>NC_089492.1:278057589-278368839 GCF_036850765.1 Saccopteryx bilineata | reverse complement strand
CTGGTGGCTGTTTTTATCATGCCCAGTTATAGGCAAGAGGTTGGGTAACTTGTCCAAGGTCACCCATGTGAGTGGCTCAGGCTGCCAGGGCAGGAGCCTGACCTCTCCCTGCCTCCCTGTCCCTGTCCTTGCCTGCAGGCCGGCTCGGAACCCAGAGGAAGCCCTGAAACTATGCAGCCCCTGCCTGGAAGTCCTGGACACCCGCGCCCACCCTCAAGGGCAGTTCATTCATCAGTCCATTTAGGCATTCCCCACACAGGAGAGGGGGGCCCATGGCTGCAGACACGATCCTGGGTGAAAAACCTTTCCCAGAGTTCCCAGATTGCACAGGAAGGTAAAACTACACCCGACAGTAAACACTGGAAAGGCAAATCACAATAAAAACATATGAGATGTCACAGGATGACGTGCTTAACTGCGCAGTCGCTGACATGGACAAATTTAACGCTCCTGGGATGACTATGCGTTTCTCAGGGAGACTGCTGTCAGGGGTGGAAGAAAGGGAGGCCACTAACTTTTTTTTTTATGGAATCTGTATTTGCTCACATTGTTACAACAAGCAGGTATTAAAATTTTTTTGCATGTATTAATCTTATAATATGAGATAGAGTAAATCCAACAGGAACACAGAATGTGACTGTAGCTCAAGCCAGGAGAGGCTTTCCCTTTGGTAGACAGGGAAAGCATAAGGGAGGAAGCAAGTTTCAGAAAAGTCTTGCAGGACTGAGGGTGGGGATGGGGGGGGGGGGGTTAAGTACGCAGGCCAGCAGAACAGTCTGTGCTAAAACCACAGGCTGGAAAGCCGAGGGCAAGGCCCAGCCTAAGAGGTAACGCTTTCCCTAATAAACTAAGGCCGCTCTCCCGTCTCCCAGGACGACAGCCCCAGCTGGCAGCTTGCTTGGGTGGGCAGCAGCATCTCCTGGATGAGGCATCAGTGTCTCATGCAGCTGAGGCCACTTTGGCCTTCCAGCCAGCAGGCTGCAAGGACATGCCACAGTGGCCCTGGGCCTGGCTCAGCCACCTGCTACAGATCTGCCTGGACTTCCTCTGAGGAAGCTAGGGTGCAGTCCCTACTCAGAGAAAGGAGAGGTCCGCCCAAGGTCACGTGTGAGCTGACTGCAATAGCTGTTCTGCGTGGCCAGCTGACACAGCGCTCACCAGCACCCTGAATGTCCCCTCTCTGCCTTCCACCTGGGAAAGCCCTCCCGGCCAGCCTGGACAGCCTGGAAAGCCCCTGATGGTTCCAATCCCCATCAGCTCCCTCCTGCAGCCTGCCGGCTGACCCCCGTGCCTTGGGGAAGCTGAAACCAGCCGGGCCTGAAGCCCAAGAATGCAGTGGCCCACGCTCTTGAATTTTTTGTCTCCCACTCACCTGCCTCCTGACTTTTCAGCAGTTTCCAGGTTCCAAGGCCCACGGGCAAGGGGCCATTTCCGGACTAGGTCCCGGGAATGGGCTTACAGGGGAGGGGACCCCAGGATGTACCTTCTGGGGAAGTTCCTGGTCAATTCGACATGGGGTGGCCCTAGCTACTGTGTCCACCAGGCCTGGGGAGCTCAATCAAAAGCCACAGGGGAAAGGAGATGAATGAACCACTGTGGCCGCTCCGTGGCCTCTGCGTGGTGAATCTGACTCAGCTGAGTCAGCACAGATGGAAAGCAGATTTGAGGCCCCACAGCCCTGGGGCTGAATCCCAGCTCCACTATTGCCTAGATAATACATTGCCTTTGTATCTGTGAGTCTTATCTGTAAGACGGGCTTATACAGCCTACACCACGGCTTTAGTAAAATACAAGTAAACAGCCCAACACAGTCACGAGTATGCCCCACACCTCCTTCTCTGACAACTGGTGCCCATCAGTGCTTCCATGGGAAATAAAAGAAGCCCGGGCAGGAACTCATCTACCACACAGAGAAGGGCAGCTCTGCCTTGCTGAGGGCACTTACCGGGAGCCAGGCTCTGTGCTAAGCACTCTGACCATCACAGGCAAGTCAAACTCACAGGAACCTGGTGTGCTAGGCCGCATGGTCATTCCCATTGCATAGATAATGAAACTAAGCTGGGCAGAAGCTGGTTCATTTGTCTGAGGCCAGGCGGGTGATAAGCTAGCATGCCAGGACTGCCTGACTTCAAAACCCTACAGTGTGGCCTCCAGTAAGACCAGACCCTGGCCCTGCGTCCGGGGCCTGACACATAGGTCTGGCTGTTCCATGCCTGCTCAGTGCAGCTCCCTACCCCAGACCTTGACCTTCAGAGACAGGGTGAATGGAAGGCCAGAGCCCAAGATTTGAGGCCACTCCTCATGCGCTCTGCCACCCAGGGGGTAGACCCGGTCTGGCACAGAAACAAGGTCCGCCTAATAAGAACCAGCCCTAAAACCAGCAGGATCAGGCCCCACAGGGACCATACACAAGAGTCAGTTCTGGGCCTAACCGGGAAGTTGCAGGGCCTGCCCATCCGCTTTCTTCCCGTCCCATCTCGGGGCTACCTGCTCCCCGGGGCTGGAAACCCTTTCCATTCTGACCGGCAGTGCATCTTTGGCATAGTTACTTAACTTTTCTGAGCCTCAGTTTCCTCATCTATAAAATGGGAACCACAGTGCCTACATCCCCGGGTAGCTGTGAGGACAAAGGCGGTGGTGGGTCGAGCCTGTACAGTGCACAGAACCCAGCAGACACAGAGCAAAGGTCAGTCTCTTTCCCCTGTTCCTTCAGACCCTCCACGCTCCGAGCTCCCTGCAGGCTTTCTCCAGCAAGGTGGGAAGGGACCACACCTCTCCCTGGACTCAAAGGAGGTGGTGCAGACAGGGGACAGGACACATGACCAGAAGTGAGGCAAGCCCCAGCTCTCCCACCTACTAACCTATGTTGACGACCTGTTTCCTCATCTATCTAGCGCTTCCTAGGTTCTACCCTTCAGGATCAAATGGGATGATTTATACAAAAACCCCTCTGTAAACTATAAAGTGCTGTGCAAAAGTCAAGGGTGAATAACAGTGATACCAACATAAACAGAGCTGCCACAAGAGGCCAGGCCGATTCAAACAAAGCACTTTTATGTATTTTTCCATTTAATTTTCATAACCTGAAGAAGGCATAGTCCCCATTGTACTGATGAGTAGCCCAGAGAGGTTATATAACTGACCCAAGGTCACACAGAAAGTGGAAGAGCCAGAATTTGAATCCAGAGGCACTAGCCCATGTTGTTATCTTACCTGGACTATTCCCCCTCCTTGGTTGACAGTGCTTGCCCAGTTCCTGGCTGTGTCTTTAGGCACTGGGGAATGAACATCCCTGAGTTCCAGTCCGTCTACCACAGATGTATTTGCCTTTTAAGCTTTTAGTTCTGAAGTGAAAAGCTGTGTCCTCTTCCAAAGGCACTTGGGTGGCAGAAAGCAGGCAAGGGCGTTGCTGTCCCTGACATGCAGAGTGGCCAACATCTCCATCAAGTACCCTGCTCTGACCCTCAGGAAGACAAACAGGAGGCTGTGCCAGCGGGCACTGCCATGGGGTCCTGCCAAGGAGCTGCTGGGGGACAAGAAGAAATGGTGGAGGGGCTTCACCCAGCTACAGTGTTGCCCCCTGGGCTGGGAAAGCAAGGAAGGCTCCCCTTTTATCGAAAAGATACAGTTGCCTGAAATTTTGAACTGACAAATTGGAAGTTTTCTGTCCCTTTTTGAAGACTTGTCCCCTTTTAGGCATTTTCTTCTATTTTACCTATTTGTGAGTATCTTTCTTTTTTTTTTTTTTTTCATTTTTCTGAAGCTGGAAACAGGGAGAGACAGTCAGACAGACTCCCGCAGGCGCCCGACCGGGATCCACCCGGCACGCCCACCAGGGGCGATGCTCTGCCCACCAGGGGGTGATGCTCTGCCCATCCTGGGCATCGCCATGTTGCGACCAGAGCCACTCTAGCGCCTGAGGCAGAGGCCACAGAACCATCCCCAGCGCCCGGGCCATCTTTGCTCCAATGGAGCCTTGGCTGCGGGAGGGGAAGAGAGAGACAGAGAGGAAAGCGCGGCGGAGGGGTGGAGAAGCAAATGGGCGCTTCTCCTGTGTGCCCTGGCCGGGAATCGAACTCGGGTCCTCCGCACGCTAGGCCGACGCTCTACCGCTGAGCCAACCGGCCAGGGCCGTGAGTATCTTTCTTAAGGGTTCTTTTTTTTTTTTTTTAAGACTTTGTAAGTATTTGTCAAATCTAAGTTCCTGTATTGATGGATTAGTTGACTGGCTTTTTTTTTTTTTTTGTATTTTTCTGAAGTTGGAAACGGGGAGGCAGTCAGACAGATTCCCACATGCGCCTGACCGGATCCACTCGGCATGCCCACCAGGGGGCGATGCTCTGCCCATCTGGGGCGTTGCTCTGTTGCAACCAGAGCCATTCCAGCGCCTGAGGCAGAGGCCATAGAGCCATCCTCAGCGCCCGGGCCAACTTTGCTCCAATGGAACCTTGGCTGCAGGAGGGGAAGAGAGAGACAGAGAGAAAGGAGAGGGGGAGGGGTGGAGAAGCAGATGGGTGCTTCTCCTGTGTGCCCTGGCTGGGAATTGAACCTGGGACTCCTGCCAGGGCCAGTTGACTGGCTTTTCATGATTTACCTCTCCCACCATTTAGGGTCCCAGAATGGGGTCAGCAGGAGAGAGCTGGCAAAGTCTCAGCAGCTAAAGGTTCGAGTCAGGACCTCTTCTTGAGACAGCACTGAGTGTTATGGTTTCACGTGGAGGACCCCAAGGGGCAGATGTTAATTCAACAAACATTATCTAGGGATACAGCTGCAAACAAGATAGATGTGGGATTCTAATCCATGCATAAATGCACCAACACCCAGGGCCACTGGACGAAGGCCTCACAATGGACAAAGAGAAGAACTTTGATTAGAGGCTTACCTTGCAAGTTCAATAATCAGGAGGCCAAGGAAGACTGCTGCCTACAATGAATAACTCTCGGCTAAACCACTGTTAGAACTTTTATCTGATCACAACCTTAAAATCTGATCTAGTATGCTCAGCCTTGATGCTTTTTGCTCACAACTTACAAAAATCAGAGTCAAGAATACCAGTCAACAACTAAACTGCAGCTTGAAGCTGCAAGAGCAAGGATCACAACTGCCCGTATTTGTGCACCTACCACGTGCATACACACCATGTTCACACTTTACATGTGTGCGCTCTAGTTCTCAAAGCTCTGCAGTTTGGGTATTAGTCCTGCTTTACAGATGAAGAAACTGAGACTCAGAGAGGTAACGTACTCAGGATCACACAGGTGATGGGACAGGCATCCTAACCCATTTCACCTACTCCAAAGCCTGTGGCCCTCCCGTTCTGCCGAGCTCCTCCTTTGACTGGCCTGGCCAGGTGGGTCCGGCTGACAGGCCTCCTCTGCAGCCCATTCACTGGTCCCCCCGCCGGGTGCTTACCGAGGAGGTGCTTGATGATGGCTTGGTTGTGTTCCCAGAGGTTGCTGAACGTCCCCCAGCGTGAGTGGCCATCAGGCACAGGATTGGCTTTGATCCAGCCACCACAGGCATAGGTGAAGAAGTCCTGGCAGGGGTCCACCGTGGGGTCCATGGAACTCAAGATGGAGCTGGTCACTGAGACACAGGCCTGGCTGAGGCACACCCGGGGGGTTCCTGGCAGAAACAAGGACAAGAAGCAGGTGAAGGGTGGGCAGGGAGGAGGCTGCAGGAGTACAGGGCAGGTGGCCCCCCCTGCCCCTACCCTGGCCCTGACCAACAAGATTTGGAGCTGGATGGCCACTAGACCCTGCCAGAGAAATGACCTCAGTAGATTCACGATGTCCTGGCTTATAAAATGAGACTTCTGTTTAGTTGTCTAAAATCCTTTCAATGAAATAAGGCGTTTCTCTTAATATTCACTGACTTTTTATGATTCCCTGGTGTTCAACAAATTCATTCACTCATTCATGCATTCATTTGTTCAACAGGAAAACTACTTAGTATCTTCCAGGTTTTTTGCTGAGGGCAGTGTGTGTGTATGTGTGTGTGTGTGTGTGTGTGTGGTGTCTGTGTGGTGAGTGGTGAGGGATGTAAAAGCCCTTTTCTTCAAGAGCTAATCACTTAGTTGGGGTTACACACATTATAAAGGAAAAGTAAAAAAGACAACAACAGTAGGAGGAACATCTGTCATTCATTCTACAAACACAAACTGAGTATATTCAGTATGTGCCAAATGGGTAATGCACATACTACAATACCTGGACTTAGGAAGAAAGACTTTCAAGAATAGAAGGAACGATGAAAAATCATTTCCACTGAACACAAGGCAGGAAAGTGACCTCACTGAATCCTCAGAAAACAAACAAACAAACAAACAAAAAACAACGCAACCCTAACAGATCATTTTGCTTACAGTCGTTTTTACATAGAGGAAACTGAGGCACAGAGAGCAAAGCACCCCGCTCGGTGGCCAGTCGCATCTGAACCCCACCCTCTCTCTGCTCTGTCTGCTCTGGGCCTGGAAGGGAGCTCTCCTGGTGAGAAGCCCGCAGTGAACTGCCAGGAGGCAGGGCAGCCCCACCTGACAGGAGCAGCCTCAGGAGGGATAATAGTCCTCTGAGCTGGTTCTCACCAACATGGGTAGAGGTGGGAGGGCTCTCTGAAGGCCAGAGGCAAGAGCTGGGGGCTGGACCTCTGCCTCAAGCTTGATTGGTGGGCTCTAGCCAAGGAACCAAACTGGGAGCAGTCTCTGTGGTGGCCGTGGCCCAGGCCCAGGTAGCGAGATGAACCCGACTCTGCAGGAGATGGAGGCCAGAGATCCAGGCCGGTGACTCAGAACAGGCCCAGTGGAACTGTCTGTTGACACAGCTGTGCTGGTGATAAGAGGGACTGTGTACTGAACTCAGCCCTGCACCAGGTACTTCACATGTGCGTGGTCTCATTCAGGCCTCAGAACAAGCCTGAGACACAGGTGGGATGCCCCATTTAAAGACGAGATAACTTAGGCTCTGAGTGAGTCAGGAAACAAGGCCAGGGAGCTGCGTGGCAGAGCCCAGACTGAAGCTAGCTCCGTCCTGCTGCAGTGACTACGGCGGGGGCTTCCGCCTTCCCTCATCGCCTCTTTGCTGGTCACACCAGGGGCTGCCGTGGCCCTTCTGGTGAGTTCGGCCTCTCCCCTGCACTGGGAGGAGTGAGGCAGGGGATGGCGCAGGTGCTGTGAGCTCTCAGACCCAGGTTCAAAGACCAGCTCTCTGCTCTGGCTGTGGGCCTTGCACTGGTGACTTCATCTCTCTGAGCTTCAGTTTCTCCATTTAGAAATGGGGAAGAACAGCAGGACCAATTTCCCAGGGACGATGAAACCACCTCATGGCTGAGCATGGGGGTTCAGCTCCCCCGTGTCTTAGGGACGAAGGCTGCCAGGCCAATCTTTAGAGAGCAGGAACAGCGCACCAGCCGGCTGGTCAGCCTGTAGGCTATTAACATCTGATGACAACTGCACAGTCCTGCAGGCTGACAAGGGTGCTGCACAACAGCACCAAACTCAGGGTGACTCTTCTGAGGTAACTACTTGTTTTGAGACGCCTGTACAACAATTCAAAATCATCTAGCCATTAGGTATGAAAACAGGGAAAGGAGACGGCAGGGAATAGGCCCCACTTTAAACACCTCTAAATCAGATCATCTTAAGCAAAGGTGCACGGCCCACTCCCCACCAGGGGAACGTACCAGAATCTTTATGGGAGGTGGGGGCAGGGGAAGAGAATTTCTGTGCAGTTTGAAAAAGCCTATTCACTATTACGATATAACTTCACATTTGGAAGAGGAAAAGAATACCTATTGTTTTTGTACAACAAACTACAGGAAGTAAAGGCTGACAAAATCTTGACTGCTGGGAATGCCCAGAAGACAGAGTATAAGAGGGTGATCCCCAGAGAGCGAGATACATCAGAATGTGTGTGGGGGCGCGCACACATGTGGGGGGAGGCGGGAGGGGAGAAAGATTGATTTGTAGTTATCAAAAAGGAATTTGGGTTCAAATCAAAGAAACCAGGCCCCAAGAATTAGCCTGAGTTCTTCACTAAGCACCATAAGCACCCAGGCGTGAGGTCAGGTCTCCATGTGGTACTTAGGCAATAAGCTTTGCTTGCAGATTCTTTATCAACTATTCCTGGCCCAATGAGTACTTGATGCATATTTGATTAAATGACTGTTCCCGGGCCCTTCTCATACTCAGGCTCCATCTCCTTGGGGAAACCTTCCCAGACCCTCATTCTTCCCTGTGCCCCTTGACCTCCCAGGTGTCAGAGAAGCGAGCAAAGACTAAGCTGTGTCATGGCCGTCTCCCTGTCTACCTCCCCCACTAGAGTGTACGCTCGAGGGCAGGGCCAGCATCTTACTTGCTTTTATACTTCCTTTGTCCAGCATTGTACTTGGCACTTAGCAGCTGTCCAATAGATGTTTGTTGAATGAATGAATGAGTGAGTGAATGAAAGAGCTTCGCCCAGGACTTGGAGACTACCTGTGGAAGCAGGAAATACTTCTGCCCTTTGGAATGTGCATGGACACTTGTCTGGACAGTACCTAGCATCGACTCTAAGACACGTCAGAATATTTTCTAGAAGAAGTTATTGTTTTGCTGCTGCTGTTTATAAAACACCTGCAAGTTTCTAGAAAGGAGGGTGCAGCAGGAAGGTGCATAAAGTGCCCAGATATAACTTAGAGGTAGGTCTTTCAGAACCCACAAAGAATTTGCTTTGTCTGGCCTTATGTTTGCTTAGATGTGGCCAGTGCCAGCACCTGCTGCTGGGTAATGAGGTTATTGTCAATATCTGTGTGGCCACTGCTTTCCCAGGCCCAGGCAGCTGATGAAAACACACGGGTTGACTCAAGGGCCACCTGACTGTGGCCCAGCTCCACCCAGAGTTCCTTTCACCTAGGTCCAGGCTGAGAAAACCCTTCTACATTCCTGAGAAGCTGGGACAGAGGCAGAAATGGATTCCTTCCTTGAGCCCCTTTGTGGCCCAATCACTAGGAGCCACCCCTTGGCGGTCCCTTTCGGTTTCTGGTGGAGAAACACCTTGGGAACTCCTGGGACAGTCTCAGGGCGACACTGGCTGCTGGAATCTCACCTGCTCTCCAGGCACAGGGCCTGAAGCTGGGCAGGTAAGGCTGGGCAGGGTCCACACTGCCCGGGCAGGATGTTCTGAACTAAAGCAGATTTAGGCCAGATCTTGCCTCAGGCAAGGTGGCAGGACAGGACAGGAGGACTCAGTGGAGAAAGGCTGTTCCCAGCTTTGTTCTTCTTGTTCCTTTGTCTATTCCATCACTTATTTATTTGATGTGCAAACTATTTGCACATCTATGGCATGTAGGCACTATGTCAAGTACATATGGTTAAGACCCTGAAAATCATTAATTAATCAAATATGCATTAAGCACCTGCTGAGCCAGGATTAGGTGGTAAAGGATCTACACTAGGGGTCCCCAAACTACAGCCTGCAGGCAGGACCGCATGCGGCCCCCTGAGGCCACTTATCCGGCCCCCCGCAGCGCACTTCCGCACTTCTGGAAGGAACACCTCTTTCATTGGTGGTCAGTGAGAGGAGCATAGTTCCCATTGAAATACTGGTCAGTTTGTTGATTTAAATTTACTTGTTCTTTATTTTAAATATTGTATTTGTTCCCGTTTTGTTTTTTTACTTTAAAATAAGATATGTGCGGTGTGCATAGGGATTTGTTCATAGGTTCTTTTATAGTCCGCCCTCCATCGGTCTGAGGGACAGTGAACTGGCCCCCTGTGTAAAAAGTTTGGGGATCCCTGATCTACACATCATGGAGGTGCTTGACATAGAGTAAGCACTCATTGAAGGTTTGTGGAATGAATGAATGAATGAATGAATGAATGAATGAATAGTGCTTGATACAGGAGGGATGTAAGGATGATTCAGATGAAGTCCTGCCCCCTCTCCAGGCCCCCAAACTTTTTCTGTATCCCAGTCCAGCATGGCCATCCGGGCGGGCCAGCAACTTCACAGTGGAGAAGGCTCAATAAAGCCTGGGGTGAACGCTCCCAGATCCTGTAAAGGTTCACAATCTCTCTGATGGGATGAGTGACCAGATGACCCAGTGTGTGGGGCTGGACCCTCAGAAGCAGTTCAACCAGGTGGTCAACCTGCTTTCGGAAAGCTAGATGCTGGGGCACAGGGGAGTGAGAGACCCTGAAATTGGCTGGACCCCCCACCCTTGTTTTTCACTTGGATCTGTCATTTCCAGTTCCATAAATGCCTACTGAACATCAGGTCTGTGTGCGGAGCCTTGGCTCTGGGGCCTAATGGCCTGTGGTTGAATTCCAGCTTCTTCAATCCCTCTTGCAGTAACCTCAGACCACTCACTTAGTCTTAACTGCCTCAGTTTCCTCATATGTAAAATGAGGCCAAAAGTAACCACACCTCAAAGGGTTGCTATAAAGAGAAAATGAGATTACATTTGTAAAGAAGAGGTGTGGTATTTGGTCCATGAAAAGAATTAAGTAAACAGAAGCCACTATGACTGTTTTGTTGGAACTAAGGATGGTGGACAGTGCCAGCCTGTATGTCTCACAGCCCACACATCCTAACAACAATAATACCCACAGTTAGGGTTAAAGAAATCCTAGTAGGCACCAGGTATGTGCTATACATTATCTCTAATCCTCCGAGCCATCCCCACACTGGGCACTGTTTTGCCATGCAAAGTAGAGAAGACACTGGCTCTGGGAGATTAAGTGACTTGTCCAAGGGCATAAGGATGCAAAGTTGCCAGGCCAGGATTTAGACGCATGTCCTTCTGACCCCGAAACCTTCACACCGCCCATACCGCCCACCTGCCAGGCCTCAGGCTATGTTAGCAATCCGAGTCCGCCAGACCGATGTCTGTCCGTGGCCTTGGGGGCCAGTCCAGTTCCAGCTCCAGCAAGGAAGCCCCCCTGCACAAGTGGACAGAGCTGAGGGCAGGGTGAGGCGAGCCCGTGAGGAAACACAGAGGCACCTACTTGTCTGGTACTGGATGCCCAGCACTGCCACACAGGCCACCAGTCCTGCCGCCAGAAGTGCCACCAACAGCACCAGCCGCTTCTCCACCTGGGTCCGCGTGGCCCAGCATCTCTGGCCACTCCCGGGGCTGTGGAAGTTCACCTGCAGTGAAGGAGGCAGGAGGGACGGGGAGGACGTGAGCCCAGGGCCCCCACACCCCAGGAGGAAGGGGCTGCGTGGCAGGCTCAAGCCGCGGGGAGACATCAGGGTGGCCCTCCTGCCTCAGGGGTGGTCTGGCTCCCACGGACCAGGTCCTAATCCAGGAAAGGAAGCACCACCCTGCTCAGCCACTCAGATTTACTCCTAAACTTCAGGGAGTCAAGTGGCTCAATCCAGTCTGGATGGTGTTTTTTTGTGTGTGTCATTTGATATGGGTGGAAGGAAAAAAACAGCTTTTCCCTGTTTTTCCAGTAAGGAGTTTAAAAAAGAACAGGATGTTTGGACTTGCAGGCATCCAGTGAGTGTCCAGCTGGGCTCTCCTCAAAGCCCTAGCATCACAGGCTGGGACAATACACCACAAGGATGACGCCACCAGAGCTCACACTTCCCAGGAGCGTGGACGTCCTCAGCTCATTAAACCCAACAACCCCAAAAGGGCTATTATTAGTTCTCTTTCTGACAAATGAGGACATGAAAGTCCAGAGAGGGAAGACCCTGCCTCTCATCACACAGCTGAATGGGCAAAGCTGGAAACTGACTCCACGTCTGTGATTCTGGAGCCATCGGTGGGTCAAAGATTTGAGTCTTGGGAAGATGTCAGGGGAGATGCTATGGAGAAACAGCTTCATCCAGGCAGGGTCCTCAAAGAAAAGAAAAATGTCCCCAGCCTCACAGTCTAGCTAAACAGGAAGGGAGTCACAATGAGAGGAAGTGGAGGGCGTGGCAGGGCCTTAGGGGCTGAGGAGGGACTCGCTAGCCAATAGCACTTAGGGACCTCAGCCTGGGGGCAGCTCAGGGGCTCCCCTCTGTTTTAAAAGGTTACTTCCTGCAAAAGCCAGGACCACGATACAGGAGGGGTCTCCTGAAGGTGGAGCTCAGTTCAGTGTCATTATGACTGTGTGTCAACAGCTGAGCACCAACTCAGGGCCATGTGTGTGGCAAAAACTGAGAGGAAGACAGACTCTTTCATTTTCAGGGGCTCACAGCCCAGCAAAGAGGCAGATAAAGACACAGACTGGGGTAGGCAGTCAGGGAAGGCTTCCTGGAGGTGGAGGATAACTGGGCTGGGTCTTGAAGAGTAAGATGGAGCTGGCCAGGTGAATGGGGAAAGAAAGGGGTATCAGGTGGCAAGGCTTAGATCCTAAAGGGCATCTATAAGCAGGTTTAAAGAATGTGGGCTCCAGCTAACCAGGCAGTGGCACAGTGGATAGAGCATAGGACCGGGATGCAGAGGACCCAGGTTCGAGACCCCGAGGTTGCCAGCTTGAGCGTGGGCTCATCTGGTTTGAGCAAAAAGCTCACCAGCTTGGACCCAAGGTCGCTGGCTCGAGCAAGGGGTCACTCAGTCTGCTGTAGCCCCAATGTCAGGGCACATATGAGAAAGCAATCAATGAACAACTAAGATGTTGCAACGAAAAACTAATGATTGATGCTTCTCATCTCTCTCCATTCCTGTCTGTCTGTCCCTATCTATCCCTCTCTCTGACTCTCTCTGTCTCTGGAAAAAAAAAAAAAAAGAATAAAGAATGTGGGCTCCCACCAGCTGGAGAGACATGATTAGATTTGCCCTTTGGAAAGGCCAGGGTAGAGCAAACGAGGCTTGGTGGCAGGGGGTGGGGAGGGAAAGGAGCCACCAGGGAAGCTGAGGAGACCCAGACTCTGACCTGTGAATAACCCACCAGCAGCTGGGGCTGGGGCTGTCCCGGGAGCTAGGTCACCAAAGAGTCTCACCCTGGCACTTGGGAACCTAAGGCTGGTTACCTTGGGGAAGAAAGGGCACTGAGTGGCCTCATGGTCATCATTAGATATTTTCTGGCCTGGAAATAACTAAAAATTGTGCTGTATCAAAGAAAGGGGAACATTTAAGAACTCGTGAAAAGGAAACTTGGGTTCTCAAAGCGAGAAAAGGAACTTGGGCCCAGTCATATTTTCCGTGGAGGTCCAGGAGGCTTAGAAACCGAAGCAGCTATGTCAGGTGGGGGAAGGGTGCCACCTTCTAAAATCCCTGAAGAACTTATTTTAAAATGTTGAGAAACAAAGATTCTGACCGCACTACTGCTCTAACGTTAGCGCTTGGGCTGAGAGGGCCTGGTGTGGAGACAGAGAGCCGGGTGGCGCTCTCGCGCTCACAGCACTGTAAGCTTTATAAAGTCTTCTTACACAGTTTCCCTTGTATTCAGAGGGGTCCCAAAGGATATGAAGCAGGCGCTGACACTTATCCCTAGTTTTCCTGCTAGTCCTGCCCTTGGACTTGTCTCACCTTCTGCCTCCTGCTCTAAGCCTCTCAGTGCCCCCTGATTATAGCTTAGCTCGTGGGGGAGGCGGTGAAAGGCAGAGAGGCAGGGAGGCCTCTGCCTGGCACTAGCCCTGGGAAGCTGGGGGGCACAGCCATCAGGCTGGGGGAAGCAGGAAAACCTCGCCTTATGTGGGCAGAGCCATACACAGTCCAGGCGAGGAATCTGAGGTGCAGGAAGAGAAGAAAAAAAAAATAATGAAAGGAAGGGAGACAATGAAAGGAACAGAAGGAAGGAGAAAAGAAAAAAAAACCCCAGAGTAATAATGGCAGCTAATATTTGAGTGCTTTCTGTGTGCCTAGCATCGTGTTCATTCTGTTTTGTTGCTGGGCGGTTCTATTCTACCGTTCAACATCCCTGAGAGGAGGTACTAGCATTAGGTCCAGAAGAAACACGAGAAGGGGCAGAGGAAGAGAGAGACGAGCCAGAACGACCATCTCCCAGAGCCCACAGCCTCAGCCCAATGGCCATGCTGTCCCCAAGGAGCAAAGTGGAGCTGAGTCTCATTGTTGGATGGCAAGCAAACACATGGTGTTCACTGTAAAATTTAATTAGATTTAAGTCAGAAACAAATTAGAAATTCATAGTTCCAGGAAGACATGGCAAATGGAATTTGAAAGTAGGGTTTTTATCCTTTGTGATGGTCTTTGCTCGACTCCTCCTGCCCAGCTGAGGGCCTCTGGGTTTTACTGGACAAGCCCCAAACCCATCTCTGAAGGTGGAAGGAGTCCAGAGGCACCCTCCTGGGGCAGCAGAAGTCACCTGGAGGCACTGTGCGCTGATCAAGAGCCCTCTCCAGGTTGGGGGTCCAATTCCCAGTGCCACGGATAGGGCTGGGGCCGCAAACGTGAGTGGCTGGCCGGTCCCTTCTCCTCTCTGAGCCCGCAAGGAGTCCCGTCCTGCCTCCTTCAGAGGACCCGGCAAGACAGGTCACAACAAGGGGAGGAGGCAAGTGGTTTCTCACGGCCCTTTTGGAAAGGAGGGCATGTCAATGTAAGGTAGGAGCAGGAGGGGCGGGCAGTCCACTCTACTCTGGGTATGTGACCATTGGCCAAGGAGCAGAGCTGACGCTTCGAAGACCATCACTGTAAATGCTCAGCTCATTAGTGGGTTTAATATTCCATTTATTGTCATGTGAGACAGAACAGAGAATGAGACAGAAAGAAAAGGGTGCCCTCAAAAGAGAGCGGTGGAGAGGGAGACAGGAGAGAGAGAGAGTGCAAGAGAAACAAAATGCGAGGAAGAAAAATAGTGGAGCTGTGCAGCCCGAGTTCCCAGGGTTTCCACGGCCAAGGGAACAAAGCCCTAATAGGGATAAATATTCAGTTACAGAAGGGAGCGCCCAGCTCACCTAGGCTTACAGCAAGAACGAGTTCTGCAGGCAGTGCTTCAGGGGAGATCGGGCTGCCACTGCCCGGGGCCCAGGAGACTAACCAGCAGCAGAAGGGGTGGGAGGCAGGCAAAGCCCAGTATTCAGACAAAGCAGGGAGTCAGGAGGGACGGCAGTGGCTGAACCACAGCCAGGCCTCCCAGCAACCTGGGCTTCATGGAGCAGCACACAGGAGTCAGTCTGGCTAAGGGGTTGGCAGGGAGCCCAGCCCCGGGAGCCCAGAAGCCTGGCCACCCCACGAGGGCTGGCAAGGCAATCAGGCTGCCTTTCTTAGAGTCAGTCTTTCAGAGCAGACAGATGAAGACAGCTTGGCCCTCCATGAGGGTGTTGGGTTGGGGAAGTTTCTTCTGGAAGTTTCCATATGGTGGACTTCTGGCTGAAGCCACTGGGGCCAGTCCAGAGAAAAACTGTTAAGTCCTCTGGTCCTCCCATCTCTTCTTGGTGCCCTACCTGTCCCAGGACCCCAGGCCAGACTCGCCTAGTGACTGATAACAGCCGAAAGGAGTTCCCGTTGTGGAGGACAGAACTTGAATCTTAGCAGGAATCAAAGTCTACACTCAGAAGGAGCACTCTCAGGTTCTCTTTGCTTCCCCGAGGGAACGCCCAGCTGCCAACAGCACAAGAGAAAGGGCACAAAACTGGGGAGTCAAAGGTCGCCCTTGACTTTACCGAGACCCTATGTGTGGCAGTGGGCCACCTCGGGGCCTTTGTCTCCTAGCTTTAAAGTGAGGAAACTGGATGAGGTCCCAGGTCTGACCATCTCAGATTCTAGAACAACTCTAAGGCCAAGTGTAAGTCTCTAACAGATGGCTGAAGAGGAAAGGACCTTCAGGTAGGTGGAGAGGTCTTTTCAAAGGATTGAGTGGGACTGTCCCTGAAATCACCTTTGAAAGATGGTCTTGTGCATGCCAGGAAAAAAAAAAAGAGAAAACTAACACTAAGAATTAAATATAAAATATAAATATGATATAAAAAAGCTTTTTTTTATTTTTTAATGTCTATTTTATAGATTTTAAAGAGAAGACAGGAGAGAGCAGGAAAGAGACGAGAACATCTGTTCCTATATGTGCCCTGACCAGGGATCGAACCAGTAACCTCTGCTGCTTCAGGACAATGCTCTAACCCAGTGGTCCCCAACCTTACGTGACCGAGACAAGCATCAAGAGTGAGTCTTGGATGTAACAGAGGGAATCTGTTCATTTTTAAAAAATAAAACATCGTTCAGACTTAAATATAAATAAAACAGAAATAATGTAAGTTATTTATTCTTTCTCTGCAGACCGGTACCAAATGGCCCATGGACCGGTACCGGTCCGTGGCCCGGGGGTTGGGGACCACTGCTCTAACCCCAATCAACCTACCAGGCCAGGGTGCTTTTCTTTTCCTTTAAAAAATGGATTGTTAGAAGTAACTGGATGAGTTCCAAAGGTTTTGGTAAATAGTCATGACCATTTACTCCCCAGTTAGGCTGCAGGGGTAACTTAGCTTTTTCCTTTTGAGGCGCTGAAATGGTGTGTGCCGGGGTGTGGGCAGGCCAGGCAGCGAGTCCAACCAGAGCACAGGCTTCCAAGAGAAAAGCTATGACATTTAGGGCATCACTGAGATATCACGCCTGGTGAGTTTGGATGATAACACCTGAATCCATTTTCTGTGCACTGTACCAAAGGCTTTCACCTGCATTGTCTCATTTCAATCTTTGCAACAGCTCCAAGAGGCGGATTAATAGTATTAACCCCATTTTGCATGAAAAAAGCTGTCTAAATGAGTTGCTTTCAGGTCTCAGAGCCCACGAGAGGCAAAGCTGGGGCTCCATGTTAGAGCTATCTGGTTTTAAATTCTGCACTTGGCCCTGGCTGGTGGCTCAGTGGAGAGAGCATTGGCCCAGCATATGGACAACCTGGGTTCGATTCCCGGTCAGGGCACACAGGACAAGCGACCATCTGCTTCTTGCCACCCTCCCCTCCCCCTTCTCTCCTTATTCCCCTCCCGCAGCCAGTGGCTCAATTGGTTCAAGCATGGCCCTGGGCACTGAGGGTAGCTCCATTGGAGCGCATCAGCCTCAAGGGCTAAAAATAGCTCAGTACTTGAGCACTGGCCCCAAATGGGGTTACCCGGTGGATCCTGGTCAGGGCGCATGCAGGAATCTGCCTCACTATCTCCCCTCCTCTCACCTTAAAAAAAAGAAAAATCTGCATTCAGTCCACAGTGACAAATTTTGGTGAATTGCAATGAACTTGTGCCTAAAATATGAGGTAAAGGAAAAGAAAAGTCCTTTAAGGTGAGGTACAGGTAGAACTTGGCTTCAGCTAAATTCCATACTTTGTCAGCGTATTCAGTATGAAAGGTGGCAAGTTTGACTAAAAGACGGGCGCTTTCATTTTCTAGCATCCGTATCAATAACTCTGGGGCTCCTAGAACCAGTTAGCTTCAAATTCTTGAGAAATCAAGTAGCTTATTTTTAGAGCTGCCCTGGCAAGAGAGGGGGGTTTGAGAAGACTGGCTCTTTTTCTAAAAGCCTAAAAGTGAGGAAGCAGTTGTGTTTCTAGCAACCAACTCATAGGAAATTATCCAAAAGGCTGAGAGATGGTCAACTGCAGTGCTGCAGTTATCGGGCCTGCTGTCCAACTCTAGTGGATTGACTAAATATATCATGATCTATTGGTGCCGTAAGGTAATATGGTTTTTAAACAACACAGAAAACTGTTTATGAAGTGGCATTAAATGAGAAAAGCAGGATGCGACATCGTGTCCTTTGAGTCAGCTCAGCTATGTTTAAAAACATATGCTACCTGCAAATGTGAAAAACCGGAAGTTATTACCTGAGAGCATTGGGATTACTGTTTCTTTTTTAAAAAATCTTTATATATATACTGGACTCTGTTTTTCCACAAATGAGCATGCAAAGTCTGTACATTGGACAGAAACCTTAATGATTAAAAACAAAACTTTCCTTCATAAATGAAGGTGGATGGGGTCACGACTCAGAGGAACACACATTGGACTAGTTCACATTTGCTTTGGGGAAGTTGTGGGGGCTTAAGTTAAGCCAGACTGGGTACCCACAGAAATGCCAAAGTCCTTACGGCAACCTTTTTTGGCTTTTCCTTTATAAAAAGTGGGGTAACGTATCCAGTTAGGGTTAAGGGCACCAACACTGCACTCCAACCCACAAGACAGGCTGTGACAGCAGGAATCTCCCTAACCCGCCCAGACTCAGCTCCCTCATCTGTAATAGGGCCACAGGGCCCTTACCTCATAGGTCATAAAAACAACAAGCATAGCAGGCCCGTAATATTCATTACATCCGCTTTCTCCAGCTCCCATTTTACAGATGAGGCAACTGCTGTTTAAAGGGATTAAGCAGCTCACCCAAGATCTTGAGAGAATTTAACTCTGAGCCCGGGGCTTCAGGGACTGATCCGCCTTCCCTCTGCCAGGCAGTCTCAGGGGGATGGACGTACTCTGTGACCTGAAAAAAGGCTATACGCATGTGGGCCGCTATTATGATGATAACAACATGGTACATTACTTTGTTGTGAATTCCAAATGCTTTTGTGCTGATATATTTAGAACCTTCTGTGGAAGATGAGACTGAAAAAGATTGCTGATTAGATTCTGTTTTGATTTGTGAAGGGAAAAGTGCCTGCCACAGAAATCTCATTTCCTGCTGGATTTAGCCTTTTACAAAGTGTCCACAGGGAAGAGGTTCTAGACAGACTGGGTTTGATTTCTCAGTCCCTGATTCACAGCTCTGTGACCTAACGGGGGTTATCTTCCCTTTCAGAGCCTCAGTTCCCTCACCTGTAAGTGGGAACAGTAACCCCTACAGCTCAGGGGATGGTCCTGAAGGTTAAGCAGGATGACATAGGTAAGGGTACCATATCCCATTCAGGGTCCAAGAGTTCAGATCTCCCTGGACCTATTTCACTAGCCTGAGGGAAGGACTCAGTCGATGCTATTTCCCTTTATTAGTATTATTAGTCCAGCTTGGAAGAGGTGTACCCGAGTAGGGTTGGGCCTGCCAGCCTGAGTTTCCATGCACCCTAACCTTTCCATCCAGGTGGGCTATGGTTTAGTGTTAGTTCAGCGGGAGGCCCCCAAACACCCCCCAGTGCCTCCCTCCATCAGCCTGGCGGAACTCCTCCTGGGCTGAGATGCCCCGGCTCTTCTCTCTGCCCCGGGTTTCTCAGGAGACAGACTGCAGAGCCCTGCTGGGCATCCTTGACATTTCCAACTCACTGTTACCTACCTGCCTAAATAAGAACCTAATTAGGGTCAAGGCCCTGGTCAAGACTGTCCCACTCAACCCCGCAGGGAGGGAAGGGCAGCAAGCAACTGTGCTCACTGTTGTGCCGCAGGGCAGGGAGGTGGTGGGCTTACTGGACCTCACAGAGGCAGATGCTGGAGGGGAGGAATCGGGCTGAAAAGTGTCAGGGAAAGGGAGCAGAGGATGGTTCACCCCCCCCTCTCCCCAGGAAATTCAGGCATTGGGTGGAAAAAGAATAGGGTAATGCCTGCCAGACAGGGTGACCAACTATCCAGTGTGCCCAGGACTGAGTAGGTTCCAGGGACGCAGGACTTTTGTGCTAAAACAGTTTTAGACTCTGCCAGTAATGGGCTATGTGACCCCCGGCAAGTCCCTCAGTGCTCAGGAACTGTCACTTCTGTGAAAAGGGAACTGGACCGGCTCAGCCCTGGAGGTGCAGGGAGGGTGTGTGCTTCAACTCTGCCATCTGGGCTGTAGCCCCATGAGTAGGTGGTTAGAAGGAATTAGGGATGGGCAGAGCTGTCCAGGGGAGACTGGTGGGGAAGCTCAGTGCCCCTGGGGCACTTGTGCCCTAGAAAGTCTTTTCTACGGAGCCCATGTGCTGCCCAGAACTTCGGGCAGGGGCTGGCAGGATGGGGGCGGAGGCAGTGGGGGGGGGCAGCATAAGCGCGCATGCCCAGCTCCCCCCACCCCAATCTCCTGCCAGGGTCTCACAGAGGGCTAGGGCTCCTACCTGCAGGTCGTTTGGGTAACTGTCCCCCTCGGAGAGTGAGTCCACCAGGTCCTCTTCATCCAGCGTGGCCCGCTTGTAGGTCGACATCTGCAAGGCCAAGTGCAGCACGGACTCTCTCAGCACCTCCATGGCTCTCGCACCCAAACGAGGAGAATGGGGAAGCAACCCGGGCGCCGCTGGCGCCACCACCACCGCCACCTCCACCACCTCCGCTGCTGCCGCGCCCCGCCCCGGCCCTGACACCAAGACCAGCCCACCGACCAGCCCGCCGTGGGGGAGGGGGTCCCGCCTCCCCCCACCTCCTGCGCTTAGGCAACGCCACCCTCACCCCCGGCGCGGACAGCGCTGAGGCCACTGGGTGCAGTGGCCACACACTCGGCAGGACATGCTTCCCCGCGCAACGCCAGGTTCCCCACCGTCACTGCCACCGCAGCGGCGCGCCCTGCTGGTCTGGGCGGGCTGTGCTGCGGGGCCGGGCATTGCACCACCTTCGCAGGCGGGGCCTGAAGAGCGCGGCTCCGTTTCCCTTCCTGGACCCACCGGAGACCCCCCAAGGCCCAAGCGTCCCTGGGAGAGGAAGCCTCCCTTGCCCAGAGGTCAGGGCACGGCCAGCCCTTCGCAGGCAGGAAGGGGCCTCACAGCAACCTCTCCTAAGAAACCTCAAGTCCCCCTTCAGTAATCCCCAGTGGCAGATAGCAAGAGTCAAGTGTTAGGAGGTGTCCCTAGTGTGGCCCACAACACTTGAAATGTTCCCCCCAGCATTGGCCCTTAGGTGTGGCAGAGGCCCCCCTCCCATCTGAACTGCAAAGATTAAGGGGAAAGAAAAGGTAGAGTGAAAAAGACAGGTATCTCTCTCATTTCCCCCTTCCTCCAGCTCAGGGGTCTTTAAGCCAGAGTTCACTAATTATTTCAGAAAATTCCAGAGAACTGCCCTGACCTAGAGAATGAAAAAATGATGTGTATGCATTTGGCTGGAGGGGAATCTGATGCTTGCTTCCAAGCTCAAAGGTGTGACTCTCCCCCCAAACAGCAGGAACCCTGGCTTCAGCTTCAGGCCTCCTCAAAGGCCATGTGACACTTCCTTCTCTGGAGTCAAGAGCCTCAAGCAAGGTGCTCCTTCCCTCCTGCACTCCTGAGGCCTCTCAGGGGCCCTGGAATAGTGGGCTTCCCCAGATGCGGGGTGCTCAGGTAAAGACTGTGGACACCCAGCCCTCTCCCTTCCATTCAAGACCCTAACTCAGTTTCCCAAAGGGCGCTCTACTTCCAGTGAGACCTGTGGGCTTTCCGGAAGCACTTCCATTCATTTCGGTATGTGGCTCTTACAATACACATAGTATAAAGTAACAGAGCTAGTCTCTAAAAAGGAAATTCTAATCCCTGGCACCTCCTTGCTTAAAACTCTCCCGGGACAGTTCCTTTACCAGCCCTGGGTGGCCCCTGCCCACCAGGTGCTACCTTGTGCTGCTCCCCGCCTCACTGTCCTAGACTCTACTATGTGGCCCTCATTCATTCCTCAGATTCTCCAAGTTCCTCCTCCCTCCCACCCAGACCTTTATAGCGCTGTTCCCCTTCTCTGGAATATTCTTTCCTCATCTCTACTCCTCCTGTGGTCAGCTCCTGCTTCAAATCTCAACTTGAACATCACCTCCTCATGTGTCCCGACTACCCTGAGCAGCCCCTCCCATCCTGCATTAAAGCACCCCGTCATTTCCCTTTATGGTACTTATTGCAGTCTGTTACAATTACCCTTCTGGTTTTTACATTTATCTCCCTCCCCCGCCCCAGAATCGTGAGCTTTATCAGGGCTGGGACTTGGTCTGGCAAAGGGAATCCCCATCATACTGTAGGTGCTGAGGGTGAAGTGACAAGTCCTCTGGGACAGTGCCTTTAAATCCTTATGCATCTAATGTGGCGGTGCCCAAGCACCACGGAAACATGGGTAAGGGGCCCAGGCCTGCAAGGAGGCAGAATACCATTGCAAGAATTTTAATTCTGGAGTCTTCTGTTTCCCTTCCATGGGGTGAAGGCATTCCCATTACTCACCTGAGAGAGAAAGGGCTCCCAGGCTTCTTCACTTTATGCTAGGTTACAGCTGGGCTTTTTCTTGAACTAGGACCCTTGGTTACACTAAGTAACAGGTGTCAACCACTCAAGGAAAAGACCCTTGAAAAAGAAGTTCAGGAGCCCTGGCCATTGGCTCAGTGGTATAGCGTTGGCCCAGCGTGTAGATGTGCTGCATTCGATTTCTAGTCAGGGAACACAGGAGAAGTGCTTGTCTGCTTCTCCACCCCTCCCCCTCTCACTTTGCTCTATAGCCCCCCCCTCCTGCAGCCATGGCTCCATTCAAATGAGTTGGCCCCAGGTGTTGAGGATGGCTCCATGGCCTCCGCCTCAGGTGCTAAGAAGAGCTCAGTTGCTATGCAACAGAGCAACATCCCAGATGGGCAGAGTATCGCCCCCTAGTGGGCTTGCCAGGTGGATCTAGGTCAGTCTATCTCTGCCTCCCCTCCTCTTACTGAATTAAAAAAAAAAGTTCCGTTCACCAAGCATGGCCCCAGCCTGGCATAGCAGGTACTATTTCCTGGACACCTAGGGGTATCAGCTATTTGTCAGGTCTTTTACACCCATCCATCACCTTATTTAAGCTTCTCACCCTCCCCTCTAAAGCAGGTATTACTGGCCCCTTTCACAGAGCCTAAAACTGAGGCATAGGGAAGCAACTTGCCCAGGGGCAGTGAAGCATCTCATTTGGGAGGCCATTCCTTCTGGGAAGTTCTCCTGACCACCCTCCCCGACTCCAGGGCATCTGGTCCCCTGCTCTGTGTTCCCCTGCTTCCTTATATGGAAGCACACAGCACTTTACACCAGTGGTCCTCAACCTTTTTTGGGCCACTGACTGGTTTAATGTCAGAAAATATTTTCACGGACCAGCTAAATGTATCACGTGACCGAGACAAGCATCAAGAGTGAGTTTTAGACGGATGTAACAGAGGGAATCTGGTCATTTTTTAAAAATAAAACATCGTTCAGATTTAAATATAAATAAAACAGAAATAATGTAAGCTATTTATTCTTTCTCTGTGGACTGGTACCAAATGGCCCACGGACCACTACTGGTCCGCGGCCCGGGGGTTGGGGACCACTGCTTTACACTACAGAGGGCTGAACCCTAAGGGCAGGGATTGAACCTGTGGGGCTGGAAGCTTATCCCAGGGGCCGAGGCCAGGCTCAGGCCGCCAGGCCTTCCATCCCGCTGCGGCCGGTCTGCAGACGGACGGCAAGGGGAGCTGGCTGCAGATGAGGAGGGGAGCTCACATACCTCCCAAGCAGAAATATGCAGAGATGAGAGCTGTTTATTTTTCAACATACAAAAGATGAGGGGCCCTTCCTGAACCGCCTGCCGGGGGCCCTGAGTGAAACTGAAGCCACCTCAGGCGTGGGAATGGCTTAGCTGGCTCTGTCCGGTGGGAGCTGGGGGGGAGGCCACGGGCCCCGGCAGGTGAGTGACAGTCTAACAACAACGGTAACCCTATCTCTGTGCTCGCCCAGAGCTGGGGTGGGGCCTTCCACTCACTGTCTTGGGTCCCCACACCTACCTAGAGCCTCGGCCTCAGCAGGTATCACTTCCATTTTACAAGAGAAGTGGAGTGGGGGGGGACCCAATACTTACTCTGGGCTGCCTGACAAAAATCTCTCCTGACCCCACAGTGCCCTGTGAGGTGGGGATCAGCACCTCCACTTTACAAATGAGAAGACTGAGGATTAGGGCGGAGGAAGGACTTATCCCATTCCCTCTCCCCCTCCAAAGTCTCCTGGCTCCACAGCGAGGGAACCAGGATATGTGACTCCTTGCCTACTGACCTCCTGAGGCTGCCATTAGAGAGCCCGAGCCACCCAGCTAGTAAATGGCAGAGCTGGGCCTAGAACCTGGGCCCTGGCTCCAGGTCCCGTGCTCCCTGAGGAAGGGGAGTCCAGGGGCCCTGAGCTGGCAGGGCAGCCAGCACCAGCTCTCCCTAATTGCCTCATTTGTGGCTGTGGGTGGCACAACTGGCTGCGAGATTCAGGGAAAGGGGAACGACTTCTGCTGTGTGGAGAGTCGTGATCTGCTTGTTCCTGTCCCATCCTGCCCCACCAGGCCCAGGAGGATCATCCGGGCACGGTGTTCATGAGGAGGGCTTGGTGGGGACTCAGGACGGAGGAACCACAGCTCATTCCTGGCTGCACAGTGAAGGTGGTGAAAGTCAGATGACAGTGATGGTGCCAGCCCTGGAAACCCCACCTCGTGGAGACAAAGGCCTGGGGTGAGCAGAAATGAGAAATAGAACCGCTCAGCTCAGGGAGCTCTGATGACAGAGGCCTGATGGCACTTGTAGCTGCTTTGCCCAAGGCAGGGGATCTTCAAAGAATTTTGGAGCATGTCAGAGGCAGGAAAGAGCAGCTCTGAGAGAAAGTCACAGGCCTGGGACTCCTTGGCCACACCCTTCAATCTGTTTTCATGGTGGATTTCTAAGCCTCATCTCTTTAGGGAGACAGCCCTTTGTGGCCAAGGGCCCTCCCTGTCAATGCCTGCCCTCCAGAGCTAGTAATTAGCTGGGATTTGTTAAATCCTTGTATGTCATCTCATACACACTCCAGTTGTATGTTAGTTAAACACTTGCATTTAACAGACAGGATAATATATAGTACAGTAAAGCTCTAGATCCCAACCTCAGTTCAGAACCCCACTGTGCCACTTCCCAGCTGTGTGACCTCGGGCAAGTGACTCAGCCTCTCTGTGCCTCAGGTGTTTCATCTGTAAAACAGGGAGCATAATAACAGTACCTCCTTCACAGGATTGTTGTGATACTTACATAAATATAAAGTGTTTAGAACAGTACTGGGCACACAGCAAATGACCACTAAGTGGAAGTAGTTATTTGTATAATAATAATAATAATAATAATTATTATTATTATTATATATATATTTTTACAGAGACAGAGAGAGAGTCAAAGAGAGGGATAGACAGGGACAGATGGACAGGAACAGAGAGATGAGAAGCATCAATCATTAGTTTTTCATTGAACTTTGCGACACCTTAGTTGTTCATTGATTGCTTTCTCATATGTGCCTTGACCGCGGGCCTTCAGCAGACCGAGTAACCCTTTGCTGGAGCCAGCGACCTTGGGTTCAAGCTGGTGGGCTTTTTGCTCAAACCAGATGAGCCGGCGCTCAAGCTGGCGACCTCGGGGTCTCGAACCTGGGTCCTCTGCATCCCAGTCGGATGCCCTATCCACTGCGCCACCGCCTGGTCAGGCTATTATTATTATTTTTTTACAGAGACAGAGAGAGAGTCAGAGAGAGGCATAGATAGGGACAGACAGACAGGAATGGAGAGAGATGAGAAGCATCAATCATCAGTTTTTCGTTGTGACACCTTAGTTGTTCATTGATTGCTTTCTCATATGTGCCTTGACTGTGGGCCTTCAGCAAACCAAGTAACTCTTTGCTCAAGCCAGCGACCTTGGGTCCAAGCTGATGAGCTTTGCTCAAACCAGATGCGCCAGCGCTCAAGCTGGTGACCTCAGGGTCTCGAACCTGGGTCCTCTGCATCCCAGTCGGATGCCCTATCCACTGCGCCACCGCCTGGTCAGGCTGTATAATTATTTCTTATAAAACACAGGCTTAAAAACTTCCCACTGATCCCCACCTCTTAAAGAACAAATTCCAAATTCCTTAGCTTGGCATTCAAGGACTCCATCTGGCCTAAACTTACCTCTCTAGGCTCACCTCCACAGCCCCTCTGGTGTGTGTGTGGCCATGACCCTTGACCCTGACCCCAGATCTATCTCTGTAGGTGTTGGACACTCAACAGGAGTTCTCTAAGCCCCTGATGCTTGTCAGGCCCTGTGCTGCCAGCTGAGGAGGTAGCTCTGCGTAGAACTCGGTCCCTACCCTCAAGGGAGCTGCACCTGATATCCCCTCTCTCAAGACTGTGAGTTCTGTGTCCCAACTACTTTCCACCTCTGACCTACCTCCTTCTCTCTCTCTCTCCCCCTTCTTTTCTAAAATCAATAAATAAAAATAAAAGAGTTTGATGACAATCAAGTAAGAGTCAAATAGGACAACTATAGCCTAGGGGCAAGATAGTAAAAATATGGCCATCATTCCTGAAGATGACACCCTGTGACATCTATTACTACTACATTATTGATGACATTGCTCAGTGTCTTTTAAATGTGAAATTTCCACGTGATTAATTTCTTTTCTGTTTTTTGGGGGTTTTTTTTTTTGTATTTTTCTGAAGTTGGAAATGGGGAGGCAGTCAGACAGACTCCCACATGCGCCCAACTGGGAGCGATGCTCTGCCCATCTGGGGCGTTGCTCTGTTGTAACCAGAGCCATTCTAGCACCTAAGGCAGGGCCACAGAGCCATCGTCAGCCCCTGAGCCAACTTTGCTCCAATGGAGCTTTGGCTGCGGGAGGGGAAGAGAGAGACAGAGAGGAAGGAGAGGGGGAGGGGTGGAGAAGCAGATGGGCGCTTCTCCTGTGTGCCCTGGCTGGGAATCGAACTCGGGACTCCTGCACGCCAGGCCAACACTCTTACCACTGAGCCAACCGGCCAGGGCCAGATTAATTTCTTTTCAAATTTACCATAAAGTTCCTGAAAAAATGAACTGCTTCTCTGCTTTCTGAACAGGAATCATAGAAATCACCCTGTATTCCTTTTTCCATTGGCTGCCAAGAAGCTCATAACCAAATCAGAAACTCACCTATGGGCTTTTTCCTGGTCTTTATTTAAGTCTTTCCTTTGTCCACATTTTCTACCGTATTTTCTCTGATCCCATTTTCCATTCCCACTGCCTATCCTTTTATTAAATGTGTTTTAGTTATCACCCATCATGAATAAAGTGAATTAGAAACAACCTGTATCAGGAACACCCCTTCCCTGATTGGTTCTCCTGGAAACACAGCTTCAATGTATTTATTCAACACTGGGAGACTGAGGCAGTAAAGACAGACCCAGGCTCGACCCCAGGTTCCCTGGCTGAAGTGACCATGTCATTTCCTCTTTCAGGCCTCAGTTTCCTCATCCGTAGAAAGGGTGTTGTGAAGATTACACGAGCTGAACCATGAACTTCCTGACATATAACATCTCATCCCCAAGTGACCTGGTACCTGATAGACATGCTGCGGCACCCACCTCTCACCTGCGTTTATTTTCCTTCACTACTTTTCTTCTTTTCTTCCTCCCTCCCTCTTCCCCCCTCCCTTCTTCCTCCCTCCTTGCTTTCCTTCCTTCTTTCTTTTTTTCTGAGCGAGAGGCAGGGAGAGAGAGAGAGAGAGAGGAACATCCCCCTGCTCCTGTACGTGACCTGACCACGGAATTGAACTGGCAACCTCTGCGCTCCGGGACGACATTCCAACCAACTGAGCTATCTGGTCAGGGCTTCATTTTCATTGATTTTTAGAGAGACAGAGAGAGGACAGGAAGGAGAGAGAGGGGAGAGGAAAGGGAAGCATTTGTTGTTCCACTCAGTCATGCATTTTTTTTTGGTTGCTTCCCGTGTGCACCCTGACCAGGGATCGAACTCACAACCTAGTTGTTTCAGGACGACGCTCTTAACCAACTGAGATAAGCAGCAAGGGCCCTTCACTCCTTTTCCATTTGCTTCTGCCCTTGTCCATATTTTCTGATCTTGGCCTTAGTTCAGCCAACATTTGGCATTAACCTGGCCCTGCTGCTGCACTCAGGGTAAAACTAACAGACTTCCCCGGGGATCAAGGTAACATCAAGAGTGATTAAGTCCAATATGACTTACCAATAGCTTGTACGCACTCATGAAATAAAGTGATATAAATCAGTGGTCCCCAACCTTTTTTGGGCCACGGACCGGTTTAATGTCAGAAAAATATTTTCACTGAACGGCCTTTAGAGTGGGACGGATAAATGCACAAAATAAAATTATGCGACCGGCATAAAAACTGTGGTATTTTTAAATATAATTGTTGAACTTACAAGACAAGCATCAAAGGTGAGTCTTAGACGGATGTAACAGAGGGAATCTGGTCATTTTTTTTAAAATAAAACATTGTTCAGACTTAAATATAAATAAAACGAAAATAATGTAAATTATTTATTCTTTCTCTGCGGGCCAGTACCAAATGGCCCACGGACCGGTAGTGGTCCGCAGCCCGGGGGTTGGGGACCACTGATATAAATGATACTTTACCTCTGTGGCCTTCCTCCTACAAACACATTACCCCAGTCTAATCATGAGAAAAACGTCAGACAAATCCCAGTTGAGGAACATTCTACTAAATACCTGCCTCCTACTCGTTAAAACTGTCAAGGTCACTAAAAACAACGCAAGTCTGAGAAACTGTCACAGCCAGGAAGAGCTTAAGGAGACATCACAACTAAATGTAATGGGGTGTCCTGGATGGGAGCCTAGAACAGAAACAGGATATTAGATAAAAACGAAAGAAATCTGAATAAAGTCCAGATAGCACTTTGTAATAATGTATCAGTATCAGTCAATTAATTGTGAGAAATGTGAGAAATGTACCATATAATACAGGGTGGGGCAAAAGAAGGTTTACAGTTGTTCATATGGAAAATATAATCATTAATAAATAACAACACAAAGAATAAACTCTGTGTTTTGCATACTCACAGCTGTAAACCTACTTTTGCCCGACTCTGAATAAGACGTTAGTAACAGGGAAACTGGGTGTGAGGGAACTCTATACTATCTTTCCAATAATGTTATAAATCTAATATTGTTCTAAAATACAATGTTTATTTAAAAAAAAAACTCCCCCCCCCCCCCCCAGAAAACAGAGTCTTCAATCCCAACACAAGCCCAGCACTGCCCATACATTTCTCAAGGCTCTTTTTTTTTTTTTTTTAAATGTTTTATTGAATTTAGAGCAGCGGTTCTCAACCTGTGGGTCGCGACCCCGGCGGGGGTCGAACGACCAAAACACAAAGGCGACCCCTGTGTTTTGGTCCTTCGACCCCCGCCGGGGTCACGACCCACAGGTTGAGAACCGCTGATTTAGAGGGAAAGGAAGAGTGAGAGAGAGACAGGAACATACATCTGTTCCGGTATGTGCCCTGACCAGGTATTGAACCAGCAACCTCTGTGTTTTGAGAAGATGCTCTAACCAACCGAGATATCTGGTCAGGGTTCCCAAGGCTCTTTTATACACTTATCTTATTTGTGTCTCATGATCACCCTGTGGAATAAGTCCTGAGATCCCCATTTTACAGGTGCAGAGACTGAGGCCAGAGAAAGGAGGCAGCATGTCAGTTAGCCACGGAGAGGGGCTCAACCCCAGACCCTCCTGAGGCTCTCAGGGCCCGCCCTCTTTTCTTGTGCCACTGTGGGGCCCGGCTCTCTAGACTGACCTCCTTTGGAGACAACAGGCTGCCCAATTTGAAATGTGGGCAATTGGGAGGGATATGACTGGGGGTGGGGGAGGGAGATTCCACTTTGTGCCACCAAAGGGTCAGATGGAGCTGGAAGCCTGGGCACGGGAAGGGGAAAGGCGGGCAGAGTTATGGGGAAGGGAGGCCGCACGGTGAGACTCCGGGAGAGGCTGGAAGGCCAAGGGTACAGAGCACACGTGTGAGGCCAAGAAGGAAGCAGCCCTGCCAGACAGTGAGTGGATCACTGTGGTCTGGACCCGAGTCCCAAGCTAGGCTCCCCTCATAATGTGAGCAGTCGGAGACTCGCCCACACATGCAGGGGGCTGGAAAACACCCACTTGGCCAGGTGTTGACTCACCTGACTGGGGGGCCCCTGGAAGGCAATGAAAGCCTTACCCAATTACCCAGTGCAGCCAACTGACAACCTCAGGGCCTGCTGAGTCCATCCCATACCCAAGCCCAAACCCGGCCAGCCACTCTTCCTTATTCCCTGGCCCGGGCCACTCACCACACCAACGACCGTCAAGCCCGTGCACGGGTCCCACCATGCCTCTCTCTACCTCCCCCTCCTGAGAGCCGCCCCATCTCTCATCTCTGCCCCTCTGTCCAGACCCACTGACTCTGTCCCCTTCCCCCAAATCATTCCCTGATTAGCTCCTGCCCCCCCATATCTAGCAATCACCCCCCCAGTCCCTCATCTCCGGGCCGGCTCCAAGCAGATCCTAGCTGATAGGATCCAGCCACTCTCCTTCACAGGCTGGCTCCCTAGAACTGGCAGAAGCAAGCATGAGCCTTGGCCTGGCTCCAACCCCCTCCTCCCACCCCCCAGGATCTGGCCCCTGGCTGCTCTCCAGCCTCCCTCTCACCACTTCTCCCTCACATGTTCAAACCTCAGTAAAATATGAGAGTGCTTTTTGCTTCCTGGCCTTTGCATATCTACTGTCCTCTGCCTGTGAGGCTTTCTTCTCATCCTTCCCCTGGCAAAGCTCAGCTCCATCTTCCTCCAGGCAGTCTTCTTGGATTTCACTGTGACCCTTCCTCCTTGCTGCTCCCCAGCATACCCTGCCTGGCCCTCTAGCATCTCATTCCAACAGACCACAGCAAAGTACAACTGTGTAACCTGGACAGTGATTCCACTTCCTTTCTGTGTTTTGGTTTTCTTGTCCATCAAACGAAGATGATAATGGTAGCTACCTTTTAGGGTCTTTATACATAGTAAGTAAAATAAGCCCCATAAAAGTCCTTAGCTCAGTGCCCCACAGATAAGCAACACTGATTAAATGTTAGTGTGTGTGGTGGCAGGTTTAGGGAGGGCTAGCTCTTCAAGGCATGCTAAGATTGATAGAAGATGGGAAGGGAAGGAAAAACCAGGATGACCTATGGCATGCCGGGTGCCAAGCCTGGTCCTGGTAACCTTGGCTCTTCCCTGTTGCATACTACAAAACAATTGTCATTCAGGTAGTGTTAGTAGTAACTTGCCCAAAGTCAAACATCTGGAAAAAAGCAAAGCCTGGATGGGGATGCAGATGCATCGATCCCCAAAGCTAGTTGTTTTGCCATTGCAACAAATAAGACGGCAGCCCCAACCTGCTCCACCCTTGTCACTCCGGGCATCACCTTCTGGCTGGGCTAAAGAAGCTAAGTTTGTCCATTCTGATCTCTGAGCACCAAGTTCGAGACAGGCCAGAAACCTACAGCTGGCTCTAAGCTGCGCGGGACGACCAGCTGAATAACTCCCAAGCTCGGGAGACGGAGTGTGCCAAACAATTTGCTGACCTAATCGCATAAAACTCAGGACACAGTTAATCTGTCTCACTTAATGCTATTTATGATGATGATGATGACAGAGCTAGCCGGTAATTAGGCTCCAGCAGGAAGCAGCTCATGGAAATGGTTGTAATTAGTATTTGTGTTATACAGGTGCAGGTGAGGGCTGGGAGGAGGAGGAGGGAGGAGGGAGCAGGCAGAGCAGGTAGGGGATTCCTTGGATCCAGGATCTGAGGGTGGCCAGGGACCCCATGGTTTGTGCCAGGCTCCATGCCAACCAACTCATGTGGAGGACCCTAATTAACTCTCATGATAACTCCAGGATGTTGGCCCTATTATCACTTTTCTAAGATGAGGAAGCAGGCTCAGAGAGGTCCATTCACTTGTCCACGGTCACAGAGCCAGTGAAGAACAGAGCCAAGATTCACACAGGCTTGCCCATCTTCCCCTCCAGCCCCAATGACGTCCTGGACAGGAGGAGGTGATTAGGGCTTGGGTTGGAAGGCAGATCTATATTCGGTCCCAGTTCCTACACTGTCTTGCCCTAGGCCTCAGCAAGTGACTTCTGCTCTCCAGAACACAAACAGGGGGATCGGGGAGCAGGCTCCTCGGATTCTAATCTTTAGGCAAGCTCCTTCACCATCTGAGCCTCAGTGTCCTCCTCTGTAAAATGGAGACGTTGTGAGGGTTAAATAAGTTTAAAAACGTAGAACAATGCCTGCATATTATTATCATTTACAGGGGGTTCATACAGGCGTTGGAGTCAGTTTTTCCGTTTGTAACGTGGGAAGGCAGTGGCTGGGTTAGACAGTGGTTCGTAAGCATATACTTTTTAAATCCCATTGAACCCTTTCTTTTCAACACTTAACATGGCAACCCAACTACAGACGAGAGACAAGTGGGGCTGCCACTCACATAGTCAACGACCCCATATCCTAAACCCGAACTTGGCTTCCTCAGGAATTCCAAGATGTGGAGTTTGAAAATCACTTCTCAACATTCCTCTCGGAACTAACAAAGGGCTCTAAAGCTCTGAGAACGAAGGTGTGGTGGATGCAGGTGCCGGGTGAGCTGGCTGGGACTGTGTTAGCCCAGCGGAGGTGGGCACGTGGGGGCGTGGAACAGGCTGGGCCATGCCCTGGTGGAGTTCACTGGGGCCTGCTGGCTGCCACCATTCAAGCTAGATAACTATCTCCCCAAGAGGCAGCTGACAAGCGGAAGGAAGAACAATGAACTTGGAGACAGGTGATGAACCTGCATTTCAGCCCAACCACATGGCCTTGGGAGCTCGTGTCACCTCTCTGTCACCTCTCTGGGCCTCCCTGTCCTCGATTGTAAGATGGGGATAATAACACTATTCTCATCTGGTGACATCAGGGCAAAACTGAGTCTCATGATGCATAGGGTTTGTAACTGTGAAAGAGAGCCCCAAATTAATATTTTCACTTATTTCTAATACATTATTATCCCTTCCCTAGAGTTTAAAGCCAGAGTATGGAGGTTCAAGTCTCAACTCCACCATGTACCGGCTGAGCGCCCAGGGTTCAGTCATCGAACCTGTGTCCCCCTGTGTAAAGGGACGGCAGGAAGGGTTTAGCACAGTGTCTGGCACACAGTGAGTGCTCAGTAGGTGTTTGCCGCCCTGGAATTTGGGGGAACAATAAAGGCAAACGTGCACCCTAGTGCCCTGGTCCAGAGCAGACACAGCAGAAGACGGTGAGTGTTCCTCGCCCTCCAAAAGCAGTGGTTTTCAATCACCAGTCACGGATCCGGTGCTGGTCCACCAGAAATTTGTGCTGGTGTGTGGAAGAGTTAACTACCCTGATGTTGTACGAAGATGATAGCGTCTCCAATCATTGGGTATACAATCTTCACACAACATCAGATGGTTAACTCTTTGCAGACTTAAAACCACTGCTCTACCCTGGCCGGTTGGCTCAGTGGTAGAGCGTCAGCCTGGCGTGTGGAAATCCCGGGTTCGATTCCCGGCCAGGGCACACAGGAGAGGCGCCCATCTGCTTCTCCACCCCTCCCCCTCTCCTTCCTCTCTGTATCTCTCTTCCCCTCCCGCAGCCAAGGCTCCATTGGAGCAAAGACGGCCCGGCCCAGGCGCTGGTAATGGCTCCAAGGCCTCTGCCTCAGGCGCTAGAGTGGCTCTGGTTGCAACAGAGCAACGTCCCGGATGGGCAGAGCATCGCCCCCTGGTGGGCGTGCCGGGTGGATCCCGGTCGGGCGCATGCGGGAGTCTGTCCGACTGTCTCCCTGTTTCCAGCTTCAGAAAAATACAAAAAAAACAAATAAAAAAACCCCAAAAACAAACAAACAAACAAACAGAACCCCCACTGCTCTAAAGCACTCAGGTTCAAACACAGTCGCTGGCATTACTTTGGTTCTCTGCTCAAGTGTGGCTCAAGCTATCCTGGGCTAGACTGGGGATGTGTCTGCCCTCTGTCCTTAACACACCAATTCAGTTCAATAGCTCAGTGGTCCCCAACCATTTTTGGGCCACGGACCGGTTTAATGTCAGAAAATATTTTCACAGACCATTTAGGGTGGGACAGATAAATGTATCACGTGACCGAGACAAGCGTCAAGAGTGAGTCTTAGACGGATGTAACAAAGGGAATCTGGTCATTTTTTAAAAATAAAACATCGTTCAGACTTAAATATAAATAAAACGGAAATAATGTAAATTATTTATTCTTTCCCTGCGGACTGGTACCAAATGGCCCACGGACCAGTACCGGTCCGCGGCCTGGGGATTGGGGACCACTGCAATAGCTGTTTCCTGTTTACTGAGCACCTGTCATAGGCCTGGCCTTCACCATAACCCTGCATGGTAGGTAGCACTCTCCCCATTTGCCAGATGAGAAACTGAGGTTCAGAGAGGTGTGGTGACCACCCCAAGGCCAGGGTGCCTGTTTACAATGCTTGGGATCTGGAGCCAGGTCCAGAGGGCTTCTTTGGTATGGAGGCTGCTGGAAGGTTTGTAAGGGCCCCTGGGTACCAGCCTACGTTATTTGGTAGGTGGCATCCTCTGAGTGAGGAGACCCAAATGGCAGAAGGTGTTACTCAGGAAACAACAATGACCCCAGGGAAACCAACAGCCTGAGTGGTGAGTCCCCAAAGCCCAGCCCCACGCTACCTCCTCCAGGAGGTCCTCCTTGACCTGCCCTTCATCCTTCTCTGGCCCACGGTTCCCAGTCCTGTGCTGTGCACCAGAACACCCCACACCCAAAGCTGATTTAACCTGCCAACAGCTTTCTGGCGGTGATCTCTACCTCTCCGAGCCTCGGCTTCCTCGTTGGTAAAATGGGTGATACTAAGGGAACATATCTCAAAATGGGTGTGAAGATCAAATTAGAAAAAACAACAACCAATAACGGCAAATGCTTATTTAGCACTTTACTAACAGACCCTGGCTGGGTGACATGGATAAGGGCCCGAGGGGTCTGCCCTCTCACTGCCAGGCTCTGGAACACTTCCTGCCAGTGACCACAGACCCTCTTTCCTCCTGCCAGTGACCACAGACCCTCTTTCCCCACAGCTCCTGGCCCTAAGGAAGGGAGCCAAATGGAGCAGAAAGGGCACTGGGCTGGGAGCAGGAGCACAGGTCTGGTCCTGGCTGTGCCCTCTCTGGGCCTGTTTCCTGCAGGGCCCGACCCGCAAGGTGGGAGGGGATGGTGGAAAGACAGTCTTGTTCTGCCAGGTGATCCTTATCTTCTCCTTCCCAAGTGATAGGCTTGTCTGGACCAAACACCATGGGGCGGGGATGCCCCCGCCAGCAGCTCCCCTGGCAGTGGCAGCACGGCCTGGCCCTGGGCTCCCCTCCCTCACCAGGTTCCTGCCACTCCTGCCCCCACTTGCCCAGGCTCCCTGACACCCTCATCAAGCACCAGCCAGCTTCCACCCTGCCAGCCCCACCCTTGGCTGCTTTCCCAGCGCTTCCTAAAACTGGGTTTCTACCCACTGACAGCCCAGGTGCCAGGACCTGAAAATTCTCGTGCACAGGCAGTCCCAGAGGGGAGGGCCGAGGCTCTTGCTGCTTGTTCAGGTCGGTAGCACCCTTGGCAGCTGGCAAATCTGCACCCCACTACACGGGGAGGACATGTAGTAGTTAGGAGCACGGACTCCAGAACCAGACAGTCAGGGTTCAAATCCCAGCCAAGCACTCACTCTGCAACCTTGGGCAAGCCACTTAATGCCTCTCCAGGCTCAGCTTACTCATCTCTAAAATGGATTATTAATAAATGGTTAGGAGGATTAAATGACTTAATAACACTGAGCGCTTAGACTAGGACCTGAACAAAGGAACCACTCAACAAACACCAGCTCTTAAGATGACTAGAGTTCTGAGTCGCCCAAGGCAGAACGCACCACCTGGCAGTCACTGTGTCAAGTCTGGCTCACGGGCGTGAATTCTCTGGCCCCCACGGTGCTGTAAAAGGCAGTGATATGCCAACATTTAGAAGATTTTACACAAAAATAAGTGTTTTCAGCTTTGCAAAAATAAAACGACTTGGCAATGCTGGGCCTACATTCTCAAGCGGGAGCTGAGGAGTGGCTGGCTCCTCGGGATAGGCCACAAGTCCCCAGGACACCACAGCCACCCCACTCCACCCCAACCCCTTCTTGTCTCCTCCTCACTGTGGCCTGGGGTCAGCCGCCACTTTTCATCACACTGGTGCTGTCTCTCGTAACAAAGAGAAAAGAGAAATCTTGCTTATACCCTTGTCCCGGTGGGAAAATGATTTTTTTAAACGTTTATTTATTTACTTATTTATTTTTAGAGAGGAGAGAGAGTGAGAGAACAAAGGAAGGAGCAGGAAGCATCAACTCCCATATGTGCCTTAACCAGGCATGCCCAGAGTTTCGAACCAGCTACCTCAGCGTTCCAGGTCAATGCTTTATCCACTGTGCCACCACAGGTCCGGTGGGAAAATGATTTATGTGAGGCTTAAAAACAGGCAGGACTAACGTATGGTGATAGACCAGAACAGCAATTGCCTCTGGGGACGGGACTTAACTGGAAAGGGGCCTGAGGGAACTTTCTGGGGGAATGAAAATGTTCTGGAAACTTCCTATATCTTGATTCCACTGTGGTGACACAAGCATCTGTGTTCGTCAAAACTCGTCAAACTGTTTGCTTCTGGCCGGCGTGTTTTATTCTATTTAAGTCACACCCCAATACGAAAAAAAAAAGTGGAAAAGTGGGGGGAAATAAAAGGCCAGGAGGCTCTCATGTTTCAAAGAAAACAGTGGCTGACTCTTTTTGTGGGTGTGAAAAAAATACCCATGAGTTTAACATACTGACAATTGTGAAAGAAGACACAACCTCAGGGGCCCCTGGGAAACCATGTTTGAGTTCAGACCTACAGTCTAAGACCGTGAATGATTAATCTTCAAAGAACTGTACAGATCCATGACGTCCAACACAGTGGCCATTAGCCACATGTGCTATTAAAGTGAAATTTAGCTCTGGACAAGTAACTCGGTTAGAGCACTGTCCCGGTATGCCAAGTTTGCAGGGCCGACCCCCGGTCAGGGCACATACAAGAAGCAACCAATGGCCTGACCTGTGGTGGCGCAGTGGATAAAGCATCGACCTGGAAATGCTGAGGTCACCGGTTCGAAACCCTGGGCTTGCCTGGTCAAGGCACATGTGGGAGTTGATGCTTCCAGCTCCTCCCCCCTTCTCTCTCTGTCTCTCCTCTCTCTCTCTCTGTCTCTCCTCCCTCTCTCTCTGTCTCTCCCTCTCCTCTCTAAAATGAATAAATAAAATAAAAAAAATTAAAAAAAAAAAAGAAGCAACCAATGAATGCATAAATAAGTGGGACAACAAATCCATGTTTTTCTCTCCCTTCTTCTAAATAAGTAAAGAAGTAAATAAATAAAAGTTAAATCCCTCATTTGCAGCCGCTACTTTTCAAGTGCTCAATAGCCATACATGGTTAATGGACAGCATGGTTTCGGAACATTTCCATGATCACAGAAAGCTCCACTGGACAGCACTAGTGTGCACGTCAGCTCAAAGCTGGGCTGACTTCTGGGTCGGCCACCAGGGCAGGCACTGTCCTCACTGCTGTGCAGAGCCTGATGGGGCAGGTGCTCAGTAAACATGAGCTGACTGAACGAATGAAGGTGGAAAAAGCTGAGTGTAAATCCCAACTCTGGCCCCAACCAACCGTGGGGCCTCCAGCAAATCTCCTCCATGCTTAGTCTCTCCCTCCCTTTCAGGAATGGACACATAAGGCCCTGGCCGCTTGGCTCAGTGGTAGAGTGTCGGCTAGGCATGTGGATGTCCTGGGTTTGATTCCCGGTCAGGGCACACAGGAGAAGCGCCCATCTGCTTCTCTACCCCTCCCCTTCTCGCTTCTCTCTCTCTTTCTCTCTCTGTCTTCCCCTCCTGCAGCCATGGCTCAATTGGAGCAAGCTGACCCTGGGCACTGAGGATGGCTCCATGGCCTCTGCCTCAGGCACTAGGAAGGGCTCAGTTGCAAATGCCTCAGATGGGCATAGCATCGCCCCCTAGTGGCCTTGCAGGGTGGATCCCAGTCAGGACGCATGTGGGAGTCTCTCTCCACCTCCCCTCCTCTCACTGAATAAAAAAAAAAAAGAAAAGAAAAGAAATGGACACATAAACCGATATCCTCAGGAATGCTCAGAGTCCCTGGGGCCAAGGACAGGCCTACAGGAGGACTGATGTGCTGGCTATCCTACCTGAATTCAAGAACAAGAGGGAGGCATGGCAGCAGTAGGAGGGGCAGCTGGGGAGCATTTCTGTTTGTGAGAGTAGCTTTTGAAAATGGACACAGGGTTGGGCAGTGTAGACAAAGCAGGCTGGGCCCAGCTCTGTGGGTTCAGGAGGGAGGGCTGCCTAGCACAGGGGAAAATCTACGTTAGCTCCCAGGGCTGGCTGCTGGAATCTGAGCTGGATCACAGTGTCAGACACCCTCAACCACTGCTGTGGTCAGAGTGGCTAGGACAGGGAGCCACCTCGATCCCCAGAGAGATTCCCCCAATCCCGCAGGGCGTGGACCTCCATCAGAGCAGGCCAGACTGGGACCCACCAGGGGGACTGCCTGGAGTCCAGAGGGCTGGCCAGGTCCTGAGACAGGAGCTGGCCCAGGTTTATCTTTCTAGCATCCATCCTCCACACCCACCTTACGTGGCCTGTTAGAAGCCAGGATCTGCTCACCTGCCCGCTCATGCATTCAAAAAAATATTTATTAGGCACCTACTATGTGCCAGGAAATCTGTTTCATGCCCAAGAGCTCAGGAGCCTGAATTCTAATAGGGAAGAAAGACAATAAACAACGTTGCTAAGAGTTATAATTAGCCTGACTAGGTGGTGGTGCAGTGAATAGAGCGTTGGACTGGGACGCGGAGGACCTGGGTTCGAAACCTCGAGGTCGCCAGCTTGAGCGTGGGCTCATCTGGTTTGAGCAAAGCTCACCAGCTTGGACCCAAGGTCACTGGCTTGAGCAAGGGATCGCTCAGTCTGCTGTAACCCCTCCCCCACCCGTCAAGGCACATATGAGAAAGCAATCAATGAACAACTAAGGAGCCACAATGAAGAATTGCTGCTTATCATCTCTCTCCCCGTCCCTATCTATCTGTCTGTCCCCATCTGTCCCTCTGTCTCTGTCACACACAAAAAGTTATAATTATAATAGCATTTAACATTTATTGCTTACCGTGTACTGAGCACTGTATAAGTGCTTTTTAGTGCATTTCTCATTTAATCTTTACAATAATAATATATTATTTTTTATGCTATTTTATAGGTGAGGAAACTGAGGCACAGAGAGGTTATAGACAAGATCACTCAGCTATAAGTGGTAGAGCTTGGGAGTTGAACTTAGCCAATTTGACTCTGAAGTCCCTAACTCTAACCAGTAGCACCCTGACTGCCTCGCTGCAGTGGGATTTGTGTTATAAGAAAGAACAGCAGAGCGGGTGGTAGAGACCATCTGGGAGGAGTCCAGGAAGGCCTCTGTGAGCAGGCAACATGGAAGCTCTGCCCCACCAGTCAGCTGTGCCCACATGGGGGCTGCTGCTCCTGGGCACTGGGCTCCAGACAGAAATGGAAAAGGGGCAAATGAGCCTTTGTGGAAGCCAGCCAGGCAGGTCCAGGGCCAGCCCAGGCCCAAGGTGAGCCTGAGACCCGCTCAGCATCCTCGTGGGGCAGAGATCGGAGACAAGCCAGAAGAAGAGAGGAGGATGGCTCACTGTTTTCCTAATAGCCCAATGGGTCACATCCCTTCTAGATGTGACCCATTGGGTCATATCTAGCTGGACCTAAAGGTCCAGACAGGTCACCTCTAGACACCTGCCTGCCTTACTCCTGCATGGACCCATAAGCCTCGTGAGAACTCTCCTGGAGCAAGCCTCCACTTCTCTACCTCCGGGCCTTTGCTTATGCTGCTCCCCTCACCCGGAGAGCCATGCCCCCTGCTGTTCCCCAAAGGCTGTTCTTTTGCAGCTCACCCTAAACAGTGTTCCCTTGCCCCCAGCTGAAGTAGGTCCTTTTTCAGAGCGTTAGTTTCACAACTAAGCATTTATGGAGGCTCTCAACACCAGCTGGCTTCCCCTCTCACAGATCCTGCCAGGGCTCGGACACAATCAAAAGCCTCAGTCCCCAATCCCTGCCCCAGAGGCCACTCTGTGGGACTCCTAGGGGCTGCTGGGGTCTTCCCTGGGAGGAGTGGAATAGCACTTCCTCATTAAGGAAAAATCCCTTCTGTAGAATTGGGGGTAAGAAACGGAAAGACGTCTTGTGGGAAGGGACAGGAGGCCTGAGGGAGCTCAGGACTGCGTTGCAGAAACCCCTCAGATCAGGGATGAGGTCAAAGAGGCAGGGGTAAGGCCATCCAGAGCCTGGGACTTAGGCTTAGGAAATATGGCTGTGTGATCTTGGGCAAGTAACTTACCCTTGCTGATCCTCAAACTTCTCACTTGTAAACCAGGGCTGACACTTCCTATGCCTGAAAATAGAAGGGAAGGGCCCTTGGCACCTGGAAGGTGCTTGAGCCTGGGGCAGGCTGGAGTCATGGACTGATGTGGACATCCCCAGGGCTCCATTCACAACAGTTCCCAGCACCCCTTTCCTTCTGGGCCTCCCTTGCCAGGAGAGGTTTTAAAACTCCCCAGCACCTGGCTAGAAGCCAGAGCTTCTTCGAGTTACTTACCTCCCATGGAGGGCTTAGCAGGACCCAGCCAGAGCCCATCAGTCACTGTTTCTGGAGATTATCACAGCTCACAGAAACAGCAGGGCACCTGGCAGGAACCTGGCCCTCGCTGCTTTCTAGCCTAGCTCGGGCTGGCAGTGGGCCAGGAGAGCACCCTACTTCCTCTGAGAGAATCCGGACACTCTCCCTCCCTGCCCTCCCCCCTGGCCCAGGCCACGCTGTGGTTCTGGGGTCACATCCTAGGCACCGGCACTGCAGTCTCTCTCGTCCCCACTGGGCCATGAGACATGGAGCTCCACAGAAAGAACTCAGGCCTGAAGTTGGAGTGGTCATCTCCACCCTGTGGTTAAGAAAATAAACTACTAAATACACCACTAGGAAAATAACCCTCTAGAGCCAGACTTCTTGGGTTCTAATGCTGGCTATGTCATTTACCAGCCAAATGACCTTGAGCAAGTTATTTAACCTCTTTGCATTTGTTTCCTCACATGTAAAGCGGTGAAGTCATGCTGCCTACCTCACTGGGTTATTCAGAGAATGGAACTAGTTCTTTGTAAAGTGCTTTGTTTTTTTTCATTTATGTATTGATTTAGAGAGAGGAAGGGGGAAAGAGAAACATCAATTTGCTTCCACTTATGTATACATTCATTGGTTGATCCCTGTATGTGCCTTGACTGGGGATCGAACCTGCAACCTTGGCATCTCGGGATGATGCTCTAATCAACAAAGCTACCCAGGAAGGTAGGTTAAAGCGTTTACAACAGTGCCTGGTACACAGTGAGAGTTAGATTGGTTGAATAAATGGGTGGACAGATGTATGTATATATGAATGAATGGGGGATGCATCCAAGCTCTGCTCCTAGGCATCTGAGGCCCTTCCAGGTCTGCCCAACACCACCACCTGCCATCCCCCAGGCAGGTTATAATCATGCCCTTCCCAACAGCCCCCTCTGCCTGTCACAAGCTCGCCATGGCCATTATCCTTAAGAACTCCAACATGTGGTTCAAATGTCACCTTCTCTGCGAAGTCTCTTCAGTCAAGACCCTCAGGATTGTAAGCGACAGAAACCCAGCTCTCACTGGGTTTGTAACAAAGCAAACACCCCCACTTGTACTGCCTAAAAAGGAGGGAGGGTCAGGCCTCAGGTAGGAGGAGATCCAGAAGATGTTATGATGCTGTTAAGTTCTCTCCCTCCCTAATCCTAGCCCTTGCTTCCTGCGTGTGTGACCTCACTCTCATCTCCTGAGTTTAGATGTCCTTCACGCCTGGAGAACTGGGCTCAGCCTACCACCTGTCAGCAGAAAGCCTTGGAAAAAAGAGCCCTTCTCACGCTCTATTTTGAATTATAAAGTCCCGTGAAGAACTCCCACTGGCCAGGCCTGGTTCATGTACCCTGTGAAAAGGTGGGGCAAGAGCTGTGACTGGCACCCAACCATGTCAAATGGGGAAGGGGCAGTTTGAAAGACAGTACCTGTGTCCATGCCAACACCCTGACACCTGGCCCTGCAAGTATTTCTTCCTCTGCTCTCCCACAGCACTCTGCACACACCCCCAGCAGAGCCTACTGGGTACGTGGCTATTCTGCCCACTGGTCCAAAAAGTCTGAAAGATTCAAGGCTCTGGTCAGCTTGGCCCTCAGCACTCTGCCCCCTGATCATAAATCACTTTCAATCAATAAGGAAAATGAGGCTCAAGAAGAGGGGGTCACTCAAGGGGCCAACAGGATGAAACTTAGAGTAGGTTCTTCTGACCCCATCTGGCAGCCTCCTCCCTCTGCCCACAATCATCAAAATCACCCCATAAAAAACTCTTTGATGGCCCTGGCTAGTTGAGCCCTACTTGTGGATGTCCCGAGTTCAATTCCTGGTCAGGACACACAGGAGAAGTGCCCATCTGCTTCTCTACCCCTTTCCACTCCCCCTTCCCTTCCTGCAGCTATGGCTCTATTGAAGCAAGTTGGCCCCGGGCCCTGAGGATGGCTCCATGGCCTCTGCCTCAGGTGCTAAGAAGAGCTCGGTTGCTGAGCAACAGAGCAACACTCCAGTTTTCCCCCTAGTGGCCTTGCCAGGTGGATGCCAGTTGGGGTACATGTGGGAGTCTGTCTCTGCCTCCTCTCCTCTCACTGGATAAAAACAAAACAAAACAAAACAAAAACCTCTTTGACAAGAAGGCTGTAACCCATCCCTCAGGAAGCAGGAGATGGGCCCTCAGAGCTGTGCCCCATGGGAAGGGAGCCCTGTCTTTGTAGTCAGTCGGACATATGTTCAAAATCAGCTTCTTCCAAAGACACTCGTGATGATTTTGGGCAACTAGGGCCATTGTGAGGATGAAATGAGAGAATGTAGACAAAACGTGTGTGTGGCACACAGCAGGGCGTAATGGGAACCACTGTTTTCAGAGTTGGTCTCCCTGGCCCTCTCAGGGCAGCAGTGGGGTCTGGCCGGCTGCCAGGACCGGAGGGTCACAACCCTAGCGCCTCCCCTCATCCAACGTGCAGGAATGTTCACAACATCCGTCCCCTCCTCCGTTCGCCCATTTATAAGCCCAGCAGGCCTGTCCCACATGCCAGCAACAGGAGGCTTTGAGGCGAGCAGCATCGTCAGTGCCACAGTGTCATTGACAGGCAGGACAACGTCGCAGTGGGAGCGTTGGGACCTGGGCAGCCCGGGTTCAAATCTCAGCTCTGCCCCCTACTCCCTGTCTGACTTGGCAAGTGACACCATCACCCTGGGCCTCAGTGCACTATTCCCACAGTGGCTATGAGGATTCATTGAGTTAAAATATGTGAAGCATTCTGAACACTGGCACTGCTGTTTACTTGATTTGCTCATGCATGTGAAGGAAGTACCATCACTGTCTCCCATTTTACAGAGGGACAGTGGCTTGCTTGGGTTACCGTGCCAGAGAAAAATAGAGCCAACCGACACTGGACACCAGGTCTGTCTGACTCCGATCTCCCGTTGTTTTCACTCTGCCTCTCTGCCCCCATTATTCCCTCCGGGATGAGGGAATAATGAGACAGGACTCCGAAATCCTGTCTCAGCGTGAAGTGCTCATCTCCACCTGCCACATCGCCCAGACGTCATGGGACGGCAACTCCCCACGTCCAGCCCCAGCCAATCAGGGTAGACCCTCGGCCAAACCAGATGCTACAGAGCTGGGGTTGCCTCAGTGACCAGGAATGTTCACATAACAAAGCCCAGGCCAAGCTCAGCTTCCCATCTGGTCCCCATTACCCCTCCTCACCACACATGTCAAGCTGGCCTGGGGGCCCAGGAGGGCCCGGGGAAGAAACGCCTGGTGGGGAGCTGGGATAAGAGGCCCAGTTCCTGCTGACAGCGGGGGAGCAATGGCTGTTTTGGCTCAAGAGGACACAAGCCGCCCACCTACAGTCTTGGTCCAGAGTGGTCCCCAGGCACAGGGCAGAGCCAGAGGGGGTTGGAGAACAAGGGACAGGGGACATGACAAAAAAAAAAAAAAAAAAAGGAGTGGAAGGGTAACTAGAGGAACAGAGAGCGCCAGGCTTAGATTTCCTGGGAACAGGCCACTCCCATCTTTGGAAAGAATAAGAGTTTTGGAGCAGACAGACCTGAGCTTGAATCCCTGTAATCTACTGTGTGACCCTGGGCAAGGGCCATCATCTCTCTTAACATGTTCTCTTGCCTATAAAATGGGGACATGCGAACCTACTTCCTAGGGCTGTCTGTGGTGAGATTAAGCCTGTGGGTACAGGCTGTCATGCTGGATGCTAACGTGATGGCACTGGAATGTCCTGGCTCATGGAGAGACAACATGAGCAGCTAGCACAGGGGTCGGGAAACTTTTTGGCTGAGAGAGCCATGAACGCCACAAATTTTAAAATGTAATTTTATGAGAGCTATACAATGACCCGTGTACATTACACATTATCCAATAAAAATTAGATGTTGTCCCGGAAGACAGCTGTGATTGGCTCCAGCCACCCTCAACCATGAACATGAGCGGTAGGAAATGAATGGATTGTAATACATGAGAATGTTTTATATTTTTAATGTTATTATTTTTTTATTAAAGATTTGTCTGCGAGCCAGATGCAGCCATCAAAAGAGCCACATCTGGCTCGTGAGCCATAGGTTCCCGACCCCTGAACTAGAATGACCCTGGGGTTCAACCTGAGCAACCATGTGGCCTTCATGGAGGTGGTGGTGACAATGGCATTGATGCTGCTGCTGCCAAATAACAAAAGCAGTAGTGACAAAAACCATCACCTGAACGACTTCATTCCAGGCCCTGCGCTCATTGCTTTCTGATTTAACCATCACAGCAATCCCATGTGAATGATGAAGACAGAGGCACAGAGAGGTTAAGCAACCAGTCCAAGGTCACACACCTGGTGGCAAGCTACAACTCAAACCCAGGTCTACCCAACAACTCTTAGGTACCACAGAATCCTTCAGAACCAAGTGGGAGTTCTGGGCAGGGATGCCTGACTAGGCCAGGCAGAAGTCCCTTCCTAGGACACTCACACAGTGGCATTCCCACACCCCGTTTCTGGGCCCCCGAACTCCTGGCTCTGTAGCCATCCAGCCTGGGCTCCTCCTTCCCTCTCTGGGGCTTGGCTCCTATACAGCCCAGCCCAGGTGCCAATTTGCAATTGCACAATTAACAGTTAGGAACAACTTTTCTTCTCTTCCAATGGAGAGAACAGCACAAGACTTAGTGACAGGATCACAGCAGGACTTGTGCCAGAACTCATGAAGCCTGTCCCCAGTCCTCTGCCAGGCTGGGAGGCTCCTTTCCTGACCCAGCCCAGACCAGCCCAGCCAGGAAACCAAGAATCAGGCAGCCCCTCTGCCTCTGGTCTTCCTTTCTCATTCCCTCTCCTTCCCCCCAGGAAGACTGCCCCTTCCAGTGGTCATCTGTTCCTTTGACCCCAACACCACTGATTTCTTTTTTTTTTTTTGAGAGAAATATGAATTTGTCATTCCACTTATTTATGCATTAATTGATTGATTCCTCTATGTGCCCTGACCGAGGATTGAACCCACAACTTTGACATTTAGGGATGACGCTCTAATCCAGTGGGTTTCAACATTTTTACACTTGGGACCCGTGAAAATAGAATTATTTCGGGGATCGCTAAGGCAGAAATCACCGTGAGCATAAGTGAATTCAACTAAGGTCACTGGATCTATAACCTTCATACAGTATCAGGTGGTTACCTCTTTCACAGACTGGCATGAAATTTTGGCAGACCGTCAGTTGAAAAGCATTGCTCTACCTGTGCTACCTGGCCAGGGCCCAACACCACTGATCTCGATTCTTTGTCTATTCACTCAGCACTATCTTCACAGGATCGTATCTCTAACAAACTGTAAGCAACTCAGATTTGCTTTAAAATATTTTTTTTTGCAGCCTGACCAGGCGGTGGCACAGTGGATAGGGTGTCGGCCTGGGACACAGAGGACCCAGGTTCAAAACACCAAGGTCACCGGCTTGAACGCAGACTCATCAGGCATGAGTGTGGGCTCACCAGCTTAACTGCGGGGTCACTGGCTTGAGTATAGGATCACAGATATGACCCCTTGGTTGCTGGCTTGAGCCCAACGGTTCATGGCTTGAAGCCCAAGGTTGCTGGCTTGAGCCCAAGGTCACTGGCTTGAGCAAGGGGTCACTGGCTTGGCTGGAGCCCCCTGGTCAAGGCACATATGAGAAAGCAATCAATGAACAACTAAGGTGTCGCAATGAAGAACTGATGCTTCTCATCTCTCTCCCTTCCTGTCTGTCTCTCTCTCGCAGTAAAAGAAAAAAATATATTGTTTTTGCAAGCGACACTATGATGTACCACTCAACACCAAACCTAGTACAGGATATACAGAAGTTGCTTGACCAATAGACTACTCCTTGGCTTTGAGAACTCCTATTCACCATTCAGAACCCATATCAAATGTCATCTCCACCATGAACTCTTCCTCCATGTGCTAAGCTGCCCCATCTGCACATATCTCTAGTAGAATATGGCTCTAGTAGAATATTCCTCCCTACTCTGTAATTAATAACTACTAGCCAGGCACTCTGTTAAGATTATTACAGTCAATTCTAAGTCTATCAATAATTCTGCAAAAGAGAGTCAATGTCCCCATTTAACAGATGGGGATGATAAGACTCAGAGAGGGTGAGAGACTTAACTAAAGTCACAGCTAATAAGTGGCAGGCCTGGGATTTGAACCCAGGTTTGTTCATACCCCAAGAAAATGATTCTTCAGCTGGGTCAGGATGTCTCTTCCACTGACGGCATCTGAATCCTGAGCCTAGCACAGTCCCAAGCATTGTGATTCCCTTACAGATCAGCCCCAGAAGTGAGATGTCACTCATCTACAACCACATGTGGCATTCCAGGCCAAAGATAACCAAGTAGGTGGGCCAACCTGTCTACCAGTCTTTAGGACAATCTCAAAAGCCCTAGGCACTTGTATTTCAAACCTCTGTGAATCTGCTCCTTTCGGTCAACGTGGGCAACCTCAGAGAGGCCTGGGCTCAGGAAGGAGCATGGACTCTGGAGTCAGCTGACTTGGGTACTGGCTTGGGACTTTGGGAACATGACTTAACTTCTCCGAAGCCTTAGTTGGCTTAGCTGTGAAATGGGAAGAAGTTCCCTCATAGAGGACTGATTAAGATCTTGAATGTCAAGTGCTTTCCACAGTGCCCAACACTCGTCCAATCATTCAGCCTACAGATATTTGCTGTGCACCTACTATGTGCCCAACACTGTTTTTGGTGTTCACAGCAGCAAAGCAAGGAGAACACCATTTCTGTCCTTAAGAGGTTTTTAACTCTGAGCAGGAGCCCCTAAAATTGTTCGTTGATCCTCTCAGCAGTCTTATGATACAGTGTGCTTTTCTGCTTCTACTCTGTAACATAAATAACAGACATACGGCTTGGAAACTCTCCTGTGATCACCAGGAGCCATGGACAAGGAAGTCCCACAGCATTGTTTAAATAGTGAATGAGAAACAACCTAACTGGCTGTCTCTAGTAGTCTGGATAAACCATGGTAGTTCCATGTGGTGGAATACTACACAGCACTGAAAATGAACTAGATACAATTCAGACACAACATGAAGAGAGAAAAGCAAGCTACAAAGCCTCCTTACCCAATCACTTAGAGTTTAAAAACTCCTGAGCAATACAATGTATCATTTGGGAAGTCAGAAGAATCAGAATAAAAGTAGCACTCTGGGCCCTTGGCTCAGTGGTAAAGCCTCAGGTAGGTGTGTGGATGTCCTGTGTTCAATTCCTGGTCAGGACATACAGGAGAAGCGCCCATCCGCTTCTCCACCCCTCTGCCTCTCATTTCTCTCTCTCTCTTTCTCTCTCTCTTCTCCTCTTGTAGCCATGGCTCGATTGAAGAGAGTTGGCCCCGGGCACTGAGGATGGCTTCCTAGGCTCTACCTCAGGTGTTATGAAGAGCTCAGTTGCTGAGCAATGGAGCAACGCCCCAGATGGACAGAGCAAGATCTAGTGGTCTTGCCTGGTGGATCTGGTCAGGGTGCATGCAGGAGTCTGTCTCTGCCTCCTCTCCTCTCACTGAATAAAAAAAATAAAAGAATAAAAGTAGCAAGGCAGTTATTCAAGAAAGTAGTTTTTTCTAGAAAAGGAGGAGGTAGGGAATGGGATCAGGAAGGGACATGTGTGGGAAATTCAACTGAATCTGGAAATGTTTTACTTTTTAAGCTGGACAGCTGGTTCACCCGTGTTTGTTTTTACTGAACTCTATGTTTTTTGTATGTCTGAAATATTCTGCCACACACCAAAAAAGGTGTGGGCTTTGAAGGCAGACAGACGGGTTTAAAACCAGACCCAGGCTTTGCTGCTGTGTGAGTTCAGTTTACTACTTTGTGAAGTGGGAATCACAGTACCCACCACTAGTTCCCAGGACTCTTCTGAGACTCCGACAAGGTTATGTTTGAAAGGGCCTGGAGCCCAGGGAAGAGGGTCTGGCTCCTGTGGGGGCGGACACGGTCAGGGGGCTGGTGCACAGCACCACTATTGTTCTTGCCGCTGTTGGGGGAATCTCCCAAATGGAACAGATGGAGGAGAGGGGACAGTCCACAGGCCTCAGATTAAGAGGGACAGGTTTATTCGGTCCAAGGCCAGGCTGGCCTTCAGTGAAACTAGTGATGCATCTGAGGTTCTGGGGATTGGGCAATCATGGTCCCTTGACTTGGATACATAACATCATGGGTGTGGGCTGGCTGGATTCCCTCCACCGCCCCCAGTCCTTCTCAGACTCCCTGCTGTGAGCTCGGTGTGGAAAGCTGGGTTCCCTCTCTGTCCAATTCACCGTGCTTCTCCTGAGACCCTGCTCCTCATTGTGAAGGTGGAGTCTTAGCCACCTTGTACCCCCAAAAATCTGCTGGAATGACTTTAGCAGGTCCCAGGCTTCAGCAGGTGTGGCTGGGAGTGTGGATCCCAGGTATCTGTCTTCTGGTTCAAATTCAGGCTGAGGGTGTGACCTCAACATTGTCCTCTACGAAGGGGGGAATCATAGAGGCCACCACTACCTCTGGTGGTGAAGAAAGCCTGCAGACAACAGGGTCTGCAGGTCAACAGGGCAGGGGCATCAGATGGCACAGTCCAGGTGCCCAGGCACTGACTGTGTTATAGTTAAATCACTCCTCCCAGCTTTGGTACATCCCAAGTGGCAGTTCTGTTAGACTCAAGGATAACCCAGTGTGAGGGGCAATGTGTGGGGACAGAGCAGGGCACAGCGTGGGGCAGAAAGTGGCAGGAAGTGGGAGCAGGGGGCCCCTGCACGGGCTCTCAGCCACCCAAACCCAATGAAACCATCCTGCTGGCACAAGCATAGGAATTTCTCAGCGTTCCCGATGGCTCAAGGGCACTTTTAGGGCACAGCTCACAGAGGCCGGCAGCAGGGAGTGGGACTGGCTGTGACATTTGATTTCAGATCATGACGCATCTGGGGAACATATTTACTGCATCCTTGTCCTTTTCTAACCCTGACCCACCCCCATTAACAAAGGTCAGCCTGGACACTAGAGGTGTCCTTGGAGACCAGGGCTCCAATTCTACCTCAGCCACCTACTGTGAGTCTTTTGGGCAGACATTTCTCCTCTCTGGGCTTCAGTTTCTCCATTTGTATAATGGGTGGGATATTATCTAAGGTCTTATTGATCTATGAGATCTACTACACAAGCCAGCAAAACTAGAGCCAGCCAAATTCCCTTCCCCACACGAGAAAGAGGCCAAATCCCTACGCTGGGTCAAACTGGGCCTCCTCAGCCTGGCCGGTCTGACACACAGTGACGTGCTAAAAAGTAAACCAGGGAGGTAACATAGAGCAAGACCTCCAGCTACCAGCAGGAGAGAAAGTGGATTAGGGCCCAAACAGAGTTTGCATGGACAGTGTGGCGTCAGCAGACACAGATGCAAAGGGAAACTGTCTAAGTTCACAAACCCATCCTCTTAGCAAATCAAATTCTGTGGGCTTTTGACAGAGCTGGCTCTGTATCGTCCCCAGGGTCCAGTTTCCTCATCAGCTAAGTAAAACTGATACAAGAGATCAAAAAAGTGTCTTTGTTGTAAAGAAGTGGTGAGATGTTGTACATACCTGACCTGGCATATACTAGGTGCTCAATAAAGGCTGGCTCCATGCCACCTCCCTGTCTGCCCATCAGGGAACCTCCAGCACCCAGCTGGCACCGGGAGGCCCAGTTGCTGGTTCCCCAGCTTGCCTCAGCCCCCCACCAGGCTGACAAGCAGTCCGGATGTTTACACTGGCCAGTCAGGGCCCCTCCTGCCTGGTGCAGGCTGAATAAACACGCGCAGTAACTGCTCCTGCCTCCGGTTTGGCTTCCCACAGACCACTCGCCTCCCAGCCAGTCTTCCACGGACACCCTCCACCCCACCCCAGATTCCATTTACAGATTCTCCTCACTATGATATTGGTGTTTACTGTGTCCAGCTGATACCTGGCAAGACACTCCAACCCAGTCCATGATGATCCCCAGAACAGCGGCAAAGTGAGAGAGCGCCAGGCTCTGGCAGTCAACACCTGTGTGGGCTTGTACAGCATCCAGCAGGCTCAGTTTCCCCATCAATAAAATGGGGATGGTAACAGCAAGGTTCTGAGAATTAAATGTGGTAATGTGATGAAGGCACTAAATGCCTGGCTCAGGAAAGGCACTGTGGAAATAGGCTCATAAAATTTTTTATTACTATCTTATGGGTAGTTGAGGAGTTTGACCAACAAATCAGTGAGTCCTGAGCACACCCTAAAAATAAATAATAAAAAATTCTCGGCCAGACTATGCCAAGCACTTTCCACATATTATTTCATCACTTCCACAAAGCAACCTCAGGAGATGTGATGTGTCATTATCCCTACTTTCACAGGTGGGGAACTGAGGTTCAGAGAGGTTGAGTCACTTACACGGGGTCACACAGCCCCTGTTAGGTGGAGGAAGCATGTACCTGACCCAGAGCCTGTGTTCAAACCTTCACACTTGCCCATGTCCCTGTAGGGGCCTCATCTGTCTCTTCCCTCCCAACCTACTTTCATTCTGGGAAGGCCTGCCGAGGTCCTGCCAGGAGTCCCCAACCTTTTTACACAGAGGGCCAGTTCACTGTCCCTTAGACCGTTGGAGGGCCACCACATACAGTGCTCCTCTCACTGACCACCAATGAAAGAGGTGCCCCTTCTGGAAGTGCGGCGGGGGGCCGGATAAATGGCCTCAGAGGGCCTCATGCAGCCCGCGGGCCGTAGTTTGGGGATGCCTGCTAGGCCATGAGGGTACTGGGAGCTGCCAGCAGCCTGAGGCTCCCTGTGTGACCCCTCCAGCCCATTGCCCAAGTGGTGATTTGACTGTCTGTGATGTTCCTTGCTTGCCCTGAGTCTGAGCCCATAGGATCCTGCTGTTCCCAGTTCAGAAAAGAGGTATGGAACTAGTGTTGACAGATCACTCACCCCGTGCCAGGCATCATGGGATTTTCTTGTGTAGTCTTCATGACCACCCTGTGCTGGAGGAACTATTGTCCCCATTTTATAGAGGGAGAAACCGAGGTTCCAAGAGGTGAAGGCACTTGCCTCCCAAGGGTCCCAAAGCCAGTGAGTGACAGAGCCGGGGACGCAAACCCAGGTCACTGACTTGAAACCACATCCTGGCATTCACTAGGCTTCTCCTATCTCCCTGGGAAAGATAAGACATGACACAAACAACCTAACACAAACCAGAAATCAATAAGGGCCTTCAGGAAGGCCAGATAACAGGCTGGGACATTTACAGAGTGGGGCTTGGCCTTCTTAGGTAAGGCTATGAGTGAATAATGCAGGAGGAAACTCCCCATGGGGAGGAGCACATCCTGGGGGTGCCTAGCAGCCATGATAAGAAAGGTGGGGTTTGTTGGGGACCCAGGCCCAGGCAAGCAGGGCTGACCATAGGAAATACCCCTCCCTGTACAGCTGTGGCCAGTCAGTGCCTTCACAGGGAATCAACACTTAGTGAATTGTTTTTTATTTTAGAGAAGGAAAAACCAAGGCTCAGAGAGGGAAGGATGCTTCCTTAGGACCATACTGCTTGGAAGGGGCAGATCTGTCCGATTCCCAATTTCCAATGAAACAGAGTTGTGTCCCTGGCCACTTCTCACTGGTCTAGTCCTGCTTCCCCAATTCCTCTCTCTGAGGCTCCCAGGATGGCTTTGCCAGGCTCCCTGACCACTGCCCTCACATGGCTCACGCAGGCAGTTAGGACAACTGAGGTTGGCATTATATTCCCATTTCACAGATGAGAAAACTGATGCTCAGAAAGAAGTCACAGCCTGACCAGGCGGTGGCGCAGTGGATAGAGGATCAGACTGAGATGTGGAGGACCCAGGTTTGAGACCCCGAGGTTGCCAGCTTGAGTGCAAGCTCATCTGGTTTGAGCAAGGCTCACCGGCTTGAGCCCAAGGTCGCTGGCTCGAGCAAGGGGTCACTCGGTCTGCTGTAGCCTCCCAGTCAAGGCACATATGAGAAATCAATCAATGAACAACTAAGGAACCGCAATGAAGAATTGATGTTTCTCATCTCTCTCCCTTCCTGTCTGTCTGTCCCTACCTGTCCCTCTCTCTGTCTCTCCCACAAGAAAAAAAAAAGAAAAAAAAGAAAGAAGTCACAGCATAGCTTCCCAATGAGATGAACTGTGGACAGGAGGTGTGTGGATGAAACCAGGAGACTTAACACTTCACCTGTGTCCAGAATGCTCTTCTCCTCTCTACAGATTGGGGACAGGTCAGCGCTGCCCACCTGTGACCTCCTAGCAGATGCTTCCCTTCCTATGACTGTGGGCATCCTGTGGGGAATTTGGTACCCTTCGTCCAGCAGAAGCCAAGGGCGTCTGGGTGCATAGTTGCCGTGGAAACACCTCAGAGGATGCTCTGAGGGTAGGAGACCAGTCAGTCTTCCTCACCTGGCTGGTGCAAAAGCACTCACCTCTGACCAGGTCAGATCCTCCTACCACAGGCACAGGTGGCATCAGGACCCTTGCCTGCATGGCATTTGTCACTGCTGCAATTTCATGCTTGCCTGAGATGATCTGACAAAGAGTTTTCTTCGCCTTCACACTCTCCTCACATTGGTTAATACGTATTTTTCAACCATTTACTATGCGCCAGGCACTGTCCAAAGTACTGCATGGACGGAAGATAACAAGCCACATATGGTCTCTACTCTCACGGAACACATTCTAATGGCAGGAAACAGACAGGGCGGGCACAGCATATGCAAAGGGGTCGACATAGAGAGAAGAGTCAGCTGCACGGGGAACTACAGTTGTTTGGCTGAAGCAGAGTGGACAGGGTGGGGAAGGCCAGAGGTGAGGTGGGACAAACAAACAAGGACTGGATTGTGAAATGCCCTAGCACTCCTACAGAGGAGTCTGACTGCTCCCAGGGTAACGGGGAGCTACAGGAGGGTTTTAAGCAGGGCAGTGACAGGGCTAAACATAAATTCAGAATGACGGCTGAGGCTGCAGTGCAGGGGAAAGGCTGGGGGGAGAGAAAAAGAAAGAGGCTTCGCCTTAATCCAGCAGAGAGGGTGTTCCGACAACTGAGGCCAGTGAGGGTAAGGAGTGGAAAGAAGTAGAAGTGAAGGCAGAATTTTCTTTTCTTTTCTTTTTTTTTTTTTAGCAAGAGAGACAGAGACAGAGAGAGACAGGAAGGGAGAGAGATGAGAAGCATCAATTCTTCGTTGCAGCACTTTAGTTGTTCAGTGATTTCTCATATGTGCCTTGACTGGAGGGTTCCAACTCAGTGACTGACCCCTTGCTCAAGTCAGTGACCTTGGGCTCAAGCCAGCAACTTTGGGCTTCAAGCCAGTGACCATGGGGTCATATCTACGATCCTAAGCTCAAACCAGCATCCTCACGCTCAAGCTGGTGAGCCCATACTCAAGCTGGCAACCTCAGGGTCTTGAACCTGGGTCCTCTGCATCCCAGGCCAACACTCTATCCACTGTGCCACCATCTGGTCAAGCCAGAGGCAGAATATTAATAGAACTTAGTCAAGGAGGTGTCTGGGTACTGCAGAGGGAGGTAAGAACAGTAGGCAAAGTGCAGGTCTGGGAGGGAGAAGGGCAGGTGCAGAGACGGCCTCTACCAGAGAAGGGCAGCATCCGTGAGAGAGGGGGCAGGCAGAGGGAAAGGCAGTGGCCTTGGGGACCACGCCATGCAGCTGAGAGAGGAAGGCATCACATACAGGCCACAGGACAAACCCACACTGAAGGACACCCTACAAAAGGCCTGCCCTGAGAAACTCCCAGACCAGCGGCGGCTAGGGAGACATGGTGAGCAAATGCAGTGTCCTAGATGGGACTGCGGGACAGAAGGACATCATCAGTGCAAACACTGGGGAAATGGGAGGAGAGTGTGGAGTTTAACTGTCAGGTACCAATGTTGGCTTCTTAGTTTTGACACATGTACCACAGTCGCGTAAGATGTCACTGTTGGAGGAACTGGAACAGGGGTATACAAAAACTTTCTATCATCTTTGCCACTTTTCTGTAAACCTAAAATTATTCCAAAATTAAATGCTTATTAAGAAAAAATGGTTGTAGTATTCCTGGCCCCAGGATGGACTCTCCTGAGAAAAAGAACTGGGGAGGGGGTGGTCCGGAGGGGAGGGGCCGGGCCCAGAGGGAGCTGTGCTTGGTCTGCAAGCCGGTGGAACTGTGTGTGTCTGCTGAAACCTTGGACGGGCTTGGGAGGGAGAGCAGCCCCTGGGGCGATGAGGTTGGGATCCTTTCCAAAACCAAGGCTCCTCACAATTTCCCAAAGGGTCCCAGAGAGTGATCCAGTACACAGGGGCATCTGGGGACACGGCTAAAAGCCTTCACTGAAGCATCAATTATTTTCACCTCAAAAAGTCATGCCAGTTCTGCCTTCTGCACCAAAACAGTACTTTTCATTTTTCAATTCCCACTGCATTCCCCAGGGCAATCTCATGCACTAGTATGAAACGCCCAGATATAAAAATTAAGCATGAAACCTCAAGAGTGGACAAGCTGACCTTGAGAATGGGGAGGAGAAAGGACTGAACCTTCCTGAATCAGAGCTGAAGAGAAGGAGGAGAAGAGAGGGGACCCAAAATACAGCTGGTCCCTATATCCGCCGGGCCCTGTGCCAGGTGCTCCCTTCATTCAGTCGTTCTTTTTTCACTTACTCATTCTTTTTACAGATATTTACGTGCCTACTATGTGCCAGCACTGTTCTAGGTGGAAATATTAGGGAACAAGTCAGGCAGAAATCTTCGTACGTCAGAGGAAGAAGACAGAGTAAGTAAAACAATCAAGTAAAAGGGGAGTATGTGCTAAGGAGCAACATCGGCAGGGAGGGGGGACCGACAGTGGGAGGGGCAATTTGGAGCAATTTTCCAGAGGGCAGCCAAGAAGCCTCTCTGAGGAGGTGACACCCGAGTCAAGACTCAAAGGAGACGGAGGCTGCTGTGCGGACAGTTCCTCATTCATTTTTCACAGCTGGGGGGGGGGGGTTATTCGCCCTGTCTCACAGATGAGGAAGTGAGTCTCAGAGAGGTGAAATGATTTACTTAAGGCCACCTGGAAAATACCGGGGAAATTGGAGGAGAGTGTACGACTGGACCCAGGCCATCGGTTCACTCTAGGGCAGGTGTTTAGGAGCACCCACACACACACACTCCTGTCCGCAGGCCCTGGAAGACATCACTAATTGATCAAATGCAGCACACCTCTCTTCCTGGCTGAAGCCAGGTCATCAGAATAGCCAATCGACAGGGTTGGCACAAGTGTCCCGGGGGTGGTTGAAAAGACCACAGGGCACTTAGCAGAGGAGGGCTGGGATGGGCACATCTTCCAGGTTATGAGGAACACTTTGCTACCCCCCACACCTTCTTAAGTTGACTGGGTTTAAGAGCTATCAAGGGGTAAAATGGACCCTCATGCCCCACTGAGAGCACTGGTGGGCAGAGGAAGAGAGCGGGCTGGTCCAGGGGACAGACCTTCCACCTGATTAGACCAGCACAGCTCTGTCCAGGGTGACCCTAATGGCTGTCAGAGCTGCGGTCAGTGACTTAACTGGGTCTGACAGGATGGCCCCATTCAGCAGTTGCCCTGGGGTCCCTCCCTCCACGGCCAGAGTGCACTTCCTAGCTGCAAAACAAGTTTGGAGGGACCAGGAGGGGTTACCCCACCCCCACTCCTTTCTCCCTTCCTTCCACAGAAAGAGAAACATTCAGGGTTGAAGAAATGACTCATTTTCCCCAGAGAGGGCGGAGCTGGGCTGAGTCAGGAAGGAGGAGCCTGCGGCTCCGCCTGCCTCCGCTGGCTGAGATGGCTCTGGGTCCCCGGAAGGCAGGGGACACAGGGAAGCTGAGGAGGCAGAGACAAGTGGCTAGCGGAGTGCGCCTGTCTCTCGTCACCCAGCCTCGCGCGTGTCACTGGGTGTCACCCAGTGCTGCTCAAAGGGAACCTGATGGAGAAGAGAAATTCCTCTGGACTTCCCTGATGACCTTTGTTGCTGACTCACTGCCACCTGGGGACAGCAAGAACACTCACAGATCACCACAGGAGGAACAGAAGTGTCTTTAACGGAGGGATCTGAGATCACTGGCAGAAATGCTCACTTGCATTTTGTTCAGGGTCTTGTTCTTTAAAGAAATGCACTGCACAACGGATAGGGCACAGAACTGGTTGTAATGTGCAGTCTTCTATATTACATTTGATTTCTTCACTAGCTGGCATTAAAGCGTAGCGATGTGTCACTAGTAACAGTATGACAATAAACTGACTCCCGGACAACCCACCCGGCATAGGAGAGCCTCTTGTCCTAGCCCTGTGAAGGTGCATCCTCTCTCCACTCATCTGCTGGGCACCTGCTGAGGGCAGGTATGCCAGGAGAACCAGGGTCTGCCCCCAAGGACCTCCCCTCCAGGACAGGGAAGTGATAGACACAAGTGAGTACCCGGAGGACAGAACAGTGCCAGCTCCTCATCTAGCTCGAAACTTACTTTCAGCTGCCTGAGCCCTCCCGACAGGGTGCCACCTGCTCCCGTCCTGACAGCCCCCTAGATGGGGTTCCAGAACCACCTTCTTCTCATCCTCCTTTGCTAGCCTCCTCTCTCTTCGCTGATGAAAGACGGCCCTTCGGAGCCACAAGCGTACCAGCCCGCAGCCCTGCAGTCGGACACCCCACAGGATCCCCCAAAACCAGGAACTCTGGAGTTGGCCCGAATTCTGGCTCAAAGCCGTGTGGCCTTGGCCAAGGCACCTTGGCTCAGCAAGCTTCAGCTTCCTCATCTGTTAAATGAGGACACAGCTCCTGACCTGTGGTGGCGCAGTGGATAAAGCGTTGACCTGGAAATGCTGAGGTCGCTGGTTCAAAACCCTGGGCTTGCCTGGTCAAGGCACATATGGGAGTTGATGCTTCCAGCTCCTCCCCCCTGTCTCTCTCTCCTCTCTGTCTCTCTCTGTCTCTTTCTCTCTCCTCTCTAAAATGAATAAATAAAAAGAAAAAAAATTAAAAAAAAAAAAAATGAGGACACAGCGGAACACATCTCTTTGGAGGTGACTAATGAAATGAGTCAATGCACAGGTTGTTCCCTCCCTTGTGGTTCCTACCTCCATGGAGCAGACAGGTAAGAGAGCATGAGGACAGGCGTTATGAAGAGCTATACAAGGACACAGGGTCCTGGGACCGTCCTGTCATCAGCCAGAGGCTCAAGGAGGTCCTGGCTTCTCTGAGAAGCTGTTAGTGGCTCTCTCACCAGCCCGTCTGGTTTCCAACCTGATGTCCACTTCCCACCAGTGCAATGGTTTCCATACCTGAGCTCCCTACTCTGACTTGTCCCAAACATGCCCCACCCCGACCCAAGCGGGTATCAGAACCAGGGGGTCGGGCCGGGAGCAGTGTTTCTCCTGCCCCTCCTCAGCCCTCATCTCTCACCCACCCAATGCTCTCCGCCAATGACAGCTGCGTCCCAGGCTCCACCACGTACAACACGCAGCTCCCTGAGCAAAAACACCCAAGCCGGGGGCAGCGGGACGCGCAGGAGGTTGCCTTGAAGCTGGGGAGAGTGGCGGGAGGAAGAGAAAACACGTCTCACGTGCCTAGCCTGAGTCAGGTAAACTCAGTTCGGGGTGGGGGGGGGGCATGGAACCTCAGGAGACTGTGTGTGTGTGTGTGTGTGTGTGTGTGTGTGTGTGTGTGTGTGTGTGTGTGTGTGGTGTGTTGTGGGAGCATGTGGTCTCCCGGAGAACGAGGGACCTAGTCCCCAGGGAGAAGTCAGGCCAGGGTCCCAGGGCCAAGGGCAATTCCCCAGGAGAAGGGTCCTGAAGGGACAGCAGGCTCTGAAGCCTAGTGAGAAAAAGGGGGACTGAACCCCAAAGAGAAAAATGTGGGACCAGATACAGAGAAGAGGTTGGCTCCCGGTAGAGGATGGCTTAGCCCAGGGTGGGAGGTGGGGAGAGGTCTGCCGAACTACAAGTCCATTTAATTGAATGTGTCAGAGGTCTCGTTTGCCAGACAGGGCCACTGGGGGAAGGAAAAGGAAATCTTAGATGGCAGCCAACAGTTTCCAGTTCAGGAGGCAGGGCCCATTCCTCTCCAATCCTCAGACCACTCCCCACCCCTGCGCAGCGAGGGGCTGTTTGTACACAGAGGCCCAGCCTCCAGCCCCAGCTCCGCTTCTACGGACTCCTTCAAAGCCCGGGGAGGCCCTCAGAGGCCCAGAGGTCACAGGGAAAGAATCTGGAGGTCAGAGGCAGCCCCCCTTGTTACCCTGCCTGTAAGGTCTCCCTTTCTCAGAAGCCCCCAGACCCTATGTGTGTGTGTCGGGGGGGGGGGTGAGGAGTGGGGAGCCAGGAGGCACGGGGAGGGGGTGCAGCCACCAGGAGGCCTGGAAGAAGGACTCTGCAAAAGCACTTACCAGGAATGTGGGCCTGGAGTCAGAGCTTTGCTCGAAGGCTCTGGGATGGGAGTCCCTGCCACTGAAGAGCTGTGTGATCCTGGCCCACGTCAGCTCACCCACCTTTCTGGGCTCTGTTCTCACCCGTCAAAGCAATGGGCTGGCTCCCCTGGCCCATCCCAATCAGCATTCCCTCTCAATTTTACCCTCAGTATGTTCACCTGTTTCCTCTAGCCACTAGCTGCCACGCCCACTCTTGTCCCCTCCCCAAGCTCATATCCATTCAGCAGCCAGAGTGGGTTTATTAAAAGGCAAGTCAGATCCTGTCATTTTCCCTGCCGGCACCCCTTCTAGGGCTGAGCGAACCCTCCACCCTGCCAGCTATACATGTCTGCCTTTTCTTCTTTTGCAGGCTTAAATGGGGACTTCTGGTGCAGAAGTTTATTGATTTGAAAACACACACACACACACACACACACACACACACACAGGCTTTCCACTGCTCTTGGGATAAAGTTCAAATCTCTCACCCGGTCTACATGGCCCCATTGTACCCAGTTCTTTTTTTTTTTTTTGTATTTTTCTGAAGCTGGAAATGGGGAGAGACAGTCAGACAAACTCCCGCATGCGCCCGACCGGGATCCACCTGGCACGCCCACCAGGGGGCGATGCTCTGCCCCTCCGGGGCGTCGCTCTGTTGCCACGAGAGCCACTCCAGCGCCTGGGGCAGAGGCCAAGAAGCCATCCCCAGTGCCCGGGCCATCTTTGCTCCAATGGAGCCTTGCTGCGGGAGGGGAAGAGAGAGACAGAGAGGAAGGAGAGGGGGAGGGGTGGAGAAGCAGATGGGCGCTTCTCCTGTGTGCCCTGGCCGGGAATCGAACCCGGGACCCCTGCATGCCAGGCCGACGCTCTACCACTGAGCCAACCGGCCAGGGCCTATTGTACCCGGTTCTTGATGACCCCTCAGCCTCACCTTGGCTCACTCCCACCTTTGCTTTCTGCTCCAACCACACAGAACATGCTACAGGTCAACCACCCCAGGGCCTTTGCACATGCTACTCCCTGGGCCTAGACCCTTATCCTTTCTTTTTACCTGCTTACCACTTACTCCCTTCTTGGTATAAATCCCTAATTACCCCAAATTCATCTAAGTCCATCCTTGCCTGGTGCTGGGAATACAGAAAAGGTAGGGGCCCTGTTCCAGCAGAAGTCTACCCAGTAGTAAAATCTAGTATGAGGCAGTTACTATATGGTAGATATGGATTCCTGCACTTTACAAGAATTATATAGCTTGTTTAAACCACTGAGTTTGGGACTACTATTATTCCCATTTTAGTTATGCAGAAACAGAGAATTCAGGAATTTGTCTGAGGTTGCTCAAGTAAATGGCAGAGCTGGGATTCAAACCAAGGCAGGCTGACCCCACAGCTCAAGCTCGTGATCTATGTCAGTGCACGGAGACAAGACAGAGTGGGAAAGTTCATCCGAGGTGACCTGCACTCTGCCAGGAAGGTGGTCTGGGGTCGGGGAGTGGAGAGGGGACTGAGCATGCATGCTGGGTGAGCAAGGGGATGGTCAGAAAAGTTGCTGAGAACAGCTTTGGAAAGAGGAAAAGGCCTAACGGGTTTGGGACACAGGTCAATGTTGTTATTAGTGACACCCACGTCTTTGGGTGGAGAATTGAATATACACCATTCATGCTCAGAGAAGCGCTCCCATTTAAAGCCTGCCACCATCCTGGGAGCAGGCTGTTATCCCCACCTCACAGATGGGCAACCCACAGAGAAAATGTTACCTGCCTTTACAACATATAAGTGGCGGGACCAGGGTTCGAGTTCAAGTTGATCCCACAACCCCTGCTCTTAACACCTAGGCAACACGGCGCAAACAGGAGTTAGTTAGTGTGTGCTAAGGGCCTGCTATGGAATGTGGGGAGCCACCCAGCTTTCCATCCTAGGCCTGCATTTAGTGCCTGTCTGCCCCATTCAACCCACCTAAGTCTTGTGTGTTGTGTGCACACACCCACGCCCACGTGTAAGTAGCAGTAAGATGAGCCGACAAAGAGAATTTTCTCACCTCCCTAACTGCATTCACCGGAACTAGAAAACCACTTGAGTGAGGATTAGAACACAGGCGTTCTTTGCAAGACAGCTGTGCAGTCTCGGGCAAGTCTCTTTGTTTTCCTCAACACTTCTGTCCCCACAAGGAAGTTGGTCTCAGTGATGACGTCTAAGTCCCACCTCCACCCACATCGGTGGCTCTGTGAACTTCCTTGCCCTCTCCTTCTCTCCGCCCACTAAGTGGGTGCTAAGTAACCACCCACTTGAACTCGGGGGCACAGAGAGATGAAGTACCGCCTTCTTGTGGCTGCCTCGTGCCCCAGATCAGCCCAGACACCCAGAAACCGCAAAGCCACAGGATTCCCAGAAGCCAGCAGTAGCAGCAGCAGCCCAGAGGGCAGAGGGGCCGGGCATCCCCTTGTGGCCATCACTTCCTCTGCCCTCACTTCTCAGCAGGGTGTGCAGAAGTCGGGGAGGCAGGCTTTGACTCTGTGCCCTTCTGGCCCCATTTCTCTGGGTTGCAGGGCCTGGTTGTGGAAATGTGGTCATTCTGAGAGAATCCCAAGCTCACCCTGCACGCCTGAGTTCAAGTGGAAGTTCTGAGACAAATCTGCCTGGCTCGAAAGGCAATCTGTGCCCACCGTGCTCTGCCGCCAGAACGCCCGGCAGCGTCTGCGCTGCCCTGTCCTCTCTTCCTCCCTCTGAAGTAGCTGCTAAAATCCCAGACCCTGGAGAAACACTCTCCCTGCTCTCGGGACACGTGGATGTACTGAGCCCACTCACCCGCTCCTGCCTCCCCGCCTCACTCCTGCCCCCCACATTAGTCCTCTGCACAGCAGCCAGGCCCTCCTAAAACTAACCACACCCAGTCATTCCCCTACTCAGAGCCCTGCAGGGCCTTCCCATCGCTCTTAGAATGAAATGCCAACATCAGCCATGCCTGCTAAGGTCCTGTATGGCCTGGTCCCTCCATGCCCACCTCTTCCTACTCCCTTCCCCCTGCTCCCTTTGCTCAGCCACATCGGCCTCCTTGCCACCCGTAGCATGCCAAATCCCTCATCCCTGTCTCAGGCCCTTTGCATTGCTGTTCTTCTGCTTAGAACTCTCTTCCCCCACATCTTTGCTCCACTGCCACCACTTCAGCCTTCAGTCTCAGCTCAGATATCACCTCCTTCTCTGCCTACCCCTCTAGGCAGCCCCGTCCCCAACCCCACAGCTGCCCTACAACCCATCGCTTCTATTTTCTTTCTTCTCTCTGAAAGCACCCTGTTGGCTGGCTTGCCTGTGCAGTCTGTGGCTTCCTCCCCTAGAATATAGCTCCAAGGGCGGAGGTTTTGCTGCCTCATCAACTCCAGTCCCCACAATGAGGCTGAATCTCATTTCGTCCTTACGACCCTGCAGATGAGGATGCTGGAACCCAGTGAAGCGAAGTGAGTCGCCCAAGGTCACAGAGACAGGAACTGGCAGAATTTACACCAGATCTACCTGGTGTCAAGGCCAGCTCTGTGAGGCCTCTTCCGTAGGTGGGGTCCCCCAGCCAGCCATGCTGGGGGCTCTCACCTGGGAGAACTGATTCACAACAAGGCTCTTAGGAAGGGTTCCAAGAATGAAGAGCCTACCCACTTTCTAAAATGGTCCTTCCTAGGACATACGGGACAGCTGGGGCTCTCCAGTGGGACAGGTGCCACTCTGGGGGAGGGGGGGGCGGACAGAGCAAGCAACTCTCAAATGAGGGGAGAGCATCAGAAACCATCAACCTACCCAATGTTTGGCAGGAGGGGAAACTGAGGACCAGGGAGAGGATGGACTTGCCAAAGATCAAACAACCAATCAGTGGTCACACAGCCTCATGGCCTGGCATCTCCAGGGCCAGGACCTCCTCCTGGTCTTGAGAGATGCCAGGAGTGACCCAAAGCCCAGTGTCTAGACAGAGGGCCTGCCCAGAGCTGGCCCAAAAGAGTGGATCTGAAGCATTAAGACAAAGAAAGGACTCAGATTCCTTCCTTCTTTCAAAAACATTCATCATCAGCCTGACCTGTGGTGGCATGGTGGATAAAGCATTGACTTGAAACGCTGAGGTCGCCGGTTCAAAACCCTGGGCTTGCCTGGTCACGGCATATACAACAAGCAACCAATGAACAACTAAAGTGAAGCAACTATGACTTGATACTTCTTGTTCTCTCCCCTCCTCTCTCTGTAAAATCAATAAATAAAATTTAAAAAACAAAAACAAACAAACAAAAACATTCATCAAGGGCTTCCTTTAGCCTTGGACAGCTGGGCAAAGAGCTGCACAACATACCCTGAAAATGGAGCACCCTTCCAACCAGGTGGCAGTTTCTATGAAAGTTAAACACTCGTGACCTCAGACCCAGCTCTACTCCTAGGTACCTTTCCAAGAGAATTGGGTGCTCAGGTCCAGAAAGACACACAAGAGTGTCACAGCAGCCCAGAATGAAATCCACCCAAATGCCACCCATGGATATTGACCTATACATCTATCCAGTGGGATACAAGGCAGCCTAAGAAAGAAGCAGATACTGGTCCAGGCAACAACATGGATGAACTAAAAATATTTAGGCCCTTGCCGGTTGGCTCAGCAGTAGAGCGTCAGCCCAGTGTGTGGAATTGCCGGGTTCGACTCTTGGTTAGGACACACAGGAGAAGCACCCCTCTGTTTCTCCATCCTTCCCCCTCTCCTTTCTCTCTATCACTCTTTCCCCCTCCTGCAGCCAAGGCTCCATTGGAACTAAGTTGGCCTGGACGCTGAGGATGGCTCCATGGCCTCCGCTTCAGGCACTAGAATGGCTCCGGTTGCAACAGAGCAACACCCCAGATGGGCAGAGCACTGCCCCCTGGTGGACATGCCGGGTGGATCCAGGTCGGGCGCATGCAGGAGTCTGTCTCTCTGCCTCCCCGCTTCTCACCTCAGAAAAATACATAAACAAACAAATAAATAAAAAAAATATTTAGTGTCAACTGAAGCTAAAGAAAACCAATTGGCCTGACCTGTGGTGGCGCAGTGGATAAAGTGTTGACCTGGAAATGCTGAGGTTGCCGGTTCGAAACCCTGGGCTTGCCTGGTCAAGGCACATATGGGAGTTGATGCTTCCAGCTCCTCCCCACCTTCTCTCTCTCCTCTCTCTCCCCCTCTCTGTCTCTCTCTCTCCATTTCTCTCTCCTCTCTAAAAATGAATAAATAAAAATTAAAAAAAAAAAAAGAAAAAAAAAAAAAGAAAACCAATTGATTAAAGCTAAAGAAACCCAGACCAGGAGTACAAGAATTCATGCAGATCGTGCCTGGCCTGTGGTGGCACAGTAGAAAAAGTGTCAACCTGGCAAGCTGAGGTTGCCAGTTCAAAACCCCATGCTTGTCTGAGCAGGCAGTGGCGCAGTGGATAGAGCGTTGGACTGGGATGCGGAAGGACCCAGGTTCGAGACCCTGAGGTCACCAGCCTGAGCATAGGCTCATCTGGCTTGAGCAAAAAGCTCACCAGCTTGGACCCAAGGTCGCTGGCTTGAGCAAGGGGTTACTCGGTCGGCTGAAGGCCCATGGTCAAGGCACATATGAGAAAGCAATCAATGAACAACTAAGGTATCACAATGAAAAACTGATGATTGATGCTTCTCATCTCTCTCCGTTCCTGTCTGTCTGTCCCTATTTATCCCTCTCTCTGACTCTGTAAAAAATTAAAACAAAACAAAAAAACAAAAAAAAACCCCATGCTTGCCTAGTCAAAGTACATATGGGAGTTGATGTTTCCTGTTCCTCCCCCCCTTCTCTCTCTCTCTTTTTCTCTCTCCTTTCTTCTTCTAAAATGAATAAATAAAATCTTTTTTAAAAAAGGAATTTATGCAGATCAAGATCAAAACCAGGCCAGATGAGAGTGACAGAAAGCAGGTCAGTGGCCGCCTGGAAGGGGGGACTCACGACGGGCACTCGGAAACTCTGGGGAAGTAATGTTCTATTTTTTGATCGAGACGGTGGTTCACACGGGTGTGTATATCTGTAAAAATCAAGCTGTACAAGATATGTATGTCTTAAGTAAGTCAATTACACCACAATTTCTAAACACGTACAGTCCTGCTCTCAAGAAGTACAGAGAGTAGCAGAACCAGGCCTGGCATGTGGTGCTTACTGCCATGCTAATGAGAGAGAGGCTGAGACCCACGGAGCCCCCTATGTGTGCCTGGAGGGAGCAGACCTTCTGAAACTGCGGCTGGTTAAACTCTTCCAACCACTGTAAGAAACAGGCTCCAAAACCTCCGCATTAGACATGAGTAAAACCAAGCACAGAGCGGTGGTAATCTACTTATCCAAAGTGACAGAGCAAACCATGAAGAAGCTGGGTCTGAACCCGGGCCCACTGGTCTCTGAGGCCCACTTCTGCTACATGGGCAGCCCATCACCCTGCCTTCCCCTTACCATACCTATAGGTTGCCAGTCCCCACCTCACGCCCCCTCCTCTGCCAGCTGGAGGAAACAGCTCATGTACTGGACTTGGAGCTTCTGCGAAAGCTGCTTAGGAAATGCATCCTTCCTCTCCTCTCCGCCTCCTCCACCCTCCCTCACCCCTCTCACTGCCACACATCTCTGAGGTCATTTCTGCCCTGGACCTGTGCCCAGGAAGAAGGAACCCCAGAAGCTGGGCAGCTCTGTTTGTGTGTGTGTGTGTCTGTCTGTCTGTGCACGCTCACGTGAGCATGCACATACAAGTGTGTTGACCAAGGGGCTTTCTCAAACCCCAGGCTCCCTCAGCCCAGCCTGTTGGCCCTCAATACCAAGAGGATTTGAGGTTACAGTCCCCACCCTTGGCTCCAGTTCCCAAGTGATGCAATCCAGTGTCCGAATTCAGGGAAACATAAAATGTTTATTTGGAATAACCACCGCCACCATTTATTCAGTTCTTAACCTGGGCCAAGAACTCTACCAAGAGTTATCTTATGAATCCTCACCAATGACCCTCCAAAATAGGTACCATGAGGATCTTGAGGAAGAAACCACAGTTCCACAGTGAGGAAGTGGTACAGGTGGGATTCAAATCCAGGTCTGGCCAAGTTCCAGTCCGCGCTCTGAGCCAGAGAATGATGTTTGTGATCCCACATGCCACTGCTGAAAAGGCCCCTTAAGGGAATCTGTTCTAGATGTGTCATTTTACAGATGAGGAAACTGAGGCTCAGGAAGAGAGCACGTCTTGCTCGGGGCCACATGAAACGTTCATGCCAGGGCTTGGGCTGGAAGCCAGTTCTTCACCCTTGGCCTTGCTTTCAATGACCAGATCAGAGTACCAGAGCAGGCCACGTGCACCTGGATGAGCAGCTCGTGGGAGGCAGGCAGGCAGAGAGGCGAGGCTCCGGTTCCAGGCAGAAGTAAATATTGACATGTCGGTGTTTACACTGTAACCCTACTCCTCCTGGCTGTCACCCCACACCCACCCTCCAGCCTTCCTCTCCCATGAAGCAAGGAGCACAGGGAGAGCAGGATGGGGGAGAGAAGGCTTCCAGGCCAGGGGCTACTCCTCATACTTGCAGGGGCATGTGTTCAGGAAGTCTGGCACATCTCCACTGAGGGGGCCACTGGCCACTTGGGCGGGGGCCTCTGGGCACTGCCAGGAGCTAAGGAGATCCGGGTCTGGGCTGGGAGTCCCAGGCATGGGTTTAAGTCTTAACTCTGCCACTAACTAGCAGTGGGACCCAAGAACAGCTGGTAAACAGAAAGAAAAGGACTTTGCTGTCAAGTGCTATGTAAAGGTGAAAGACAAAAAGAAAAAAATCAGTATTTCAACCTGGCCAATGTCCACCCCAATCATCAAGCAAGGTCTTTGGCCAGTACCTAACAGATTCATCCCTGTCTCCAGGGGCCTTACGCAGGAAGGCAGAGTTTCTGCTAAATTGAGTGGCAGCTTGGGACTGAAGCCAGAATCTTAAGAAATCAGGGAGCCACGGCCTATGTCCAGTCCCTAATTCCCTACGTGATATTTGAGACTTGGCTTTTATAACAATAGTGGTGATAAATCCACTTCCTGGGATTGGTGTGAAGATCAAACAGGTAACATTTAAGTGTCAGAAACCTGCTGGATGCTCTATCACCCCTCAGTCTTCCCATCTGTAAAATGGGGGATTTGAATTAGATGGTCATAAATCCCCTTTAACACAAGCACTCTGTTTTTAAGATTTAGCAGCCAGGCCTACCTCCCTGTCTCTGGATCCTGAAGTTAGATTCTCCCTCAGATGATTTTCTGAATGTTCTCCAGAAACTTGCTCCTTTGTTTACATGTCCCCCTCAGAAACCCCAGGATGGATATTTAAGCTGCCTCTGCTCAGGGCCCCCAGAAAAGGCAGAACCCCCAGGCTCTAGATAGTGGGGTTCAATCAGCATTATTTATTAAACTGTGCCTCTCAGACTGTAACTCTTTAAAGGACAGAAGAATATCTCTTTATTTTAATCTCTCCAAAGCTTGGCTCCTAGGGAGCATTCTGTTCCACTAACCCAGTGGTAGTCAAGCTGGTCCCTACCGCCCACTAGTGGACATTCCAGCTTTCATGGCGGGCGGTAGCAGAGCAACCAAAGTATAAATACAAAGATAGATTGAACTATAGTAAGTTTTTTTATAAAAATTTATTCTACCAAACTTAGCAAAAATTCGACATAAAGTACTTGGTAAGTAATTATTATATGCTTTAACTTGCTGTAACTCTGCTTTATAAATTTTATAAAGTAAAGTTACTTCCCTACTTTATAAATCACCATTACTGTGGAACCAGTAGGCGGTTAGAAAATCTTACTATTAACAGAGATACAAAAGTGGGCGGTAGGTATAAAAAGGTTGACTACTCCTGCACTAACTGAAGCTCAAATGCCATCTCTTCTGAGAAGCCTTCCCGGATACACCCATGGCCACCGTGACTCTGGAGCTGCAGCCTCAGGCTAGAACTTATCATTTCCTACCTTGTTCAGAGGCCTTTGGGAACTTGGCTTTTCTTCTCTACCCAACTGGAGTGCCTTGAGGATTATGAAAGGATGTGGGGAAGAAGGTCAGTGTCCACAGGGAGAGGGGCATTGTGGGGCCTCCAGGGTCACAGCCTCCTTCTCTCTTTACTGCCCACTCTGGGTGCATGATGGGGGTGTGGTGTGGGTTGGAATGGGCAGTCACCGGAGAGGGCAGACCACCATCGCCTCTGCCAGGACCACTCCAGCAGTCTCCCAGCTGGTTTCCCAGCCTCCAGCATCACCACCCCCCACCCCAGTTCTCCACAGAGCAGCCTGGGGGACCCTCTCAAAATGACCCAATCTGCCATGTCACTCCCTTCACTCTGAACTCCTGAGTGACTTTTACTGCTCTTAGGATGGAGCCCCAAATCTTTAAGACCCTCCCTGCATGCTCCTGCCCCTGGCCACTTCCCAAGCATTATCTTCAGAGCCTCCAGATGAATTAATTCTCGAACGCACAGTGTTTTGTCCCGTCTTGCTCATAACTGCTCCTTCTGCCTGGAATGTTCTTCCTGGTCCTATTCGGTCTTGAGGCCACAGCTGTAAGGTCATGTCCTCAGGAAGCCTCTGCTGGTCCCCAGGCCAGGTTCCCCTATCTGCTCTATAGCACCCTGCACGTCTCCTTGGTAACAGTAATTGCACTTGTAATTTCCTGTTCCATCTCTGCCTGTCCGCCAGACTGTGGAGGAGAGACCTGTTGGTCTCATTCACACTGACCACAGCCCCAAAGCCTTATATTGTGCCAGGCAGACTTGTTTGGCAAATGAATGAGTGAATGAATGAATGAATGAATAGTGAATGAATGGAGCACTCTCACTATAGCAGGGGTGCTTACCTAGTTAACCAAAAGAAAAGATTTGAGAGGAAACACAAAAAGTCAACAGTTGCTGATTATTTCTCCTTCACTGTAGACATCAAAGTGTGGACATTAGCTAAGTAGGTTCTTGGCTAATGTCTGAAACTTTCTGCCAAACCTACCATATAGCCTTCAAATCCTGTTCCTCCCTTGATAGGGCCTGGTCTCTCCAATTCTTCTGGGGAAACAATGTATTTATCTTTAACAAAAGTGGACGATATGCCTGTTTACCAAAAATCGTAGCAATGCAGGGAAACATGAGTCACCCAGTTATCAGCACAGACCTGGCTGACCAAGGAAAGGTACTCCTGTGCACTGACCCCCCTACAGACTGGTATGAGGCTGGCCTCACATCTTCAAATAGTAACACTTTCCCTCAAGTTCTTAATAGTCTGTGTTGCTACATTGTATCCTTATGAAAACCCACCCTGGTAGGAAAGGAAGTAGGTGGTATATCCCCTATTCAAGCCTAGATGCTGGACCCTATTTTACTCCACTTAGAGTAAAGATGATTCCCAACTCTCAGCCATGGCTTTAAGCACAGTCCTTAGCTTGGAATATGAAGGAACATTCTCAAGGTGCCACAACAGCAGACTAGGAACACTGGGTTGGACCTCTTACTCTCTGCCCGGTAACCCTCCAGCCATCCAGGAGGTTTGTAGCTGCTCTGGCATTATCGTGCTGTGTGATCCTGGCAAATTCCCTCACCTCTCTGCGCCTGCCGCTAGGTGGGATGAGGACAATTGGAGAGAGAAGATATAAAAAGCCTGCTCAGAACCGCATCCCAAGCCTGCACTGAGGGGTAGGGTGGAGGGGTTCTACTTGAGGCCTCAGAACAGTGCTGACTACCTGCCAAGGGGTTAGAGACCTGGGTGGGGAGCTGGGGACTGTCAGGAGAGATTCAGCCAGGACAACAGGAAATAGCGCACACACACTCTCCAAACAAGTCCTGTTAGGAACCCAGGGGCCAGGGGAAACTTGGCCACACTGGAAGGGAGGGAATGCTGGATTTGTTTAAATCCCATGGAACAGGAGATCCAAGGAATAAACACTTTAGCAGCCCTGAGTCACCCCCACCTCAGGAATGAGCACAGGGACCAGTGTTTAAGGGAAACCAAAATTGACAGTGTGTGTGGGGGGTGTCTGACGTCAGCCTCCACCCCACCACCCACATATCAACAATGCATAGTGCAGCTCCAACTCAGCCAGCCTAAGCTTTTGACTATGTGGGTCCATCAATGTCCCTTGCCCACTTTCTCTCCTCTTCCCTGGCTCTTTCATGCCCAGGGGCCGCATCAGCCCCATTCTGGACTTTCCAGAAGTATTTCCTGTACTCTCACACCTCTGGTCCTCTGTTCACACAGGTCTTCCTACCTCAATGCCCTTTCCAATTCAGATGCCACCTGCTCAGTGAAGCTCTCTCATTCTGTAGACAGGAGAGATCCCTGGCCTGGCATGCCATCTCTACTCTCCCAAACATATCTCACCTAGCCTGAGGGTCCATGCACATATTTATGGACTGGCAGAAGCTTCCTTATCACTATGTTTATGACAATTTTTCCCTCCCTAGCATAGGCTTGGCATATCGTATGTGGTAAGTATCCCATAAACCTTTGCTGAATGAATGACAAATGAATAATTCTGTATCACTGTCTGCTTCTTCTCCCACAACATGATAAATTTCCATCCTTCTTCCAGATTAACAAATAGGTTAGATATCAGGCAGAACTTCTCAATTTGAGTTTAATGCTGCACAGAAAGGAAACTAGGCTGTGTTTGAGCAAAGCACTCTCACTGGGTTATTTCACCGAATCCCCTCACCATCCCTGTGGGATAAGACTTATCTCATTTTACAGATAACGAAATGGATACTCAGAGGTGAGAATGCAACTTGACTAAAGTCTCTGTGGGGAAATGGAGGAGATGGAATTTGAACCCGAATCTGTTTGATGTCAAAGCCTAGGGTCTTCCTGATAGGCTGGGAGGAGTCTCAGGTTGTTAGGCTCTGGAAAGTGTCACCAAGGCAAGGTGAACTCTGGGGGGGGGGGTGTTAAGGAAGAAAAAGTTTTCTTTCTGAGTAACAGGTCAGGTTGGGTTTGGAGGCAGAGTGGATAATATGACCTGAAAGTCTCACCCCTTTTATTGTCCATGGGTCAAGAGCCAGTTCATAAGGAGTGAGCTCTCTGCCACCAAAACTGTCCAAGAAGAGCATTCCAGAGGAGAGGTTCCTAACCAATGAGGTCAGTTGGGTCCAAGATGATTTCTAAGTACCTTTGGGAGTGGAGTCAAGCCATAATTTCATTATTACTGACTCTGCAAAGGCAAGTCCTGATGGAGGGGATGTTGTAAGGGGACCCAGCTCAGGGTAGAGCAACAGTTGACCCTGAAGAGTCACTGGGGGATTCTTCTTATCCACAGGGGGGTCCCCTCCTGCCCCCACCTGGGCCCCTTGGCAGCATTGTCACAGAGAAGTGGTGGCTGTGTCTCTAGGACTGGAGGCCACCATCACTGGCATACGCCCTATTCAGGCCCTGTATAGTGACTTGTACCCACTTCACAGGGCACAGAACCAGACTAGGAGTGAATCAGAGGGGCCTGTCCACAGGGAAAGAATCCTGAGAAGTAGGTAGGTGGCCTTCGCCCCCATGACGGAGAGCTAATTATCAGGCCAAGAGGGGTGACTGAAATGTCTTGGTGTCCCTTCTAGTGACAAGCCCCTTCCCTAAAACAGCTCCAACAAGGCCAGCATGGACTAAATGGGTTTCTCCCCTGGGGCTTCAGAACCGCTCCGCCCCCATGAAATCTCCCTCCCCAACTCCCTTCTCCTTGATGCCATTGGACCTGCCTCTAAGGACCCATTACTGGGAAATGCTGGGGAGACCAGATTGCTGGGCGCAGGGTTCCCAAGTGTCCACGGGTCTCTGATAGCAAGCAACCTGGCTGCCCAGCCGCCACTCTCCACCTCCTTAAGCCACATTAGGATCGGCAGTCCCAAACTGTCCCGACCTACCTAGCCCTCTAAACGCGCTTGGCGCGGCCACGCACAATGGCCCAAGCCAAGCCTCAACCCCAGACCGAGCCGAAGTCCCGGGACACTCAAGTCCAACTGGATCCAGCCGTTTCGGAATTGTCCTCGACCCCCACGCTACGGACCCAGACTGGATAACCGGGCTCTTCAAGCCCAGTCGGGTCCAGGGTCTTCCGGACTCCCCAGACCAGAACCGCAACCGAACCGATTCGGCCACCCCAAGCCCTCCATAGCCGGCCTGGTCCAGCTGCCCAGAACTAAGCCCGGCGCGGCCGCCCCCGACGAAACCGAGCGCGGCGCCGCCCGGCGAGCCGAGCCGTGCCCGCGCGCCCCTGACTCCACGCCTTTCAGACCTGCAGCCGGCGCCCAGCCCCCCGGGGAACGGGCAGGCCCCAGGTCCCACCTGGGCGTCGCTGCCGGGGACTGTCGAGGCGGGGCCGTCGCAGCACTCACCATAGCGCGCGCTCCGCTCCGCACAGATCCCGGTTCCCAGCTCCCCGCCGCGCCGCTCCGACTGCGCCTCTGGCCGGCCCCGGGCGAGCGCGGCTGTGGCCCCGGGCCCCGGGGGGGGCGGGCCCGACAAGGGGCCAATAGCGGGACGCGGGGCCGGGCTGCGAAGCCAATCACACCCGAGGCCAGCCTGCCCCACCCCCACCCCCTTCCCGCCGGCTGCTTAACCCTTGGAGAGCCCAGCGGTAGCCCCAGCTGCGAGCAGACGCCCGAGCACTGGCGCAGGCGGGGTCCCGGCCTCTGGGTGCCGGGTCCAGCCCTCGCCGAGACCTGCTTTGGGGAAAGGCAGGTGGGACCTGGCAGTGGCTCGGCTGTGCCCCGTGCGGGGCGCCAGGAGCCTCGGCGACCTTTGTCTTCTGCCTGGCGCCTGCAAGGGAGTGTGACCCAGGGCGCTGCAGCTGCGTGTGTTTAAGTGGAGTGTATGCATGTGTGTGTAAGAGAGGAGGAGAGGAGAGAAGAGAAGACGGCAAAAGTGGGGGAGGGATGGATCCCGCCTGCCTGAGGGTTTATGTGTGATGGAGAGACCGACTGACTATATTTGGGGTTTGTTACTGCGTGTTTCTGTGTGTGTGTGTGTGTGTGTGTGTGTGAGAGAGAGAGAGAGAGAGAGAGAGAGAGAGAGAGAGAGCGCGCGCCAGAGCGAGAGAAGGCTAGAGAAGGAGATGGGGAGGAAGCAGAGAGAAGGACCAATGGCTCTGTGTTTGTGTGTTTGTATGTCCAGGGGAGAAACTGTCTCTACATGTATGTTGTGTAGGTGCGTGACTGGAGGAGGAAGGCACAGGAAAAAATGTGTTGATACATTTGTAACATTTGTGACCTGTGTGTACATGCATGTTGGTGTGGTAGAAAGAGACTTTGTTTCCTTATTGTAAACAGGTAGAGACCAAATCCCTGTGGTTTTGGTGTTGTGTGTGCTTGTGTAAGTGTGCACACACGAGGGGTATGGCTGTGAGTCAGTACACTGTGTATGCAGCCCAGTTTGCAAGAAAGAAAAACATTGTATGTGGTGAAAATGTGTGTGTTTATTTGTGTGACTTTGCAGTCATCTATATTTGTGTTGTGTTAAGAAAGAAACTAGTAAAATGTAGGAGGTGTAATAAATGATTGTTCAAGAGAGATGGAGACATCTTAGAAGACATGAGGTTTGGCCCTTGAAGGATGTATAAGATCATGAGGCCAGAAGGGAGACTGGGAATCTTGCCTATCAGCTATGGGGTAGAGGAGTAAGAGGGAGTTGAATTGGCTGGGGACAGAGGTGGTTTCTAGGACACAGGGCACCTACTGCCAGGAGGGGGAGTAGGAGCAGCTGACAATAACCCCTGGTCAGGAGATGGCTCAGGGTGACTCTGGGTATTCAGAGGAAAGCCATGTTCCAAAAGGGTCTGTCTGGTCCTGGGCAGTGTGTGTGACAACCTGGAGAGCGGGGAGGGGGTTCTGCAGAAATAACTCTTTCCCCTTCCATTCAACAGCACTCAACTCCTCAATGTGGGGAAAATACACAGGGAAGAGGGTCACGTGTTGAATAAAATGTGTTGAGTGCAAAACAGGGAAGCATGAGCCCTGGCCAGTTGGCTCAGTGATAGAGCATCGGCCTAGCATGTGTATGTCCTGGGTTCAATTCCCGGTCAGGGCACACAGGAGAAGTGACCATTTGCTTCTCCAACCCTTCTCTCTTTCTCTCTTTCTCTCTCTCTCTCTCTCTCTCTCTCTCTCCCCCTCCTGCAGCCATGGCTTGATTAGTTCTAGTGCATCAGTCCCGGGTGCTGAGGATGGCTCCGTGGAGCCTCCACCTGAGGTGCCCTGGCTGGATGGCTCTGTTGGTTAGAGCATTGGCTGAAGCACAGAGGTTGCCAGTTTGATCCCTGGTCTGGGCACATACAGGAACAGACTGATGTTCCTGTCTCTCTCTCTCTCTCTCTCTCTCTCTCTCTCTCTTCCTCTCTGGCTAAAATCAATAAATAAAATTTACAAAAAAATTTAAAAATTAAAAATAAAAATAGCTTGGTTGTGAGCATGGCCCCAGATGGGCAGAGCATTACCCCAGACAGGGGTTGCTGGGTGGATCCGGTCGGGGTGCATGCGGGAGTCTGTCTATCTCCCCTCCTCTAACTTGGAAAAAAAAGAAGAGAAACAAAACAGGGAAGCATGGTGGAGACGGGAGGGTTGGGCCATGCCCTGAAGGTGACCAGAGCTTCTCTGGCCAAGACACTCCATACTGGAGGATGGGTAACTTAAACCACCAGCTGTCCAGGCCTGGACAGGTTTCAGATTCCTGATTATTCCTCAAATATCTTCCTGGGAATCTCAGCTTGTCCCCTGCAGGGACATTTTGTGATCCAGGGAAACACAAAAATGAAACCCAGTTTTCCTGCTCTCCATTTGCCAGCAGTGTGATTGTAGGGGATCCTGTTTTCCTCTCTGAGCCTCAGTTTTTTCCCATGTAAAATGAGATATGTAATGCCTGCTCACCTCCCCATACTGATAGGAAGATTTGAGTTAATATACATGTGGGCCTTTGGCAAGCTTCAAAATACTGGAACATATTAAGCATCCATTCATGTATCAATATATAAAGTTCAAAAACAAGCACAACTAGCTTGTGCTGTCAGAAGTCAGGCTAGTGTTACCTTTGTGGGGGAAATGACTGAAGAGGGAAAAGCAGGGGGGCTTCTGTGTTGTTTCAGGATGGAGGGCACAGAGGTGTGCTTCGCTTGTGAAGTCTCCTGAGGAGCTGTGTGTGTTTCTCTATACATGTTATAGTCCAACGTGTTCAAAAAGAAAAAGGAAAGGTCACATACCCTAACCACGTTTTATTCGCTCACACACAGGGCATTCTGGAAGGCTGCATCAGCAAGGCAGGAACTGGGAGGAGTATTGGGGATACAGCCCTGAACAAGATGCGATCCCAGCTCTAGGAAGAAAACAGGAGAGAGGCGTGGCTTTCTCACTTCTGAAAGGGGCGTGTCATCAGTGGGGGAGGAGCTTGCCCAAAGCCCCTTTCTGGAATTGGCAGTAACACCAGGACTAGAACTGAAACTTCCCAATGTTATGGCTGCATCTTTTTCATCCCACTAGGCTGCCCCAGCGAAGGCAGTCCTGGCCTTATGCTCTCCAGGGGAAAACAAGTGAGGAGGTTTGCTGCCAACTCCGAGCATAACCCCCAACTCCTTAGGGATCCTCACATAGCTCACCTCCTCCAAACAGCCTCCTGGGATCAATTCTGTGTAATAGATCCTAAGATTCCTCACCCCACCCCTCTTATTGCAAGTGAGAAAAATTAATGTTCAGAGAGGGAAAATAACTTCCCTAAGGAGGCACTCCCCTGTGGGGATTCACTCTTTGCCTGCGTCAGGCTGCTTCTGTTGGCATTTGTGGACTCAACTGTGCTCTCAGAGAATATGTTTCCCTTGTCAGAATCCTAAAGACTGGGCAGTGAGGGGTGCTTCTTTAAAATACTCAGGTCTCTTTTGGGGGGGCAGAGCAGGGTACACAGCAACTGCTCAGTTGGAGCACCAGGGCTCAAACTGGCAGAAAATGCCACTTAAACTGGAACATACAGGGGTAGAGCTAGCATTAGGCATGGCTCCATCAAGCTCAGATGATGTCATCAGGATTCAGTGTCATTCTCTTTGTTTCTCAAGACTGTTTTGCTCTCTCCTGGCCTCATTCTCTGGCAGAATCTCTCCTCATGATCACAAGATGGCTGCCACCACCATCCAACATGCATCCTAGTCTCTCAACAACACTGACAGAAATAGAACTCTTTTCAACAGTTCCAACAACATTCATTTCCCAAATTCAGGCCATTGGTTCTTATAAAGACATGCAGCTGTTCCTCAGCCAATCACTGTGGCCAAGGGATCTGATTGGCCAGGCTGCAGAGAGTGAGGGCCTCAGAGGTGCCTGACATTTGAATTTAGATGTGGTTTCTAGCCAATCCAGCCTCAAGATTCACCAGGGTCCAAGAAGAATCCCCCAGACTAGTGGAGAGGCTTCTGTTTTACAGGCCTTCAGTAAATGGCAACAGTGATTATTGATATTCTTTGTCTGTTTTGCCTGTGTCATCATCTTGTACGGAATAGATGTTCCATAATGTCTAGTATACAATAAGTGCCCAAAGAATCTTTAGTGGTTGACTGATTTACTTTTTTTGAACTAGTATCATGTATGATACTTGTATATGATACTAAGTCATGAGACACATTATAAAAACTGTTTAATTTTTAAATTTTGTTTTGTCTTCTGTAACTAAACTGAAAGTACAGCCTAGCCCTCCCAGAGGGATCTCTAAACTCTCTAGAAACAAACTACACACACACACACACACACACACACACACACACACACACCAGCATGTCTAAGAGGATGTGATCAGGAAGACGTCAGAAAGAGCCCATTAGGAGGCTGGTAGGGAAGGGAGCAGGCAGAGCTTGTCAGACCCAATTAGACTATTTCTTGACTCATCCAACCCTGCAGAGAAGTCGCCTGGGCTGGGGTGAGGGACCAGCATGTCTCAGCCTGAGCTCCTTTCCCGGGCTTACCAGCTACCCTGATTCAACTGGGCAGTTTGAGTTTCTGTGAGGATTGAGGTTCAATAAGCCCTGACCAATAAAAGTCGCTGTTTATCAAGGGTGGGCCAGACCCCATACTGGGCATTTTACATGATTTAAACACAGGACCAATGGAATATGTTTTTGGATACTCACATTATCCCTGCTTTTGCTTTACTTTTCCTACTCTTTTCTCCCTTTGCCCCGATTTCCATATGTAATTTCAAAAGTAAAATAGAACAAATCTGTTTATTTTCTGATTTCAAAGGGAACTAATACATGCTTACTGTCAAATGATGTAAACAAGGCAGAAATGAATATCGCGAAAAAAGTCTTACTTCTCATATTAACCATGGCTAACTCCTTGATGTGATTCTGCATTTAGCTGTATTAACAGATGTGAGTCTGTTTCGTGAGAAGAAAAACATCATTAACTTGCTTGTAGCCTCCCTGCCTTCTCGGAGGAAGGAAACTTCGCAGGCCCAGCAGCTTCAGCGTGGCTTTGTTCTGCAGATCTGGGTAATGGGTGGAGGAGGAAAAAACAAGTTAGGAGAGACAGGGCAGAGGCTGCGGGTGGAAAAAGACAAGAGAGGCTGGGGAAGAGAGCAGAGGAGCTGAGAGCTGGTGCAGGCTGAGCTCTGAGAGCATGCTGCAAGGGACTCTGAACCCAGACGGGGCAGCGGGGCTGTGGTGCTGAGGGGCAGGGGGAGTGAGAAAACAGAGAGAAGAAAAGCAATGCTAGGAAGTTTTATTGAGTTTATGAATACATGTAGCTTTAACAATTGCAAAAGAATTGAAGAAATATTTAAATTGTTTTTCGATTTTTTTCTTTCTTGAGCGGAGGAGAAACTAGTGTTTCTTTCTAATTCAATCGGGATCTGAGACTGCCCTCAGGGTGGCTCAGCTTTATGGAAAAGCTCAGACTACTTTTTTTTTTTTTTTGTAACAGAGACAAAGAAACAGAAAGAGGGACAGATAGGGACAGACAGACAGGAAGGAAGAGAGATGAGAAGCATCAATTCTTTGTTGTGGCTCCTTAGACTCCTTAGTTGTTCATTGATTGCTTTCTCATATGTGCCTTGATGGGGGGGGGGGGGGGTAGAGCAGAGCGAGTGATGCCTTGCTCAAGCCAGTGACCTTTGGGCTCAAGCCAGCGACCCCCCTCTCAAACTGGTGAGCCTGTGATCAAACCAGATGAGCCCATACTCAAACTGGATGAGCCCACACTCAAACCGGATGAGCCCATGCTCAAACCAGTGACCTCGGGGTTTCGAACCTGGGTCCTCTGTGTCCCAGGCCATCCACTGCACCATACCGTCTGGTCAGGCTCAGACTACTTTTTGATTTAAAAAAATGAGGTTACATAAAAATAACAACTACTAAAACATATTGCCCACTTACAGACATTGTGCTAAGTACTCTTCCACATTAATTTTTTAAATAATTGTTTTAATTGATTTTGAGAGAGAAGGAAAGAACAAGAGAGGAAGAGAGAGAGAGGGAACAGAGAGAGTGAGAAACATCAGCTCATAGTTGCGTCACTTTAGTTGTTCATTGATTACTTCTCAAACGTGCCTTGACTGGGGGGCTCCAGCTGAGTGGTGACCCCTTGCTCAAGCCAGTGACCTTGGGCTCAAGCCAGTGACACCTCTGCACTGGGAGGCCTGCTCCTTTTGCAGATCCCAATGCCAGGGAAAGACGACTGAGAAAGTAGGCCGGGCTGGAGCAGTGAAGAAGCAGAAAAAACTACCTGAAAATTAGCTGGGATGGGCACCAGGAACCCGCCAGCGGGGACAGGAGCGCAGAGACAGTGGCAAACAATTTTCTTAAAGGCCATCCTGCCAATGGTAGCTGTTTATACACAGCTCCTCTCGACTAAGGGAATAAGGATGTGTTTTCTTCAAAGGTCTAACTCACCCTAGAACCAAATAACTCTAACTCAGTATATTTTCCCCTTTGCCACGGCTGCCAGGAAGCTCTTCAATACATTATATATTCAACTTCAGTAAATAATTTAGTCCAGATGCCTGATAGATTTCTTCCTATTTTCAATGGTTTTCAATCTCTCTCTCTCTATCTTTTAAAATTTTTTATCTATTGTCCAACCTATGGTGGTGCAGTGGATAAAGCATCCCTGATGCTCAAAGTTCTGGGTTTAATGAGCACTTTCTCTCTGCATACATTCTCTTGTTTAACCTTCAAATAACACACATTTTTGCAGATAAAGAGCTTAAAGGTCATAGAGGTGAAGTGACTTGCCCCAGGTCACACAGCCCATAAGTGGCAATGGAGGATGGAACCCACCTCTATCTGATTTCAAAGCTCCTCCTCTTTTCTATTTTTTATTTTTTACATAGAGAGTCAGAGAGAGGGATAGACAGGGACAGACAGACAGGAACAGAGAGAGATGAGAAGCATCAATCATCAGTTTTTTGTTGCGACACCTTAGTTGTTCATTGATTGCTTTCTCATATGTGCCTTGACCCGGGCCTTCAGCAGACTGGGTAACCCCTTGCTTGAGCCAGCGACCTTAGGCTCAAGCTGGTGAGCTTTTCGCTCAAGCCAGATGAGCCCGCACTCAAGCTGGCGACCTCAGGGTCTCGAACCTGGGTCTTCCGCATCCCAGTCCGACGCTCTATCCACTGCGCCACTGCCTGGTCAGGCAAAGCTCCTCCTCTTAACTGTTGCATTATATATCCTCACTACAGTGCTTTCCCTCTAGAGGGGGAGTTTAGAGACCACAACTGCCGCTACCAAGTGGCTGAGGGACTTTGGGGATGGGGACAGTCACTCAAAATCTCTGGGCATCAGTCTCTGCATTTAAGAAATGAAGGGGTTGCCTGACCTGTGGTGGCGCAGTGGATAAAGTGTCGACCTGGAACGCTGAGGTCGCCAGTTCAAAACCCTGGACTTGCCTGGTCAAGGCACATATGGGAGTTGATGCTTCCTGCTCCTTCTCCCTTCTCTCTCCTCTCTCTCTAAAAATGAATAAATAAATTAATTAAAAAAAAAAAAGAAATGAAGGGGTTGGATCTGTGATTCTCAACCCTGGCAGCTTATTTGAATCATCTGGGGAGCTTTTCAAAAGAATCGGTGCCTAGGCCCCAGCTCAGGTCAATTCAAATGAATCTCTAAGGGTGGGTCCCAAAGTGTATCAAGCTCGTGGCTAATTTGCATGCACGGACAGGACTGAGCACACTGAACTAGCCCTGCGGGGAGGCCCATTGCAAGAAGCCACTCAGCCTGGTGCGGTGGGAAGGCTCAGGTCTCAGAGCCAAGTGGCAGTGGGGTGTGACCTCATGTCTGCTGTTTCCCGTACACCGGCATCCTCACCTGGCAGACAGAGAGAAAAAGGCTCAGTGAAGTCCAAGGTCACACAGCCAAGAAGTGGCATAGTGGGGGTTTGAACCCAGCTCTGCCCTCGGGTTCCAGACAGGGAGAGGAGGAGGCATGGTCAGACCGGTCCATTTGGAGCCTGCGGCTCCCCTGGCACCCGGAACTATCTTTGCCTGAGCCTGAGTAGGTGTTGTGGCAGCATGAGGTGTTGGGCTAACACCTAGGCTGCCTTCTCACCTAGCATGTGCCCAGGCACCTCCACTACCTGCTGGGCCCCAAACCCTGGGCAGAGGCAAGCCAGTGTGGACTTGCCAGGCAGCCGGTATGTGACTGGTGTTGGCATCAGCCGCAAGAACACACTGGCAGGGAGGCCAGTGCCAACTTAAGGCACAAGCAGACCTTGTCTACATCACTCGTGTGCCATGTGGTCTTGGCAGGTCACCACACCTCTCTGAAATACTGCAACATGAGTGTAAAAGCACAGCTTTCGCCCGGAATGCCCGCCCCACCTCTCTTCCTTGTAGGTTTCAATCCAACTCTCCCCTCGTCAGATAGTTCTTCCCTAGCCACCACCTCTAAGGAGGGTCCCCTTTTTATTTCTCCTCTGTCACTATACCCACTGCATTTCCTCCATTCTCTCTGTCAGAATTTATAATTCTATACTTTGTGGCTTGGCTACTTATGAATTGTCTCTCTCCCAATGAGATTGTAAAATCCACACACGTAGGGACCATGTCTTTTTTGTTCTGTCATGTCTCTTACTTGAGGTGTGACTTAACATGCCACACAATTCACTCATTTTAAGGACACAGTTTTTGGTAAATTTACAGTGGCACGACCGCCGTCACCACAATCCAGTTTTAGAAGTTTCATCAACTCAAGAAGACCCCTGAGTTAACTCCCGCTTTGACTCTCGTCCCCAGGCAACCAGACTTCAGCCTCTGTCTAGCTTTGCCTTTTCTGGAAATGTCACATGAACAGAATCGGAGAATGCGTGGTCTGTGCCTGGCTTCTTTCAAGTCGGGGCGCTTCACCCACATTGAGGGGACCAGTAGTTCGTTCCTGTTCACTGCTGACCAATATTCCATGGTGTGGGTGTTGTACGTTTTGTTTAACCATTCACAGTTTTTATTTTATATTTTTGACTGCTTCGAGTTTTTGTCTACAGAATAGCACTGCCATGAACACTCACCTACCAGGTTTTGTGTGGTCGTTCACTTTCATTTCGCCAACATAGACACCGAGGTACTTATGAGTGGAATTGCAGAGTTGTGTGGTAAGTATATGTTCAATGTCTTAAGAAACTCACAAACTCTTTTCCAAAGTGGCTAGGTCACTGTACATTTCCACCAGTATTAGATGAGGTGTGTCACCCTGTCTTTTATTTACCAAAACATTGCCAGAATCTAGCCTGGATTCTTGGCACAGAATAAGTATTCAAAAAAAAAAAAAAGCCATGAATAAGTAACTGTTGGCTGAATTGGCATGTGGTCAAGCCCCTACCAGGAGGCCCATATTGTGCTGGTCTCAGTATGAGACTGTGTAAGGCATCCAGTGGCTGTCGTCCTCTAGGATTGACATAAAAGCATCAGAGCACTTCATACCCGGAGCAGTCCCCTCCCCGGAAGGACCCTTACTGACTGACACATTACTACTACGCCCTTGACGCCCCTGGAAGGTAATGAAGGAATGAACTCCGTGTGTAATGAAACATCGCTGCCCTGTCTGTAGCAGGCTGCTAAAGCGATCGTCCAAAAGCCAGGTTCACATAGCAGCCCTTATGTGACAAAGGCTTCTTGTACCTTAGTTTTTAAAAAATATTTCTTGTTTTTGTTTTGTTTTGTTTTTGCTTTTGTTCTAGTGAGAACACAGTAAGAGTCTTAAAAACCTGACCAGGCAGTGGCACAGTGGATGGAACTTTGACCTGGGATTCTGAGGACCCCAGCTTGAGGGTGGGATCATAGATATGACCTCATGGTCACTGGCTTTAGCCCAAGGCCGCTGGCTTGAAGCCCAAGCACTGGGCTTGAGCTCAAAGGTTGCTGGCTTGAGCCCAAGGTCACTGACTTGAGCAAGGGGTCACTGACTCGGCTACAACCCCCCAGTCAAGGCACATATGAGAAAGCAATCACTGAACAACTAAGGTGCTGCAACTATGAGTTGATGCTTCCTGTCTTTCTCCCTTCCTGCCTGTCCCTCTATCTCTTTCTTTCTTTCCTTCACTAAAAGAAGGGGGAAACAGTGAAGGGAGAGACAAAAGGAGGATCAGAGGCTGGCTGTGGAGGAGGTCTGAGCACATCTATGGGATAGGGCAGTGGTGGCAAGAAAAGTCTCTGGAAAGGGGAGCTGACCCCAAAATGTGCAGGACTTGAGTACCAGGCCAAGGAGTGGCAACTTGACCTTGAAGGCCATAGGGCTTCAAACTAGGGTCTCTGGGGAGCCTCGGATGTGTTCCGAGTATTCTGGCTACACAAGGATTTTCCTCATTTGGGACTTTTTTTTCAGTGGTAATCCAGAACAATGAATAAGAGTGCATTCTGACTCCTGTGAATGACCCGGCCCTCAGAACCCGGAGCCGCTAACCCTATTTTAGTGCCTATGTGTGTCTGCATTTGGGGTCAGGTTGGCGCCGACGGCCTGACTTTAATTATCTCGGTTGATGAGGAAAGAGAGAAGCAGGCCTCAGCTTGGCTGGTTTATTTTTCAGCTCCATGAGCTCAGCCCCTGGGCCTGGGAGAGTTCCAAGGGCCTAGGAGATGTTTCAGACCTGAAAATAGAATTTTTATGACTCTAAAGTAGTAACAACAACAATAACTGAAACAACACACTCACAGCCCTATTCACTGAAATAATTTCAATTGCAGAATTATAAAAATAAATTATTTTTTATTGGCAAACATTTACGTATATTTGATGTGGAGTGTGGGTACACGTTAATACGTTTGACAGGGGGAGCCTCCCAAAGTGAGAACGCAGGGGCTCGTGAAGGTCCTTAAAACAGGGGGAGGGACATGCCCATGGCAAGGGAGGCCAAGGGACGAGCCTGGGTGCTCACCCGTGAGAGGTGTCCCCTGACCCAAATGGGAAGTGAGGTGGCAACTGGAGTCAACCTGCCTGGCAATGTAGGACCGCCACCAAACGGCAGCACCCGGCACATTAAATGAATGGTGTTCACCTACGTGTTGTTGAGTTTGTAGTTGCGTTTGTATTTCATCTGGAACTTGGTTTTATGGTTGTATAGGAACCCAGGGAATCAGTACCGAGTTTTATGTTTTAAAGAAGAGTGTAATAAAAACAATTCCAATCAACGATGTTTGCTAGGAGGATCTTCATCTTGGTGAGCCTGTCTATACGTCACTCAGGTTGGGGGCCATGGCTAGGGGCACAGGAGTCGATGAAGGGCTCTGAGAGGGGCAGAGCTGGGGGGAGCACGGTTTTTGGGAGCCGACTGGGCAGTGCGTTCTGGGTGACCAGCAGCAGTTAGAGCAGCTCTGGCGTAGGACGTGAACTCCAGAGAGCGGGGGTAGGGTCTTCCTTTGAGCCCCCATCATGCCAAGGGTAGGACCTAGGATGCCATAGGAGGTGGCTGCCACTCTGCAATTTCCTGTCCGGGGCCAGTCCTGGGCAAAGGACGTATCTGTTCCGGTCCCAGTGGGTCTACTGGGTCAAATCAGTACATTGAGACCTCACTGCACGCTTGCTGAATAAGAGCGGCCGGAAAGAAGATGTCTCTCTTTTCTTCCTTCCTCAGGCACAATCCCTCAGTAAATTGTTTTTTTTTTTAAATGTGGTTGTATTTAGGATTCACTTTTTTATTTAAAACTTTTTAAAAAATTTATTCATTTCAGAAAGGCGAGAGAGTGAGAGAGAGAGAGAGAGAGAGAGAGAGAAAGGGGAGGAGCAGGAAGCATCAACTCCCATATGTGCTTTGACCAGGCAAGCCCAGGGTTTTGAACCGGTAACCTCAGCGTTCCAGGTCGACGCCTTATCCTTTATCCACTGCACCACCACTGGTCAAGGCCCCTAATAAATCGTTTTGTTCAGCCGCCAAAGCACATCCAGTCCAGCCCGTCCCCTCCCAGCCTCTGCCGTCCTTCACCTGAACTGTGTCGGGGGGTGTCCTCACCAGTCTCCCAAGATTTAGAGTGTAAATACTCTGCTCTTAAAACTTTCCTGGCTAGCCTGACCAGGCGGTGGTGCAGTGGATAGAGCTTCGGACTGGGATGCGGAAGAACCCAGGTTCGAGACTCCGAGGTCGCGCGCGGGCTCATCTGGCTTGAGCAAAGAGCTCGCCAGCTTGGACCCAAGGTCCCTGGCTCCAGCAAGGGGTTACTCGGTCTGCTGAAGGCCCACGGTCAAGGCACATGTGAGAAAGCAATCAATGAACAACTAAGAAGTCGCAATGCGCAACGAGAAACTGATGATTGATGCTTCTCATCTCTCTCTGTTCCTGTCTGTCTGTCCCTGTCTATCTCTGCCTCTGTAAAAAAAAAAAAAAAAACTTTCCTGGCTTCTCACCAAGCTCCAGATTAAATCCAGACTCTTCACCGGGGCCTTCAAAGGCCTGAGTGACCGACCTCTACCCACCTATGCCATCACCTCTCACCTCTTCCCCCTTTGCACACTTAACTCCAGTCACACTCTCTGTACTTGGTATGCTTGTCTTCCCAGGCTGAGCAGGTGGCTCCTTCCTGCAGCTAAGTCTCATCATAAATGTCACCTTCCCAGAGGGGCCTTTTCCCGACCCCACTGCCACCACCGACCCTCCTCCACCATCCATGGCGCTGCTTCAAGTCTTCAGAGCACTTACCACTTTCTGAACGTGTCATGTCAACGTACTCATTTCACCTTTCATATCTAAATCTGTAGTAGATCTTGAGCTCCCGAGAGCCGGGCCGTGTTCATCGCTGAATCTCTAGCACCTAGAACAGGGCTTGGCACATAGCACCTTAGTAAGTTTATTGAGTCAACAATGAGATAACATTTACACCCACGAGAATGGCTATAATATAAAAGGTGAGAATGTGTAGAAATTAGAACTTTTAGACTTTGCTGATGGGAGTGTGAAACAGTGTGGGCACTTGTGTTTGTTAGTGCCTCAAAAAGATTAAACACAGAGTTAATATATGATCCAGTAACTCCACTCCGAGGTACACATGCAAGAGAAATGAAGACATATGCCTACACAAAAAATTGTTCATGAGTGCTGGTAGCAATACTATTCACAATTGCCCCAAAGTGAAAACAACCGAAATGTCTACTGGACAACAAAAATGTAAATAAAACGTGGTATATTGTTACAATGCAATATTATTCATCAACAAAAAGGAATGCAGTAATGATACATACTATACCAGGGACAAACCTCAGAAATGCACTAAGGAAAAGAAGCTAGACACAGAAGGCCACATAGTGTGTGACTTTATGTATATGGTACGTCCAGAACAGACAGATATGTACAGACAGAACCTAGATTAGCAGTTTCCAGGGACTGGAGGGATGGGAGAATGGGGGAGGGACTGCTAATGAGTACAAGGTCTTTTTTTGGGGGGTGATGAAATGTTCTGGAAGTAGGTAGTGGGATGCTTGCACAACCTTGTGAATATACTAAGAACCACCGAATTGTATTCTTTAAAAGGGTGAATTTTATGACATGTGAATTTTATCTCAGTGAAAAAGAACGACCTGGACACAAATGTTCATAGCAGCATTACTCATAGCAGCTAAAAAGTAGGAAAACACAAATGCCCTTCAACTGGTTAAAGAGTAGACAAAGTGTGGTCTATCCATACCGTGGAGAATTATTCAGCAATAAGAAGGAGGTGGGTACCGACACGCTACAGCATGAATGAATCCTGAAAGAAGCCAGTCACAAAGACTGCGCACAGTCCATTTATATGAAGCTTCCAGAATAGGTAGGTAAATCTATAGAGATAGGAAGTAAGGTAATGGTGTGTAGGGTTGAGGAGGGGGAGGAACAGGGAGTGGAGGAGTGAATAAGGAGACAATGAAGTAGGAGGAAGACAATGTAGGAAAAGCAATTGAGGAACTCTTCCGCACATCTGGACAGAGCTGGGATGCCTGGGGCACTTCCGCTCTTTCTGCTTCTCTCCCCTTCCCTATCCTCCCCACATCTCATTCCGGCAGAAGCTGAGGCCCGGGCTGGTAGAAACATCTGAGACGGAGCACAACTGCCCTCTAGTGGTGATATGAAGTGAGCACTTGGGAATGTGGTGGAGGCTGACAGCCCTGAGAAACCAGCAGTATTTAGCCCCCTAGGGAGGATTTAGGGGAAGGGCTTGGGGGCAGAAGAAACTTCCAGATGCTGGAAGATGGGAATGCCAGGATGACTCCTAGGACACTCTGCTAAGTTTCTGAGGCTGGTATCAAAATTCACTGTAATTGGGCTTTTCTCTTTGTTTCCTGCCTCCCCCCACAGTGATGGCAAGGATGTGTCTTCTAGTTCCTTCCGCTTCCCCACCTCCCAGCATAAAGCCTGGCACGTAGTAGATATTTAATAAAAATGTGTGGACGGTGGGTTTTTATAATAGAAAGAACAGAGGGAGAAGCCAGGGTGTGAACCCAGCGTCCTCTGTGTTAACCCTGTGACTTTGGGTAAGACGGGTGACCTCTGTGAGCCATCTGTGACACAAGGAGAGAGCCCTTTTTCTCTCAGAGTTAAGGTGAGTTTAGGTGGTAAGCCACTATGCCCAGGGTCTGCAGGCCTGGGTGACATCCCACAGCCCCACTGACTTGCTGGGTGACATCAACTCCTTGCACATTTCAGGGCTCCACTGTCTCCCCTTTAAAACAAAGACAATAAGCCCTGGCCGGTTGGCTCAGTGGTAGAGCGTCGGCCTGGTGTGCGGGGACCCGGGTTCAATTCCCGGCCAGGGCACATAGGAGAAGCGCCCATTTGCTTCTCCACCCCCACCCCCTCCTTCCTCTCTGTCTCTCTTTTCCCCTCCCGCAGTCAAGGCTCCATTGGAGCAAAGATGGCCCGGGCGCTGGGGATGGCTCCTTGGCCTCTGCCCCAGGTGCTAGAGTGGCTCTGGTCTCGGCAGAGCGACCCCCCCCCGAGGGGCAGAGCATCGCCCCCTGGTGGGCAGAGCGTCGCCCCTGGTGGGCGTGCCGGGTGGATCCCGGTCGGGTGCATGTGGGAGTCTATCTGACTGTCTCTCCCCGTTTCCAGCTTCAGAAAAAGTAAAAAAAAAAAAAAAGATAAAACAAAGACAATAGGCTCCAGCCGGGTGGTTCCGTAGATAAAGCATCATCCCAGCACACCAAGGTCATGGGTTCGGTGCCTGGTCAGGGCATGTTTGAGAAGCAATCTAAGAGTATATAACTAAATGGAACAATTAAGTGAAACAATAAGTTGATGCTTCTCTCTCAAATCAATGGGAAAATTTAAATAAAATAAAAAAAAACAGGGAAAAGAATACCTTTACCCCTGCTCCTTTGACCTCCTTTAATGAATTTGTACTGAGGACCTACTGTGTGTCAGGCACCAGGCTGGTGCTGTGGTCACAGGGCACAGACAGCCACATGTGTCTCTGCTCTCGGGGAGCTTGCGTTCCTGTGAGTGCAGCCTGCACCAGCTGGTCAGCCTGCAGCTAAGCGCACCTTACAAAGGTACTGACGCTTAGGGGGGAGCACAGGCAGCTGCAAGAGGGATGGAGGGGACTCTCCTCTAGATCCCCTGGAAAAGGACATCCACGTTGAGAGCCAAGGGATAGAGAGGCTTGGTGAGAAGTTTCAGAGTCATGTGAAGGCAGTCAGGTGGGAAGCTCTGCTCACGGAATCACATGGAGGCAGGGCTGCCAGGGCCTATAGAGAGGTGAGGTGGCGGAGGTGGGCTGGGCAGACCATGGGGGGGGGGCGGTAGGCTACCTTTATATTTTATTTATTTGTTTGTTTGTTTATTAATTACAGGGACAGAGAGAGTCAGAGAGTGGGATAGATAGGGACAGACAGACAGGAAGGGAGAGAGATGAGAAGCATCAATCATCAGTTTTTCGTTGGCGACACCTTAGTTGTTCATTGATTGCTTTCTCATATGTGCCTTGACTGGGGGCCTTCAGCCGACTGAGTAACCCCTTGCTCAAGCCAGCGACCTTGGGTCCAAGCTGGTGAGCTTTTGCTCAAGATGAGCCCGCGCTCAAGCTGGTGACCTCGGGGTCTCAAACCTGGGTCCTCCGCATCCCAGTCCGACGCTCTATCCACTGCGCCACAGCCTGGTCAGGCTAGGCTACCCTTTTTTTTTTTATTGTTTTTTTAAAATTTATTCATTTTAGAGAGGAGAGAGAGAGAGAGAGAGAGAGAAAGGGGGAGGAGCAGGAAGCATCAACTCCCATATATGCCTTGACCAGACAAGTGCAGGGTTTTGAACCAGCAACCTCAGTGTTCCCAGGTCGACGCTTTATCCACTGCGCCACCAGAAGTCAGGCATTGGCTACCTTTAAGATCTGGATTTCATCCAAAGTCTGACAGGAAGTTATCCGTGTCCTGAGTTCGGCTGAGTCTTGGTCTAACTTAGGTTTTGAAAGACCGCTCTGGCCTGACCTGCGGTGGCGCAGTCGATAAAGCATCAACCTGGAACGCTGAGGTTGCTGGTTCGAAACTCTGCACTTCTCTGGTCAAGGCACTTATGAGAGTTGATGCTTCCTGCTCCTCCCCCTTTCTCTCTCGCGCTCTCTCTCTCCTCTCTAAAATGAGTAAACAAATAAATTAAGAAAAGACCACTCTGGCTGCTGTAGGGAGAATGGCTCGTTTGGGTGTGGGATGCATAAGTCCAGGTAAGACTAGGATGCTGGTGGTGGGGATGGAGCGAAGTGGATCGATCCAAACTGGAATGTATGACAGGACCCGCAGGACTTGGGCAGGCTGGATATGGGGGTGAGAGATAGGGTGCTGGGTCCCCGCTTCCGTCCCAAGCAGCTGGGTGAGCAGAGGTGCTGTGGATGGGGCTGGACACTGGGAGTAGCAGCTCTGAGAGGGGAGACGGAGGCCTTTGCTCTGTAAATTTTCATATGCCTTAATTTTGAGATGCCTGTTCAACACCCGAGGAGGAAATAGCAAGTAAGCAGCTGGAGAGCAGAGTCTGAGGCTCAGAAAATGAGATCTGGGCTCAAAGCCCAGTTGACATTTCCAAAATATCCTATTTTTTTTTTAATTGCTAAAGTAATACATGCCAGTCCTCCCCAAATCCAACCATTCAAAGGGATACAGAGAAATGAAACTCACGCTTCCCCTCCCCCCAAGGGCTACCGCTCCCAGATCAAGTCAATATTGAAGTAAATCAGAAGGGCCCTGCTGGGCACAAGGGGGTTGGAGACTCAAAGCGGGTTGGCAGTCTGGCCCAGCCAGTCTGACCAATGTGCAAGGCCACCCTGGGAACTGGCTTTCTGAAATAAAGGACATTTGCTAGGGCAGGCAGAAGGACGTACAATGCTGCACAGCCAGAAGTGACCCTGGCAGGCCCACTAGAATCTCCAGAGGAAGTTGAAAAGGGAGCAACATCTGGGATCCACACAAGTCTTCCCCCTCAGAAGCCCCTGGGCGTGGAGCTTGAAATCTGCGCTTTAAAGGGCTTCCCAGGTATCTAAGGCAGCAGGTCTACTGAGAAAGAATCCACGCTCTTTGCATAGAATGGGGTGCTGGGCAGGAAAAACAATGTTACAGAAATGTTGCTATGAAAGTACATCTAGACCTATTGCTCATGTTTTATTTTCATGGCAAAAAGGAGATTTGTTTGTGTTTTCTGATTTTTCCACAACAAGCACAGATTGCTTTTGTAATAAGAAAGGAATGAGAGAAATGCCTTTCAGGGGACCTGTTGTGTGGCCAGGTAGAAAGATAGGATTTTACTCATTCTATTTTTTGAAGATTGTATTGACCCCTTTTAGGTGCCTGGCCTGCATGAGGGGCCAGTGAGCAAGCACAGACGTGGTCCTGCGCTGGTGAGCACTTAGTCAAGTAGAGAGACAGACATTAATCAAGTCATTGCATGGATGATGGGAGCGGAGGCAAGAAGGAGCCGGAACAGCATATGCAAAGGCCCTGGGGTGGGAAGGAGCCTGATGTATTTGAAGAAATGGAAATAGGACCATGGTGGCTGGAGTGTAGAGAGGGGATGGTGGGGGTTAGAAGAGCCCTGCAGGCTTGTGTAAGGGTTTGCGTCTTGATCCAGAGAGCAGTGGGAAGCCACCCGAGTTTCAGACAATGGACAGGAGGACAAAGGACAATGCTGGGAGACCAGACAGGACGCTTTTATTAAAGCCCAGGTCAGAGATGATGATGCCTGGAGTAGGGTGTTGGAAGGATGCTGAGGAGAGAAAGTGGGCAGTACCTGGTGGTGGACTGGACATTGAGGTGAGGGAGAGGGGGTTCCAGGGTGACCCGCAGGTTGTAGTTCATGCAGCAGGGTGCAGCTGAGGTGGGGAGGCCTATGAAAAGATCAGGTTGGAGAAATCATGAGTTTGATTTGGACAGGCTGAGTTTGAGGGATGTTTGAGAGACCCAAGTGGAGATGTGGTACAGCGATTGGATGTACTGAGCCAGAGTTCAGAGGAGAAGCTGGGCTAGTTAGAATGAGGTCCTTGGCCTTGGCATTGCTGACATTCAAAGCCGGGTCATTCTGTACTGTGGGGCTGTCCTGTATATCGTAGGAGGCTTAGCATTATCCCTGGCCTCTCTCCACTAGATGTCAGTAGTACTCCTCTCTAGTTGTGACAACCAAGAAAGTCTCCAGACGTTGCTGAAGGTCCCTTGAAGAGTCAAACTGGCCTGGTTGCGTGATCCTGGGCTAGAGGTGTACATTTGGGGGTCATGAGCACCTACATGGGTGTGGATGAGATTACCCAGGGAGAGAGAACGAGGAGAAGGGAGAAGAGGACCTGGGACCAAGTGTTGGGAGCCAGCATTCAATGGCCAGGTCAATTACAACGGGCCATCAGCGAGAAAGGGGAAGCCCGAGAGCTGGGAGGAGAGCCAGAAGCCCCAAATACAATTAAGGGAGTGTTTCCAGAAGGAGTGAGTGGCCAACAGCGGTCCAGTGCTGCTGAGAGATAAAAATCAAGTGTCCCAAGCAAGAACAATGTCCACTGCCATCTGTCTGGAAAGTCATTCGGGTTTTATAATGGACTGACCAGCAGGGGGCAGCATGCCCTTGCAGGCAAGGACTTTGCTCAAGTCTTCAGGTTTGGTACCCAGGGGAACAAGGAGGTGGGCTGGAGGGCCTGCCCAGGCCGGCTGGAACCCCAGTGGGTGGGGAACAGGGTTAGGAGTGGGAGGGTGCCCCCACTCAGGTGGGGCAGGCAGCAAGCTGGTGAGGACTCACAGAGTGTCTCTGGGGAGTCAGGACAGCTTTGGGGGCAGAGGGAGAGCAGTCTGAATGAGTCAGAGGGAAGTAGATCAATAACAGCTACTTCCCTGGGCCCACAGCAGAACTGTGCTGGGCGGCCAGAGTTCCGGGAGAACAAGACGAAGAGCTCAGCCTGAGAGTGAGCTTGGCTTCGGTGAGTCTGGGAAGGGAGAGGGGTTGGGCTGAAACTGCAAGGGCAGAGTTCAGGCTGGAATTTGGGGTTGGGGTTGGGGTTGGGAGTTGGGGAGGGAAAGGGGTTGGTAGGGCTTTGCAGGCTGGAAGTCAGGAAGCAGAGCTGGCAGCCAGGAGCTGGGCAGAGAAGCAGGGCAGCGGGCTCAAGGGAGGGGGATTGGGAGCACCTGTCAGGCCTCCAGAGACCGGGCCCCAGATGCAGCCTCTGCGAGTCCCAAACCCAGTGGCCGGAGCCTGGCTGAGCTGGCCTCACCGGACCCTAAGCCCTCTTCTGTCCAGATGAGGCCTCTCAAGGGCCAAGGAGGTCCTGGGGTAGGGCCAGTGCCCTACCAGGCTTGATTGCCTTGCCCGTAGGGGGTGAGGCAGCCTCCTGTTCTTCTTCCTTTTCCCGTCACTTCTCTGCCTGTGGTCTCAGTGGGCACATCACCTGGAGCCCACTCTCTCAGCACAGGCTGCAGGCATGGCCAGGACTGGGATTACAAACAAGGCCATGGCTGCCTGTGTGGTCGGTGGTCTGGCCAGCATTTTCCTTCTTCACCGGGCTCTCCCTCTGCCCTGACGCTTGGCCTAAGACCCTAGGAAGGTATCTGACAATGACAAAGGCCTCAATTGTCAGAAACAGAACAGTTTTCAGGGTTGCCTGACCGCCTGCCCTCATTCCACGGAGGAGGAAACCAGAGCATGAGGTCAGGGAGGTAAGTCTTGTGGTAAGGTAAGGACTTGAACGCAAGACCCCAGGGTTCTTTTCCCTGCTGGACAGCGTTAAGTGCAAATAACCATGCAGTAGCTGGAGCCCTTCTGCCTGACAAAGGAGCCCAGGCTGGGGGACATCTCCAAGGGGGATATTTTTCAGAACAGAAAAATGTCACTCAGTGTCGTCTTTGTCAAATGCCTCTTTCTGTCTGGGTACCAAAGTCTCAACTCTAAAGGAAAAAACGGGGTTAAGGGGTGAGCGATTATTTAATGTATTTTATGAAGTGGTATCATCTTACTTTAAAAATGGAAAAATAAGCCCTGGCCGGATAGCTTGGTTGGTTAGAGCATCATCCCAAAGGGCAGAGGTTGCCAGTTCGATCCCCGGTCAGGGCACATACAGGAACAGATTGATGTTCCTCTCTCTAAAAAAAAAAAATCAATATGATAAACATTAAAAAAAATTGAAAAAATAAACAAGACAAGAAAAGAAAATTATTTCACTTATGAGCAATGAACATAAAAATCCTAGATAAAACACTGGCTAACTGAACCCCATGTTTATTTGTTTTTAATCATGTCCAAATGGGGTTTATCACAGATAAGAAAGAAAAATTAACTATCAGAAAACTTGTCCAATAAATTTTTCATGGTTTAAATTTTTTAAAATTTGTTTATTGATTTTAGAGAGAGAGGGAGGAAGAGAGAAAGAAACATCAATTTGTTGTTTCACTTTTTTATGCATTCATTGGTTGATTCCTATATATGCTCTGACTGGGGATTGAACCCACAACCTTGGCATATCAGAAGTACGCTAACCAACTGTTAGCTAGCCAGGACTTCATGTTAGTTAATAGACTGAAGGAGAAAAGAAAATCACATGAGTATTCCATTGTAGAGACACACACACAAAAGGTTTTTAATAAATTCACCGATGATTTATGATTTAAAAAGTCTTTAAAAATTCTTAACTAGGAATAGAAAAATAATTTAAAAATTTGATAAAAGTTTAGAGCAAATATATTCTTTTTTTTTTGTATTTTTCTGAAGCTGGAAACGGGGACAGTCAGACAGATTCCCGCATGTGCCGGACCGGGATCCACCCAGCACGCCCACCAGGGGCAACGCTCTGCCCACCAGGGGGCGATGCTCTGCCCCTCCGGGGCGTTGCTCTGCCGCAACCAGAGCCACTCCAGCGCCTGGGGCAGAGGCCAAGGAGCCATCCCCAGTGCCCAGGCCATCTTTGCTCCAATGGAGCCTCGCTGTGGGAGGGGAAGAGAGAGACAGAGAGGAAGGAGAGGGGGAGGAGTGGAGAAGCAGATGGGCGCTTCTCCTATGTGCCCTGGCCGGGAATCGAACCCGTGACTTCTGCACGCCAGGCCGACGCTCTACCACTGAGCCAACCGGCCAGGGCATTAGAGCAAATATATTCTTAATGGACAAATGGCATCTTTTTATTTATTTATTTATTTATTTATTTATTTATTTTTTGTATTTTTCCGAAGCTGGAAACAGGGAGAGACAGTCAGACAGACTCCCGCATGCGCCCGACCGGGATCCACCTGGCACGCCCACCAGGGGCGAAGCTCTGCCCACCAGGGGGCGATGCTCTGCCCCTCCGGGGCGTTGCTCTGTTGCAACCAGAGTCACTCCAGCGCCTGGGGCAGAGGCCAAGGAGCCACCACCAGCGCCCGGGCCATCTTTGCTCCAGTGGAGCCTCCGCTGCGGGAGGGGAAGAGAGAGACAGAAAGGAAGGAGAGGGGGAGGGGTGGAGAAGCAGATGGGCGCCTCTCCTGTGTGCCCTGGCCGGGAATCGAACCCGGGACCTCTGCACGCCGGGCCGATGCTCCACCACTGAGCCAACCAGCCAGGGCCGACAAATGGCATCTTTAAGATAAGAAACCACTCAAAGATACCTGATATCACAGCTATTATTAACTTATCCTTGGGGTTCTAGGTGACATTACAAAGAAAAGCCAAAGAAGTGTAAGAATTGGAAGAGGTGAAACTGTTTATATTTGCAGACTATACAGTTACCTACACAGAAGAAACAAAACAATAATTACTAGATAAAAGACCTACCTATAAAAATAGTAGCATTTGCCCATATTGGAGTAACAAACTGGGAAATAGAAAAAATGTTAAAATATATGTAAAAAGTAAAATACTAGCACACCTAGGAAATTAGCTTCTTTTTTCTTTTTCTTCTTTTCCCTTACCAAAACATTTAGTCCTAAAGCCATTAGATGTGGTACAACAAGATGACATCTGTGCAGAAGGTCAGCCTGTGTGGAGTGTTGGGGCCCAAGTGGGATAGAGTGACATATATAAATATATTCTCTAGCACTGTCCACTGAGAGGCCCTGCGGGGCAGTGATACCCCAGCAGCAATGAACACACCTAGTGTACGCAGATCCTGGTTTCTATACACCATTCTCCACTAAAAAGAAGCACGTCTCCTTGAATGAACGGCTGATTTTAGGCTTGCCCAGGGTTTCGAACCGGTGACCTCAGCCAATAACTTTCTTTAAAGCAAAAGCAATCACATCTTGTGTGTGGACCACATCTTGCATTTGGTTTTCATGTCTGTTTAAGCCCCTTTGCTTTGGAACAGTTCCTCAGCCTTTCTTGGACTCGCATGACCTTGATACTTCCTCATGATTAGATTCAAACTATGCATCTTTGGCGGGAACATCACAGAAGCCGTGCCAGGTTCTTCCCACAGCATCTTATCAGATGGAACACAATTTCAGTTTGTCTCATCGCGGATGGAGTGAACTTTGATCCCTTGATTAAGGTGGTATCTGTGGGGTTTTGCCATTGTAAAATCACTCTTTTTCCCTTCATAATTAAAAGTATTTTGTATAGTGGTTCTTTAAACTTATGTAAATATTCTATTTTCATCACACTTTCAACTTATCTATGCATTTATTTATAGTAATATGGACTCATGATTTTTTTAAAAATTTCACTTAAATCTGTTACTAGTATTTTGTCTGTTCTCAGATTATCTCATTTTTGACTGGAAGAAGTCCTTCCAAATTGGACATTACCTTTTGCCATGTCTCCATTATGCTTTGAGCACTTCTGTGTTTTTTCTTATAACAACATGATGTAAGAATATTTTCTAGGGGAGAGAGAGAGAGAGAGAGAGATTGAGAGGGAAGTGGGGGAGGAGCAAGAAGCATCAACTCCCATGTGTGCCCTGACCAAGCAAGCCCAGGGTTTCAAACCATGACCTCAGCATTCCATGTCGCCCCCACTTCTCTCTCTCTCTCTCTCTCTCTCTAAAAATGAATAAATTAAAAAAACTCTAAAACAATATTATTGGGACATGCTGACACTTGAATGAATAACAAAGAAAAGGAACCAAAACGGAATATGAGTAAAGGCTATGAATAGGCAACTCACAGAAGAGGAATCCAAATGACTATCAAGATGTGAACATATGGTCCTGGCTGGTTGGCTCAGTGGTAGCGTGTTGGCCCAGTGTATGGATGTCCCAGGTTTGATTCCGGGTCAGGGCACACAGGAGAAGTGACCATCTGCTTCTCCACCCTTTCCCTTCCCCCTCTCTTTTTTTTTCTCTCTCTTCTCCTCCAGCAGCCATAGCTTGCTTGGTTTGAGTGCATCGGCCCTGGGTGCTAAAGATGCCTACATGGAGCCTCTGCCTCAGGCACTAAAAATAGCTCCATTGTGAGCATGGCCCCAGATGGACAGAGCATCGGCCCCAGATGGGGGTTGCCGGTTAGATCCCCATCAGGATGCATGTGGGAGTCTGTCTATCTCCCCTCCTGTCACTTGGAACAGAAGTGAAAAAAAAAGATGTCAGGAGTTGTTTAGGAGGCATACATTATCAGAGACTCATCAGTGAGATGCCATTTCACATCCATCAGGCTGGCAAAAATGAGAGTTGGACAATTCTGAGCACTGGTGAGAAGTTAAGGGAACATCCACCTTTGTGAATTACTGGGTGGGAACTGCAGCCACCCTGGAGACCAGTTAGGCAGTATGTATTATAAATGAAATTGAGCATGTATATACCCTATGATCCAGAAAGCTCAATATTGAGTTAGTATCTGTATAGATTGAATAATAATCCCCAATTTTCACTCTTTGTCACAGCCTCAGGATGGGCAGAGAGAATTTCCCCCTCCCTAGACTTTGAGGTTGGCTATGTGACTTTCTTTGGCCAATAGTGTGTCAGCAAGTGAGACGTGTAGATGCCTGAAATGTTCTTGTGTTTGTCCTCTTGCCCTTCTTTCAGCACCATAATACCGCCTGAGGATCCCACTGCCCTTCAGTCTAGACTGTAGAGCTTGCCTGAGAATTGCATGGATTACGGAAAGAAGAGGAGAAAAAACATAAAAAGCCATGCCTGCAGCACCGTTTGAACCCCTAGAGCCAACTATTGCTAAAGCCAGAATTCCCCCTGGAGTTTTCAGTTATGCAAACAAATAAACTCTTTTATTTGCTTAAGCCAGTAGAATTAGGGTTTCTGTTTCTTACAACAGAATCCTGACTAATTCATCTCCCTTACAGTATTTAACTCCGACCTAACTTAATTATGCATCATTCCTTAAACATTCAGAGTCTCTCTGCCCTTGGTCAAATTCAAGTCCCAATACCTTGTCTATAGTAAATATAACTTACTCAATTTTATTAATTCTTTCTAAGAACCAACTTTTAGTGTTGATTTGGATTTCTCTTCTTATCTTTGTTATTTTCTTTTTTTCCCTTGAGTTCAATTTGCTGTTCTTTTTCAGCTTCTTCAGATGGATGGTTTATTCTTTAATTTTGAAGACTTTACCCCTTGGTAATATGTGTATTTGAAGATTACCGATGTGCCTTTAAGAACTGTGTTAGCTGCATCCCACAAGTTTTGCTATGCTATATCTTCATTATCATTCAGGTCAAATGGTTTTTGACTTCCATTTTGATTTCTTCTTTGACCACGGTAATATTTAATTTCCATGTACCTAGGGATTTTCTAGTTTTCTTTTTTTTTGTTTTGATTTATAGTTTAGTTCCTTTATGGTTAGAGAACATAATTTAAATAATTTCAATCTTTTGAAATGTATTCAATCTTTATTGTGGTTAGTTTATGGTAAATTTTGATCAATGTTGCATGTTTACCTGAAAGTATGGGGATTTTGAGTTTTTAGGTCAAATTTGTTAAAAAGACATCTCAAATTGAACATAACCCTTCTTACCTTATATACCAGAGACAACCTCAGAGTCCTTCTCAACACAGGCCTCCAAGCAGTCACTATCAATTGATAGGCATAAGCACTCAACATCTATTTCCTGCTTAGTGTAGGGATACAGACCAGGTGTCAGATTGTCCACATTCAGATCCTAGCTCTGCCACTTCTAGCTGTATAATCTTGGGCAAGTTGGCCTAACTTCCCTGATCCTCAGGTTGTCTGGAAAATGCTAACCATAGCTCCCCTGGTGTCTACAGTTCTGAGGATTAAACAAGAATATAGTGTTTAGCTCAGTGACTGTCATTTAGTAAACACACTCTAGCCAGATATGTAGGCCCTTGTCTTGGGCCAAACTCCTCCACCCTTCACCACCCCAAGGAATAGAGTGAAAAAATAAAATGGAATCACTATACTCAAGCTGCTAAATTACTAAAAGTAGGTTAAGGTATGTGGAAACAATTTTATTGTATTAACTGGCTGGGAACTTAAACTTTTGAACATTTCAGTCCTGTGTCAATGCCTGGATATACATTAAACCTCCAAATAACCTTCTGGTTACCCTCGGAAGGACTGTGGAAAGAATGTTCACATATTGAGACCACTGGTCAGAGGATTACCATCTTGGACCAATCCAGAGACTAAGAATGCAGGACTGATTTTTCTCAAGAATGTACTTTTTACTATACGAACTCTTAGCTTTTCTTTCTTCTTCTGAATACTCTGGGTATTGCCTAGTTGTGTTTCTGGTTTGAAAACCTTAAGATCCTTGAATAAATCTCTACCATTTATTTCTAGCCAAAGCCTCCATAGTCTTTTTGGATTCATTCACCAACCTGTTCCAGTCTAAATCCTTTAATGCTCTGCTAGGATCAGTCCCTCCTCTGGTAAGCAGTTTCTATTGAGCCTTTGCCTGTTCCTATTTGTTTGGCTGCCTGACAACTGAATCTTTGCTCCTATTCTTGAGAAATCCCTTCCTTAGGAGTCATGGTAGCAGGCAGAGCTGCTGTCCATTTTAAAAGCAAAAATCTCCAGATGTTTGTTTTCCCAGCCTCCCTTGCAGGCTGGACATGGTCATGTGACCTTGGTTCTACCAACCAGATGTTCCCACTCCAGGCTTTGAATTTGAAGCAGAGACAGAGAGCTGGCCTGGAAGTGGCCTCCCTCATCTGGTGCCAGTGTGGGTGAGGACTGGCACTCCAGGCTGGGGCTTTGGGGCTTGGCTCTTCTTACCTGACCAGTTCTGTGGGTAATTTTGATGGCTTCTTGGCCCTGAGGCCTCTAAGCCTGGTTCTCCCATTTCCCAATACTCTAGAATGGACCGAATATCCTTCTAACAAGTTCCTTTGCTGCTTAAATCAGCCATAGTTGGTGTCTGTTGTAACTAAGGCCCCTCCCAGTCGGTCCTCCTTCTCTCTCACCTCTAAGGTTTCTTCGGCACCACGGGTCTCCCCCCTCCCTGCACCCAGCAAGCCCTGGGTTTGACTCATATCACTTTATGCCTGTCATATCTCCCTTATTATATACAAGCTCAAAGTTCTTGATCTAAAATTCTCAGGTCCAGAGATGATTCCAAATTTAGAATTTTTCAGATTTTTCTTTTTTTACAGAGACAGAGAGAGAGTCAGAGAGAGGGATACCACTGAGACACCACAGGTCAGGCAATGCCCATTTCATAGCTGAGAAAACTGAGCCTGAAATGTAAACATAGGAGCAGAAACTATCCAATACTGGGAAGGGATGTTATTTTAATGGATGAGAAAATGGAAGCTCAGAGAGGTGAAGTGACTTGCCCTGGGTCATAAAGCAAGAAAGCAGCTGGAAATGATTCTGAGCGATCTTGCAGTCCCTCTTTGAAAGAGGGCAATGCGGTGCCCCCCGGGGCCAGCCAGCCCACTGTCCCCTGAATTTGCCTCTCCTGCATTGCTTCACACTTGCGCTTCTCTGTCCCAAATCTGGGTTACCAGGAGCAGGTAAGCACAGGAAGGACACGCCAGCCCTGGGGGAACAATTGCTAAGCAAACAAATGGCCTCTCAGGAACTCGTTCCCATAGGCAAATGTGTACTGTTTCGCTGATTGGTTATATACGTGTAGATGCCCAGGGAATTCAACTTACTGATTCCTGGGCTTGGCTTCCTCTGCCCATCATCCCCCCTTTGAGTTTCTTTTGAGTCAGTGGTTCCCAGGCTTGGGTTTCACAAACGTGCACAGCATCTAAAGACACAGGATTGACATAGAATCACCATGTAAAGGTATTAGAAAACCGCAACGTCCAGCAAACCAGCTCCATCTTTCCAGAAATTAAAGGCATTTTAAAGCCAGCACAGTGGCACACTTAACTTTGTTAAACAGTCACGACACTTGTTCTTTTTATTTTCTGTTGGAAAAATTTAACCTTTAATCACCAGCACAGCTATCCTGGTCCCTCAGCAGTTGGCTGACCTCGGTTTTAGACTGGAGACTCCTCCAGGTAAGAAGCCTCACAGGTTTAACCTGCAGCCTCAGCCAATCTGTCTCTCCCTCACCCTGGAACAATACTAGCTGCCCGTAATAAACACTCACTTTGGGCTAGGACCAAAGTTAAGTGCCCTCTAAACACAAAAGGTGATCATGATTCTCAACCTCATTTTACAGTTGACAGCCCTATGGCTCCGAGGTTAAGTAATGTGTCCAAGGTCATACATCTAATTAAGTGAAAGAGCAGGTATTTAATCTTGGGTCTATCTAGCTCCAAAACCACAACCCCATAAATGCCTGTCCAAGAAACAAGGGTGAGTCCTGGCCAGATAGCTCGGTTGGTTACAGCATTGTCTAACCAACATGTGTTGAAGCACAGAGGTTGCTGGTTCGATCCCTGGTCGGGGCACATACAGGAACATATCGATGTTCCTGTCTTTCTCTCCCTCTCTCCATTCCTCTCTCTAAAATCAATAAAATGAAGAAGAAAGTAAAAGAAAAAGAAACATGGGTGAGCAGGGGTATGCAGAGCACTGTATACTATGCACAAACTTAAGGAGAGGATCCTGGAAACACATACAGAGTGAAGCAAAAGCAGGTTTACAGTGGTTCGTATGGAAAATAATACAATAATTCATAAATAGGAATCAAATGTGTTGCATGGACGCACAACTGCAAATGTACTTTTTGCCCCACCCTGTATTTGTTAACAGACAGAACAGACTGTTGGGTCAAGTATCTGGAAATTTCTAAAGAACTTGGATTCAAATGGTGTTTGGGCCCATGGAATGCCTATTGGGAGTATGTGACTACCCTCTGTTGAAAGAATAACACAGAAGCATATGTGATTCACTAAATTTACCGTGGGCTAATGTTCCCCATTTGCTTTCTCTCTATATAAGTCAGCCCTGGCTGATAGAAATTTCTGTGATGAGAGAAATGTGTGTGCCAACTGTCCAACACGGTAGCCACTAGCCACATGTGGTTACTGGGCACTTAAAATGTGGCTAGTGTAACTTAGAAACCGAATTTTAAATTTTATTTTCCATTAATTTAAAGTTAGCATGAATAGCTACATGTTGCTAGTGGCTACTGTGCCAGACAGCACAGCTCCAGGTAAATACATCCTTTTCTTTTGCTGAACCACTTGAAAATAAGTTGCAGACATCATGACACTTCAGTCTATGCTTCTTCAGAACAAGATGTTTTCCCACATAGACAGAATACATATCACACTCAAGAATTTTTCATAACACATTTATAGTTCATGTGGCTTATAGTTCACCCATTTAAAGTATATGTCAATGTTTTTCTCATGTGTTCAGAGTTGTAAAAGCATCATCATAATCGATTTTAGAACATTTTTGTTACCCTAAAAAGAAACCTAGTCTCATTAGTAGCTACTCCTCACTTCCCCCTACCCCCATCCCAGCCCTAGGCAATTACCAATCTACTTTCTATCTCTATGGATTTGCCTATTCTGCATAAACCTATAAATGGGATCATACCATATATGGTTCTTTGTAACTGGCTTCTTCCACTTAGCATATTGTTTTCAAAGTCCATCCATGCTGTAGCATATATCAGCATTTAATTTCTTTTTTAAATTATTAAGTTAAAGTTCACATATAATTCACCATTTTAACCATTTTAAGGTATACAATTCAGTGGCTTCCAGTCAATTCATAATATTGGGCAACTATCACTACTATATAGTTCCAGAACATTTTCATCACCCCCAAAAGCTTCCTCCATACCAATTAAACAGTCCCTCCCATTACCATTCCCCCAGCCCTGGGCAACCGCTAATTTGCTTTCTGTCTCTATAGATTTGCTGACCTGGGCATTTCATATAAATGGAACCATATAATATGTGGCTTTCGATGTCTGGCGCCTTTCACTTAGTATAATATTTTCAAGACTAATCCATGTTGTAACTTATATCAGTACCTCATTCTTTTATGGCTGAATACTATTCCATTGCATGGATAAACCACATTTGTTTATCCATTCATGAGCTGATGGACATTTGGGCTGTTTTCACTTTTTGGTCATGGTGAATAATGCTGCTATGAACATCGATGTACTAATTTTTGTTTGAATACTTGTTTTCAATTCTCTTGGTTATAAACCTCGGAGTGGAATTGCTGGGTTGTATGGGAATTCTATGTTTAATTTGTTTTTGAGGAACTGCCAAACAGTTTTCCACAGCAGCTGCACCATTTTACATGTCCACCCGCCATGTATGAGGGTTCCAATTGCTTCACACCCTTACACGGGTTATTGTCTGTCTTTAATTATAGCCTTACTAAGTGGGTCTGAAGTAGTGTGTCATTGTGGCTTTGATTTGCATTTTCCTAATGACTAATGATGTCAAGCATCATTTCATATGCTTATCGGTCATTTGTATATTTATCTTTTTAGAGAAATGTCTATTCAAGACCTTTGCCCACTTTAAAATTGGATTGTCATTTCATTGTTGCATTGTAAGAGTTCTTTCTACATTCTGGATTCTAGACCTTTATGAGATATATAACTTGCAAATATTTTCTCCCATTCTGTGGGGTGTCTTTTTACTTTCTTGATTGTCTTTTGATGCACATAAGTGTTTAATGTTTATGAGGTCCAACTTACCTATTTTTTTTTTTTAATTTTTTCTTTATTTTATTTATTCATTTTTAGAGAGGAGAGAGACAGAGGGAGGAGCTGGAAGCATCAACTCCCATATGTGCCTTGACCAGGCAAGCCCAGGGTTTCGAACCGGCGACCTCAGCATTTCCAGGTCAGCGCTTTATCCACTGCGCCACCACAGGTCAGGCCCAACTTACCTATTTTTTTACTTTATTGCTTGAGCTTTTGGTGTCAGACCTAAGAACCCATGGCCAAATCCAAGGTCATGATGGTTTACCCCTATGTTTTCTTCTGGGGTTTTATAGTTTTAGGTTTTTAATCCACTTTTCGTTAGTTTTTGTATATGGTGTGAGGTAAGGTTTCAAGTTCATCCTTTTGTCTATGGCTATTGTTATCCCAGCACCATTTGTTGAAAGACTATACTTTCCCCTTTGAATGGTATGGGCATTCTTGTAGAAAATCAGTTGACCATAGATTTATGGGCTTATTTATGGAGTCTCAACTTTATTCCATTGATCTCTATGTCCGTCTCTGTGTGGGCACCACATTGTCTTGAGTACTATAATTTGGTAGTAGGTTTTGAAATCAGAAATAGTGAAGCCTCCAATTTTCTTTTTTTTAAGATTGTTTTGGATATCTTGGGTCCCTTTAGTTTTTATATGAATTTTAGAATCAGCTAGTCCATTTGCAAAAATAGCAGTTGGAATTTTGATAGGAATATATTGGATCTGTAAATCAATCTGGGAAGTATTGCTATCTTATAAATATTGTCTTCCAATCCATGAACATGAAACATAAATACCGAATATCTTTTATTTATTAAGGGGTTCTTTAACTTCTTTCAACAATGTTTTAGAGTTTTTAGTGTACAAGTTTTATATCTCCCTGGTTAAATTCATTCCCAAGTATTTTAGTCTGTTTGATGATAATATAAATAAAATCATTTTATTCATTTCAGTTTTGGATTGCTTATTGCTTAGTGAAGAGAACTATAATATATTTTGGTGAATTGATTTTGTATCCTTTAATCTTGCAGAACTTATTAGTTCTAATAGTTTTTTAGTGGATTCCTTGGAAATTACTGTATATAAGATCATGTCACTTGAGAATTGAGATAGTTTTACTTCTTCTTTTCCAATATGCACGCCTTTTGTTTCTGATTCTTACTGAATTGCTGTGACTAGAACCCTCAGTAAAATGTCAAAGTGGTGAGAGAAGACATTCTTGTCTTGTTTCTGACCTTAGCGTGAAAACATCACCAGTATGATGTGACCTGTGGGTTTTTCGTAGATGAAAAATCTTTGTCAGCTTGAAAAAAAATTCCCTTATTTTTCTAGTTTGTTGATTGTTTTTATCATGAAAGGATATTGGGTCTTTTCAAATGTTTCTTTTATTTCATCAGTTGAGATGATCATTCAGTTTTGTTCCTTCATTGTATTAATATGATGTATGACATAGATTGCTTTTCTTATGCTAGTTCAGTTCTGTATTCCTTGTATAAGTCCCACTTGTTCATGGTGTATTTGGTTTGTATTTGCTTTGCTAGTATTTACTAAGACTTTTGCATGTATGTTCTAAAGGGATATTGATTGGCCTGTAGTTTTCTTATAATGTCTTTGTCTGGTTTTGGCCTCATAGAATGAATTGAGAACTGTTCCCTCCTCTATTTTTTGAAAGAATTTTGGAAGGACTGGTGTTAATTCTTCCTTAAACAGTTGCTATGATTCACCAGTAAAACCAACTAGTACTGGGATTTTCTTTGTTGGAAATATAATGATTACTGATTCAATCTCTTTACTAGTTACATATCTACTCAGATTTTTTTCTCCTTTTGATTCAGTTTTGACAGTTTATGTCTTTCTAGGAATTTGTCCACTTTAGCTATGTTATCTAATTTGTTGGTAAACAATTTTCATACTATTCTCCTCTAATCCTTTTTATTTCTATAAAGGTGGTAGTAATGTCCTCACTTTCATTTCTGATATTAGTAATTTGAGTCTTTTCTCATTTTTTCTTGGTTAGTCTAGCTAAAGGTTTATTAACCTTTTGACATAGAATCAATTTTTGGTTTCATTCATTCACTCATGTTCTTGTATTCTCTACTTCATTTATCTCCACTCTAATTTTTAAAATTGATTTTTGAGAGAGAGAGAGAGAAAGGGAGGAGAGAGAGCGAGAAGTATTGACTCATAATTGCTTCACTTTAGTTGTTCTTTGACTGCTTATTGTAGGTACCTTGACTGGGGGCTCAAGCCGAGCCAGTGACCCCTTGCTCAAGCCAGCGACCTTGGGCTCAAGTCAGTAACCTTTGGGCTCAAGCTAGCAACCATGGGGTCATGTCTATGATCCTACGCTCAAGCCAGCAACCCTATGCTCAAGCTGATGAACCTGTGCTCAAGCCAGTGACCTTAGGATTTCAAACCTGGGCCCTCTGCATCCCAGTCCAACACTCTGTCCCTTGCAACACCGGCTGGTCAGGCAGAGTTTTGTTGTTTCTTTTTTAAGTGAGAAGTGGGGAGATAGACAGACAGACTTCCGCATGTGCCCCAACCGGGATCCACCTGGCAACCCCCCTCTGAGGCCAATGCTTGAACCAATCAAGTCACTGGCTACAAGAGAGGAATAGAGAGAGAAGGAGGAGAGGGAGAGAGAGAAGGAGGGGGAGAGAAGCTGGTTGCTTCTCATGTGTGCCCTGACCAGCCAGGAATTCCACATGTCGGACCGATGCTCTATCCACTGAGCAAACCAGCCAGGGCTGACACTCAAGAATTTAACACTGATACAATAATATTATATGATGTAGACATATTCAAATTTCCGCAACTGTACCACTAATGCTGTTTTTGAAATGGAGCTAAAATTTAAACATGGTGAAATTCACAGGGCTTAGGTGTACATTTCAATGAATTATAAAAAAATACATACATTTGTGTCACCACCAACCCAAACAAGACATAGAACATATTCATTGCCCCTGAAAATTTCTTTTTTTAAAAAAAATTTATTTATTTATTTTTTTCTGTATTTTTCTGAAGCCAGAAACGGGGAGAGACAGTCAGACAGACTCCTGCATGCGCCCAATCGGGATCCACCCGGCACGCCCACCAGGGGGGCGACGCTCTGCCCCTCCGGGGCGTCGCTCTGTTGCGACCAGAGCCACTCTAGCGCCTGGGGCAGAGGCCGAGGAGCCATCCCCAGCGCCCAGGCCATCTTTGCTCCAATGGAACCTCGGCTGCGGGAGGGGAAGAGAGAGAGAGAGAGGGGAAGGAGAGGGGGAGGGGTGGAGAAGCAGATGGGCGCTTCCCCTGTGTGCCCTGGCCGGGAATCAAACCCGGGACTTCTGCACGCCAGGCCGATACTCTACCACTGAGCCAACAGGCCAGGGCCTAAAATTTCTCTTTTCAGCCACTCTCCTACCTCCTTCTACATCTATTATTTTTTGGTAATGAAGCTCTTTATGATCATAAAGTACTAATATTTATTTCAACTTAATAATTTCCAAAACACATTCCTTCATTTTTTTTAACTTGGAGGCAGAATGGGTAATGGGTAAGGGGGGAGATCATGACCTCTGGAGCTAAACAAACCTGCTCTTCTCCTAAACTCTGCCACTTATCAGCTGTGTACTGAGGGCAGGATACATATCTCTGCATCTCAGTTTCCTCAAGCGTAAAATGTGTTATTTGTGAAAATTAGTTAGAATAACATATCTGAAGCACATGGCACCACGTGGACACCTACAAACATTGATTCTCTCTCCATTTCCTCTTTCTTTCTTATTTGATTCTCAAAACAACCTTCAATGAATCATTCACTCAACAAATGGCATTGAATATCAACTGTGGGCCAGGGCTAAGCCCTGGGGAAACTGTGATTAGAAACAGCCACTGTCTCTGCCTGCATGAAGGTTATGGTCAAGAGGGGAAGATGGGTGTTTGTCAAATGACCATACTAGAATAAGATTAAGAAGATATATCCAGTGCTCAGAGAGGGTATAATGAAGGCCCTGACTCTTTCTGGACTGCTGATCCTGGAGGGCATCCGAGAGGAGGTGACCTTTTAGCTGAAAACTGAGTAAATAGAATAGAATGAGATAAGACTTCTAGGGAGTAGAGGAGGGTTTTCTAGGCAGAAGAAATAGGATGTGCAAGTGCCCTGTGGCAGAAGAGAGCATGGTGCATTTAGTAATGAAATGAAAGCCCAGGTAGCTACAGGAAAGGAATAGGTGTGGCTGAAGATGGTGAGAATTAGAACTTGCAAGGCCCAGTCAACCATGGTTAGAAATCAGGTCTTTAGCACAAGAGTAAGGAGGAGCATTGGACAGCTCTTCAGCAGGGGTGGGGCAGGAGCATGATATGATCAGGTTTGCCTTAGAAGAGAGAGCAGTATCACATCTTGAGATCACAGGCCACGTAGTCCTCCTGGTGAGGAACTGGTGGCCTGGAGCAGGATGGTGATGGTGGTGATGGAGGGGAGTTTCAGAAATTTAGAAATTCAGGACCTGAAGGTGGTCTGGACGTGGGGAGGAAGACCAAGGAGGACACTCAGGTTTGTGAGCCAGGGATGAAAGCAATGCTAGTGAGACAGGACTCCCAGAGGGGACCGGGCTAAGCGGTGGGGAAGAGCTGGGTACTGTAGCTCCACTTCTGAGTTGAAGAAGCTGAGGTTCTGTGAGGTAAAGGGACTAGTTACGGCCAGACAGTGGGGTGAGTTGGGGAGGGGCTGGACACCTGCTGCTTCCGGGAAAACTTCCAGCTGGTGTGTGTGCTGCGAAGCGGGGGTGGTGGTGGTTAGAAATGCTCCATCTTCTCAGCACATTTGTGTTCTGGATGCAATTGTGCACCTCGTATGGAAGACAGAGCCAGCAAAGATGAAGCCAAGAATCTGTTTCCTGAGAGCACAAAATTATCCTGGTGGCGGCTCCCCTGCTCACATGTGCGGTCCTGGCACACAGTAGGTACTTAGTAATCCAGGACTCTCCATGGAGGCTGGCCCAGCACCTGCAGCTTGGGGGACATGGAGGTGACACTTGTCCCACCCACTCTCATCTACCTCCTGGCTGCCTCACAGTCAGCGCCAAATTAAAAATAGTGGCCTTTTCTTCCATTGGGAAAATCCAGGTGCTGCGACAAAAAGGAAATGGAAGGTGAACTTTTTTGAGTACCTACTATGTGCCAGGGACTGTTAGGCTTTTATGCCTATTGTGAGAATTTAATTACTAGATAGACTTGAGTAAATGAATTACCATTTGAGGTTCAGAGAGGGGAGTACTTTTGCCTAAGGGCACACAGGCAGCAAGTGGTAGGGTCAAGGTTCCAACCTGGCTGCCCAACCCTTCAACTTGCGTCCTTTCCACTATGGGCCAGACAGGAACAAGGAATCAGAACAAAGAGGTCAAGGTGGGTTCTGAAGTCCCCAGGTGTCAGGAATTTGAAAAATGGAAACTGATGCCGATATAATTGCCAACTTGAACTTCAGTTTCCAAAGCATCTCCCATTCTTGTGGGGAAGGATAAATTCTCAAGCTGGGAAAACAATTGCATCCCATTTGACCACTTGGCAATTGGCTGCAAAAGGTAATTAACACTGAATGCTGAAAACAGAGAGAAGGCAAACCCTGGCTGAGGGCCACAGTGGGGCGGGGGGGGGGGGGAGTAGCAACAAATTATTGTTCTTTTAGAATTACAAATATCAATAGGCCAATTCATGGATTGTATTGGGTTGTTGTTTTCCCAAAGAGATCCCCTCTTCCCTGCTCTCTAGCGCCCTCTGGGTCAGGCTAAAGGGAGGCAAGTAGGGCACTTTTCACCCTAATCTCACCTTGCTTGTAAGACCCCAGCATTTCAAGACAGTGAAGCTTAGCACCCACTCTTAATCACTGGCTCCCCCAACCACCACCAAATCAGAGGTCTGTGGGAGGATCTGGCCCCCTGGGCGTCTGTCTCAGCCCTGGCACAGGGCACCCGACATGAAGGAAGTACTTACTGAACACTCAATATATCTAAGACATTCTGCTAGGTGTTTAGTGGGTAACAAAGGACATTGACCCATCTCTCTCCTCAAGGGAGCACACAGCTTCATAGAACCCAGAAGCGGCCTTAACCTCAAATTACACATGGTGAAGGCTTTTTCCTTTTTCAATTTTATTTCAATCAATCTGGGCCAGCATAGTTTCAACACCTCCCTACCACTTGCTAAAAGCCCTTGGCATGCAACAGATCAAGCTCGAATTCATTTACAGTCATGGTTTCATTCTATTTATGGCAAATGAGATTGGTTTTCCATTTACAAGTGACTTAGTTCTAAAATAAATCTATTGGGAGTTTCGAAAAAAAGAAAAAGTGCACCCACCCGAAGAAGGGAATCAATCAAGAAAAAGTGCAGATGGTGACCAGCAGACATGTGACAACTATCTAGAGCAAAGCAAGAGGAAACACACTGCCCCCAACCCAGCGCCACAGACATGGCACTGTCTATGGAGTCCCCGTCCCAACTGTGTCCAAAATACCCCAGAGATTAGACCCACTTGGACTTAATAGTGGATGAATCGAGTGTGATTTTGCAACTAATGACTTAAGAAGTTTTAAGGGACAGTGATCAGAAAACAACAAGGCTCTCTATCCTGAGAGAGAGAGGTGATGACTTGGGACTTAACTCCTAGCACCAGAGCCCATTGTAGACCTTTAGATACCAGAGAATATGTTGCCCCTTATCAACCTCTTCCCAGGTAATCTGAAATATAAATAACGACAAAGCAGCCTGTCTTGTGGTGGCGCAGTGGATAGAGCGTTGGGCTGGGATGCGGAGGACCCAGGTCCGAGACCCTGAGGTCACCAACTTGAGCGTGGGCTCATCTGGTTTGAGCAAAGCTCACCAGCTTGGACCCAAGGTCGCTGGCTCGAGCAAGGGGTTACTCGGCCTGCTGAAGGCCCACGGTCAAGGCACGTATGAGAAAGCAATCAATGAACAACTAAGGTGTCGCAATGAAAAACTAATGATTGATGCTTCTCATCCCTCTCCATTCCTGTCTGTCCCTATCTGTCCCTCTCTCTGACTCTCTGTCACTATAAAAATAATAATAATAACAACATCAAAGTACAAAAACACACCTAATAGGTATGCTAACATAAAACTAGTTTATATTTCTGAATTTTAAATTTACTGATTGCAAAATTCTGAATAAGGTTGTTGAAATGAACTTTTGTTCATAAGTTTTATGAGTTTGGAAGTTTCTTCTACTTTCCTGGTGCCCGGGGATATTTTTTAGCCTAACTACTGGTTGCTAAGAGAGGTTAGAGGTAGGGTGGGAGGGTGACCGGGCCTAGCCTAGGGACTGTCACTAAGCCCAGGCTCAGAATGTTGACGTGTCACCTGTCAGCTATGCTGTCTGTCTGACATCAGCCTTTTAGCCAGCCAGGCAGGAACCTGTCCTGTCGCCAGGTATCAGCTGATTCTCAGCAAGCAATTATGAGAGTTTACTCTACATAGACCCTCTTTGTTGAGGATAGGGAGAGATTAGGAAACATCGGGGTATAACAGCCCGAGAATAAGAAATAAAATAATCTACCATTCATTATCATAACACACAATAGCTAGGAGGCACCTCATTCCTAGTCCATCAAGGCAGGGCAGGGCCCAAGACCATGCCTTGTCCAACCTTGTCATTTTGCAGATAAGAAAATAAGATTTCAATTTTACCAGACGCTCCTGCAGAGGAGGGACTAGTGTGTATGTAATTTAATTATGCAACCTAATTTAATATGTTGAAGATTTTTCTGGAGGAGAGGAGAGGATGGAGTCAGGTGTTGGTTGAACTTCTGAGGCATGGCGGGGAGATGGTGGGGAAAAGAGATCTTTGTAAGTAGCACCATGTCAGATTCTGATCCAGCTCCCACACAGTGAACCGTTGCCTGGCTTATGAACAGCTTCTGCATCTAACTAAGGGCAGAAGCACTGAGAGTGGTACTTTGGAGAAAATATTTTCCTGAAGCTTCTACTTCAGCTCTGCTTTGACATTCCATGACCAGCTCAGGCATGGAGAACCCCCCCCCACACACACACACACATACACACTCTGAGGCGCCATGGGGACCCTCCCCTACTGCCCTCAGGAATGCAAGGCCCACGCTCGGGGGAGTTGGTGGCCATATAATTTTTTCTACAGGACATTTTTGGCAAGTTGCTTTCTGTTTCTTCCCTCCTGGGGGAGATCAGATGATATTGGGACAAGAAGGGCATTGTGGTGTTAACCAGCTTTAAAAGTGTCCTTAAATGGGTGTGATTCTAGTGCAAGATCTAGGCACATATGCCCATGGGCTTTAAGTTGGAGGAATAAAGGACGGAAGGAAATAGGAAGTTGGATTATTTGCCGCTGGTATTAGTGAGAAATAAGGAAGTGGGTTTCCCTAGGACAGGTTCTTCAACACAAAACAAAAACTTGTGTGGGCCAAGATTGTGAGGCTGTCACTAGAAAATCCCAGTAGCTCTCTGGGCCCAGGAAACTTAAACTCAGCCAGGAACTCTGGTGCTGGAAGTGGGAACTGGGGTGTCAGAGACTGGATGGAGCTACTTGCTCAGGGTCTTGGGCTGTAGGCCGCTCTTACCTCGGTTTCTCTGAGTAACTGCTCTCTTTTCCTCTCTCTCCCTGGGTGTGCTGGACTTCCTGAGGTTCCACGTGGCTCCACATGACCCCGGTACTCACCAGAATCTGACCCTTCATCTCTCTTGGTCAAAATTGCTCTCCTCTCAAGCTCTTCTTAGTCCGATTCTGATTGTGGAGTGAGGAGGCAAGTCCAGGGATTGGCTGAACCTGACCCAATCAGCTGATCCAGATGGGTGTTTGTGTGAAGGGGTGTGTGTGCTGTGATGGTTATCTCAACCGGTGGGTGAAACAGCTTCAGGCCCTTCAAGTAAGTGTGGTGAGTGTCCTCTCAGTGTGAGAACTAAAGGAGTCAAAGTGGTTTATGACAAAAAGAAGTGGGATAATGGAATTTCACCATCTGGGGGCATCCAGTCCTATTCACAACTCTTTCTCTGGAGCTGCCATGTTAGCACTGCGTGACCCCGCCCCCACCCATAGTTGATTGGACAGGGAGTGGGCATGTGACTCAACTACACCAATCCAATGGCCTTTCCTGGGCCCTGGAGCCGCAATGCCTTAATGCACTTGCTGGGCAGGACTGGGGAGGCCAGGTTCCGTTGCATAGACTGGGAAGAGGAGAAAGTGGGTCTTCAAGGAAAAGAGAATTAAGCAGGTGCAGAGAATGGACACTTAGAGACAGAAAATGGTCTGGATTGGTCACTGATCAAATCCCAAATTGTTCAGGCTCTCTGGACAATCTCCCTGCCTTTGGCTGTCATGGGAAGATCTCTTTTTAATAAATTCCTCTTTTCTGTTAGGTCGGCCAGGGTGTTTTCTATTACCTACAACTAGAATACTCATTAATGCAAAGCTAATAAAACAATAATAGCAATAGCTGATATCTATTGGATGCTTACTCTGTGTCATACACTCTTTATATGGATTTATATGGATTATTTTATCGAACCTTTCAACAACTCTACATGGTAGGTATTATGATTCTCATTTCACAGCCGAAGAAAATGAGGCACACATGGGCTCACCTGCTCAAGATCACACAGCTAGCAGAGCCAGATTTGAACCTTGGCAGTCTGACTTCAGAGTGTGGGCCACTTCCATTACTACAGCATTTTTGGTTGAGACTGCTGGCCTGAGCCCACCCGTCACATGACCATTCCTATCCTGCACCCACACAGAAGACTGACAGCTCAGGTAGAGTGTTTGCCCTCTGCCCATCCTTCCCTGAGCACCCCCGCCTACCTCCAGAGGGAGTGGGAGAGTCCAGAGTCCCTGGGTTTCCATGACACTGCACTTTGGGGTGGTAAACATTAAACCCATTGATCTTCCTTTCTTTGAGTGCCCAGAAACCTCTAGAACCACCTAGCAAGAAGCTGGAAAGGGAAGGGACCGTCCTGGAGGTGTGGCACATGGCCACTCCTACCTTCCCTTCCAGCAGTACTTGCTGGGCACTTGGTGTATGAGCAGCAGCACCTCCTCCCTCCTCACATGGAGACTCGGAGGCATCAGGGTTCAGGGCCTGGGCTGCAGGTTGTGTTCTGGCTGCTGGCTCTTGACTTGATCCCCAAGTCTCTGTTTCATTATCTGCAAAATGGGATCATAATAGCCCCTACCCAGAGGAGAAAATGAGACAAGGTTGGGGAAAATGTTTATCTATTGAGAAAAGCAGGGGCCTTCATTATGTATCCCATTCTTGTAGAGTCTGTTTTCTTTTGAAATCTGGAAAGATAAATACCAAGGTGTTCAGTAGGCTATCTCTATGTGATACTATTACAGGGTATTTTACTTTTTCTTTTTTGCATTTAAGCTTTCTTGCATGAACGTAGGTGATTTATATATTTAAAAACATTGTGCCTGACCGGTGGTGGCGCAGTGGATAGAGTATCGACCTGGGATGCTGAGGTCCCATGTTCATTACCTCGAGGTCACCGGCTTCAGTGCAGGCTCACCAGCTTGAGCACGGGGTTGCTGGCTTGAGTCTGGAATTATCGACATGGTCCCATGGTCGCTGGCTTGAGCCCAAGGTCGCTGGCTTGAGCAAGGGGTCACTGGCTCGGCTGGAGCCCCACCGGTCAAGGCACATATGAGAAGCAATCAATGAACAACTAAAGTGACACAATACGAGTTGATGCTTCTTATCTCTCTCTCTCCTTTCCTCTATCTCTCTCTCTTTCTCCCTCTCAATAAATAAAAACATTGTACTTTACACGTATAAATTATTTTTATTATTATTTACTTCAAAATGCTTTGGCAAGCATAAAGCTTATAAACCCAAGAGTGTGGGTACTCGCCCATCTTAAAGCCTCTAGGTGGGGAACATTTGTGAATTGTCTTCCCAGCTCCCTCTCCCTTCTTCTCCTTTTTGGACAGACTGGGGCCATTGGACCCCATCCTGTCTCTATTGGTGGGCTCCTGGATTGGCTTAAGTCAATCACTGGGGCAACTGGTTTAGGGATCCCATGAGGGAGGTTTGGTCTATGACACTCCACTTCAATACTTGTGTTTGTTTGAGGAAATAGTTTCCGCGTGTTTGGTATGTTATAGGTGACTTCCTTATGTCACCTGGGAATCTCCACCTAGGTGAGATTGGGGCCAAGAGGGAGGAGGAGGAGCTAAGAAGCGGAGAGAGAGGAGCCATGTCCTAATCACATCACTGGGCCACTAGTAAAAGCCTCTCCTGCATGTATACTTTTCCATTTCTTAACCATTCCTGTTTCCTTTATTTTCCAAAATAGTTTGCGAAGTTGGATTTTCTGTGACTTACAAGTTGCTGACTGATAAAGAAACTGGGACCAGAAGTGGGATGTTGCGAGTAATAGACCCTGCAATGCAGGTGGGGCTGCGGATGGTGGAGCATGGCTGGACCTCCAGGCTCCTGGCTGGAAAGCGGGCAAGTCCAAAACAGCTGGTGATGAAGGGGTCAGTTACATCGGAGTCTGCTCAGTCTCGGAATTTAAACCAGGTTCCTGCCAGGCTGCCTTTTAGAAGCCTTGTGGGAAATTTTCAGGATTTTGGAAGACTTGGCCATTTCTTTTAGTCATTAGTAAGTTCCGACAAGAAAGAGACGTGATGCCTTTGATGGGCCTGCGTGAAAGGAGAGATGGAAGAGCTGGGGCTTTGCCAAGAGAGGCCTGTGACATCCAAGTTGATGGTAAATGAAGCCAGGGTTTCAGCCAAAGAGCTGAATCTCTGCTAAGCTATGCTGAGTGTAAGCAGAGGCCAGGAGGTGGGCGACAGAGCAGCGCAGCCCAGTAAGCATTCTTCGTCTGACAAGGAGACTCAACTCCAAGTCTCATGCTCTTGTTCAGACTGTGAACAAGAGGCCACTTAGGGATATCTTTCCACCCCTGCTGTGGCTTTGCCATGCCAAGGTCAAGGCCATCCATTAAGCTGAGATCAGGGGGATGCACTGAGCCCAAGGCCGGCTGTCGGGAGACAAGTCATGTCCTGGACACAAAGATGTAGCAAGGTCTCTGCGTATTTGACTGGAAGCAAATAGACACCTACTCAGCCTTTAAGAATATTGCTAATGTAATCCCCAATCTGGCTCATATATATCAGTCCACCCTTGCACAAACCTTAAAGCATCCGCAGGTCCCCGGATGTGTACCCTAACAGGAAGTAGGATGCTGAAGTGGTACAGCCCCCAGGCGGGGCATCTCCAAGGCCCGTCTCAGATGTGTCTCTCCGAGACAGGGAGGTGGGTGGACAGGCTGACACATAAGCAGGAGGGTGGAGGAATCTTCAGGAGGACTTTATAATGCAAGCCCTGTGTGTGTGTGATGAGGGTGGGGGAAGTGGAGATCTTCTCTCTACCAACTTTGGTATAGATGAGCTCTTTTCCTGCTTATTAGGGATGGCTTCATTCCTGCCTCCATTCTGGAAATACCACCGACTGCTACAGCTGGACCTGCCCGAATCTGCTCTGGCTTCTGGAATCCAGCCCCCAGCTTGAGCCTTCCACTTGGCCCATAGCCTTCTCCAGGACTGAGAATAGGAAGCAACATGCTCCCTCTTTGGAGCTTGGAGCCTGCTCACAAGTCCCTTTAGAAATAAAGGACAAAATGGGGACATTGTTCCCTGGACAATGGGGTTTTCTCACATGGCAAGTTCCCCAGACCTTGGTGTGAAGGGCTTCCTTTAATGGCCGCTGGGGCTGGAGGATGCCCTCTGGGCCAGGGGCTGGCCAGTTCTTAGGGTTCTGAGCACAGGGCTGACTGCGGGCGGAGCCTGGACTGAGGCTGGGCTGTAGGTGTGACAGCACGCTTTGGGTCAGTCTGTCTGAGAGAGAGGACTAAGAGAGAGAAGATGAGGGCTGCAGCAAGGGCTAGGCTCAAGATGGGATAGGGACAGGGGCTGGGACAGGATTAAGACGGGAAACAGAGGACTGGGGCTGAAGCCAGGGTTGAGATGAGGCTTAGTGGTAGAGCTGCTCCAGGGAGGTCATGTATACACAACTCAAAAGTCCAGGCCTTAGACACGGGCAGCCTGAGTTCTTCCCTGACTCTCTGGGTGGCCTCAGGAAGGCTCTCTCGTGACCAAGATCTTCGCTCCAATCTCATCTTCTCACCTGAATACCCTAGTTAGTGCCCCAACCTGCCCCTTTGGCGCTCCGGTTCCCCCTTGTATCATCTGCTCTAGCTCTTTATCCATTCCCTTATCACCTTCTAACTTAGTATATAATTTACGTATTTCAAATGTTTATTGTTTGTGATACATCTGCCCTAACAATCATGTCTATTCCATGAGGACAGAAATCTTTGATCTGTTCACTTGTGTGCCCAGTTTCTAAAACAGTCCCTGGCACAGAGCAGGCACTCAATAAATATTGCTGAATGAATAAGGTTGTTAAGCCTCTCTGAGCTGACAGCATCCTCACTTGTAAAGGGTCCTAGTTGGTTGGCTTAGTGGTAGAGCATTGGCCCAGTGTATGGATGTCCCGGGTTCAATTCCCAGTCAGGGCAATCTGTGACTATCTGCTTCTCCACTCCTCTCCTTCCCCTTTTCTCTTCTCTTCTCTTCTCTTCTCTTCTCTTCTCTTCTCTTCTCTTCTCTTCTCTTCTCTTCTCTTCTCTTCCCTCTTTCTCTCTCTTTGCCTCCCACAGCCATGGCTAGATTGACTTGAGCGCATTGCCCCGGGCACTGAGGATGGCTCAATGGAGCCTCCTGCCTCAGCTGCTAAAAATAGCTCAGTTACCAGTATGGCTTCAGATGGGCAGAGCATTGACCACCAATGGGGGTTGCCAGATGGATCCCGGTTGGGGCGCATGTGGAGTCTGTTTCTCTATCTCCTCTCCTCTCACTTAGAAAAAGAAGAAGAAAAAGAGAAGTGAGAATGACATTCATGATGCTGCTTCGGTGTAACAGAAAGGAGCAAATGCAATCTCACCTGTAAAGAGCTTTGCATCAGGCTGGTGAACACTTCTGCCATGACAGCTTGTACACACCTCAGTATCCTCATCTGTAAAATGGGAACAAAAGTCCCTAGTCTGTAGTGCTGTTGTGAGGGTTAGATGGGTTAACACATACAAAGCACTTAGGCCAAGGCCTCACTTGTCATTGAGTTGAAGGGAGAGCTGGAGGTGGCTCAGGAAGTTAAAAGCTGAACTTTTAATTATGCCTGGGATTGAGGTAAAATGATCTTTCCAATCCAAGGGTTAAAACAGATAAAGTGGTTTCCAGACCCCTCCTCCTTAAATATCCACCTAAATTTCAGGCAATCATCCTCCACCTCCAACTCCCCACCCTGCAAAATGACTCCTTGCTGCTCTTTGTACTCAGGCCTCAGAGATTTCTTATTCTCTCTCCTCCTTTTCTCCGTTATCCCTCGCCGCCAAGGGCCTGGTCCCCCCTGTGCTCACCATTTCAGCATTTCTCATTGCAGAAGGCTCCCCAGGAGTCAGTGGAAACAAGAATTAAAACTCTTAGGCTCCTGGCCTTCTCACCTTTAACTTAGCTTCTAAGTCCTGGTGAACTTCAGGCCTTGATCAAGGCAGGGGACATTTAATAAATATGGAATAAATGAATGAATAGAAAAAAGTCCCAGCTCTGACCCTGCCCTTTAGGTAACAAACATCTCTGGCCTCTGGTTTCCTCATTCTCATGGGGATTATAAATGCCTGCCCTGTCCACCTTACAAAACTGTTGTGAGAACCAAGTGAGGTCATCAGCTCTTAGAGAAAAAGGGAACTTGGAGGTCAAGTAGTCCAATTTGCTTATTATTATTATTTTTTTAATAAGTCATCAGGCCTGACCAGGCGGTGGCGCAATGGATAGAGCGACGAACTGGGATGCGGAAGACCCAGGTTCGATATCTTGAGGTCGCCAGCTTGAGCGCGGGCTCATCTGGTTTGAGCAAGGCACACCAGCTCGGACCCAAGGTCGCTGGCTTGAGCAAGGGGTCAATCGGTCTGCTGTAGCCCCTCGGCCAAGGCACATATGAGAAATCAATCAATGAACAACTAAGGTGCCGTAACGAAAAACTGATGATCGATGCTTCTCATCTCTCTGTTCCTGTCTGTCTGTCCCTATCTAACCCTCTCTCTGGCTCTCTCTCTGTTTCTGTAAAAAAAAAAAAAAAAAAAAGTCATCAGAATCCCAGAGAAAAGGTATGTACAGTACAGACACAGAGAAACCTAATGCAATGAACTGCTTTCTACCAGATGAGTGGCCCGGGAATCCTGGGATCTGGGTGGAATTTATAGAGACTGTCCAGTTCAATCAGCCAGAGGGAATCCAAGCCTACATAAGGAGAGTGCCTTGCTCAGCTCAGCCAGGAAGTTAGGGTACAGCTGCAAGTTGGGGCTCCTCGTTTTTGGTCCTGGCCTCCTTTGCTCCTTCTTGCTGTTTTGATGTCACCAGGAGGGGTGGTACCTTGGGAGCAGGGGCAGTGGCTGCTGGGTGACCCCTCAGATGAATTCTCCTTGGGGGCGGAGCCCAGGAGCAGGGTAGGGGGGGCGAGGGAAGAAGGTGGCAGGGCAGGCCAGGCAGCAGTCCCTCTAGCTCAGGAGTAGTCAACCTTTTTATACCTACCGCCCACTTTTGTATCTCTGTTAGTAGTAAAATTTTCTAACTGCCCACCGGTTCCACAGTAATGGTGATTTATAAAGTAGGAAAGTAACTTTACTTTATAAAATTTATAAAGCAGAGTTACAGCAAGTTAAAGCATATAATAATAATTACTTACCAAGTACTTTATGTCGAATTTTCACTGTTTGGCAGAATAAATCTTTATAAAACAACTTACTATAGTTAAATCTATCTTTTTATTCATACTTCGGTTGCTCCGCTACCACCCACCATGAAAGCTGGAACGCCCACTAGTGGGCGGTAGGGACCAGGTTGACTACCACTGCTCTAGTTGATAACCAATCCCTGGACTCACAAGGTGGGGTGGGAGGACCTAGCAGAAAAATCACCTTGACACAGGGAACCCAATGCTGGCCATGTGGCACAATCTATGGACTATCCCTCATAGATTTGGGAGATCAGAAGTCAGGAGCAGGTCCGGGGGCCAATAATAGGTGGGATTGGGTTCCCCCAACTCCCTGCTGGCTCAGTCTCTCAGCCTCATCTAGGCTGTGACAGGCAGGTTTTTCATGCCTGGGGATTTGCCCCTGGCTCACTGATGATGACATCATCTCAAGCCTTCTGGTATCCCTAAATCCTTCCTTGGTGTTTGTGAGCTATTATAGAGTCCCTCCCAGGTTTGGGGCTCTGGAGGCTTTCACCTGCAATTTCTTAGGCAAAGATGTTGTATTTTCTAAACTTCATTCATTTACCACCTCCATGGTTTTTTGTCATAATAACCTAACATTAAATATATATAAGTAAATATCTACTCAATGTTTTGATTCACTTTTTAAAAATACAAGCGTATGCTAAAAAGGAAACTTTGTATCACTCTTGTACATAAAGAAACAATATTAATTGCTAGGAAAAGGGATAAATACAAAGACTTTCTTGGTTTCTGGTGGCAGGCCTCAGTTCTGGTTCTATTCATACTGACAAGACACATGTCTGCTCTCTGGGACTCTTGTTTTCTCCTCCTTAAAATGGGGTTGCTGGGAGATAATGGATCCAAGATGCCAGAATAGAGTAGGTAAAAGCGAGAATTCTGGGTTGGTGTTGGTTCTACTGGTGCTGACCCCTTCACCCCTCTGCTCTGGCCTCAGTCCCCTCCTGTTCTTCCTCCCTCCCCCATTTATCTACACTTTAAGAATTTCCTGTGCACTTTTCAACCACTGCTCATATGACTCTGGCTCCACGTGGTGAGGGAAGCCAGGGGGGATGTTGTTGGCTTGTAAAGGGGCTGGGAGTCCACAGAGGACGAATGATTTGCCCAAGGACACCAGAATGGAGTCTTAAACCTGGGCTGGCTCCACTGCTTGGGAAGTGTGCTCCCTCCTCAGGTCACCCAAGAGGCATGTCCTGGGGCTCTTGCTGGGGTGCAGTCGCAGGAATCCCGGCTGGCCCCTTCCCTCTCTCTAAGGAGAAAAGAGGGACTATCTCCAGCCTAGGGGACGCGCCCCTCCGGAAACCACCCTTCCTAATTTCGCTTGGTTTTCACCAACCCTAGCCAAGGAGACAGTGCAAGGGCGGGGAAGAGAGGAAGAGCTACAGGTCCGGTCTGGAGTGGAAAGGAGAGGGGCAAAGGAAGAGAGTCAGAGACACAGGTGGACAAAGACAGAGAGAGGAACATATGGACATAGATGGATAGGGACAGAGCGACTCCCGAAAACAGAGCAGAGACTCCCGCAGGGCAGGAGCTAAGGGGGGGGGGGGACTGCGCCCGGCAGGGGGCGCCCTGGCTGCGTCGCCAGAACAGCTGGACGGGCTCGGCCCGGCTCCGGCCGGGGGCGGGGCGGGGGCGGGGAGGGCCGGGGGCGGGATGGGGGCGGGGAGGGCCGGGGCCTGGGCCGGGGGCGGGGTGGGGGAGGGCTCCCTCGGCATCGCTCGAGCCCCGCGGCCGCCTTTATAAGCCCGCGGGGGTGGTGGCCCTGGCAGCGTCGCGCTCCCGCCACTTTGCGCCCTCAGGCCCAACGTACCGACCCCGCGTCACTTGTGCCAGGACATACCCTAACCCACGAACTCTGTGCAGGTAAGGACTCGACGCTGTTCCCGGCTCCCCGGGACCCCAGGAACTTGATCGATCCCCAGCCCCTCCTACATCCTCCACTCGCCCTGGGAAAGCGGCGAGGTTGGACATAAATGGCAGAACAGGGACCTCTGCGCCCCCGCACCGCCCACAGCGGCCCGTTCGGGATCTCCAGCCACTTGTCCTTCCCTGGTACTCGCGCGCATCCGAGGCTTCCGGCGGGCGCGCTGCGGCGGTTGGAGGTTGGACGTGGCTCCCGCAGAGCCCGCGAATTAAGAGAACCGTTCTTCGGTCCGCGGATGCAGTCCTGGGCTCTCCTGCCTCCCGGGCCATTGCCTGGGACTCCCCCACCCTCGGTCCAGGCACCTTCCCCCAGTGCCGGGTTACTGAGAAGCCCCTATGGTGTCTCCTTGGTTGGAGATCTATAGACTTAGGCTGCCAACCCCAGCCCCTGCGTGGTGCCCTCTCATACCTTCCACCTAATAACCTCTAGATCTCGCCGCAGCTTCCAGGGGAGGGAGTTGGTCTGCCCCCTTGGGGTCTGAAGTAGTTTAGGCCAGAGCTGGGAGCAGTAGAGGGAGGGAGGCGCTCGGGTCTGGGAACCGCTGGGGAAGAAGAAAGGGGTATATCCGGCGTGTCGGTGTCTGCGAGTGGAGGTGGGCACAGCAGCCATGGGTCCAAGTTCTGGAGTCCCCGAAGCCTAGGGAACCTGCGAGCCACCTCTGGGCATGTGTGCAGGTGGGCGGGTTGCTCAGGGTTGGCTCCTGTACCCGGTCTCAATAAGGGTTGCACAGGCAACAACGGTAGGACGGGAAGCTGAGGAAAGCCCCAACACTGTCTCTTTCTGTCTTTCTGATCCATTTCAACACATAATAGGGCTGGGGAGAGGAACCCTGGAGATCCAAAGACGGTGTGATTCTCAGGCGGAGCTGGGCCTTTGGGTCCTGGGAAAAGCTCAGACTCCGCTGGTGGGCGGGGTTTCCCAGGGAGGCAGGGGTTCGTTCCCACCCCAGTGAAGGCGACACAACTTTGAGGGTCTCCCGTGTCCCAGACCCTCTCTAACGCCGCACATGCATCATATTGTTTACAGATGGGGAGAGTGAGGCTTAGAGAAGTTAACCAAGTAGGGACCAGGATTTGAACCCAGACTCCAAACCCTACAAACCTTAGCCTTCTGCTTCCACTCTAATGTCCAGGAGCTCAGGGGTTGAACCTTGATTCCTCCTTCTGGCTCATCCAGGGCTCAGCCCTGCCTCCTGCCACCTTCCAGAACTGTCCTCTTCAAATTTTAAGTCTGTTCCACCTGTATTCCCATCCCACCCACTCTACTCCATGCCCCTGTCCTTGATCCTTTGCCTCCCTTGTTCTTCCTGAACTCCATGCCTCTGAATTCCCTGAGCAAAAGAGGCCCCTTGATACTGCTTCCCAACTCCACAGACCCTGGACTGAGACAGGCTTGGGTGTCTGTATCGGTGGCCCCATTTGTAACATGGGGAGAATACCTCTCTGGTGAGACTATTATGAGGAATAAAACTGAACTGAGGCCAGAAACAAAATTTAACAGCCGTGTTCTCCTGCTGAGATTACAGCAGTAAATCGAGCAGACAAAAAGCCCTCTTCCTTTAGTGGACATTTAGACATTTGCATAACAAACCTTTTTGCAGGCTCTGAGGCAGACATTTTAGACTTGGAACCAAGCAATTCACAAGGAAAGGGATTAAATGCAATAATGTGTATAAAATCAATCGGCCAATATCTGGTCCTCACTAATAGATGAGGTAACCTTGCCGTGGGGCCTAACATGAGTTCTGTTCCCTGTCGTGCCTCAGTCTTCTCCTTTAAGGCTGAGGAGATCGATGAACAGTACCTACCAGTGGTGAGGTCTACATTAATGCATACCAAGTGTTTAGCCGGTGCCTGTGATTAAGAAAATATTGGCTATCATCAGCTCTAATTTGGCAGAAAATGCAATGCTGAGACTGGGTTTACTGTTATGTCACTGCTCCTGAGCTCTGAAAACCCATCCTCCACCTTCTTCAAGGCTCTGCCCATTCTTTGGTGGGCTGCAGTGTAGGGTGGCCCGGTGCCCTTCTTGCCCACACTCAGATGCTAAAAACAGCCTTGGCCAGGAGCCTGGAATGGTGCTGGGAACGGGCCTGAGGCTATTATCTCTGCAGGACCTGTGCCCTCTGCCTGTTCTTGTGCCTCGATGTATCCCAGCTCGGAAATGGGGCGAACCCAAACTCCAGTCTTGCCTGTTCTATGGCTTACATATCCAACATTCCCTGCAAGCTAGATGTAGTCCTAACTCTACCACTGAAGAAGCAGGTCTTGGAGAGGAGAAACAACTTGTCCAAGGACACACACTCTGGCTGGGGAGCTGCGGCTGGATGGAGCCCAGGTATCTAGAATTCCAAGCCAGGCGATGTCTGTGTTGTACCCATCTCTGGGGATGAGGCCCTCTTAATCCAGGGGTAGAATCCAGCAGCATAGCCTGGACCTCTCACCTTCAAATAGAAACTGGAATTATTAATGCAAACTCCAGAGCTTGAAAAGAACATTGCGGGGTAAGCATGTTGGGCTGAGAACCAGCGCTCAGAAATCTCCACGTGGCCACAGGAATGCTGACTCAGCTCCCCAGCACTGGCTGCAGGGAGGCTATGCGGAATGTTTGTGTTTTTTTGTTTTTGTTTTTGTTTTGTTTTTTTCCTTCTAGAGATGTCCTCACTTTTAGAGGGCAGCTGGGGGCAGTAGATTGGAGGTTCATTCCCAGCACTGCTGTGTGACTCTGGACAAGTCCCTTTCCTTTTCAGAGCTCTCACATGAGGAAATCACATGGAATGTGGGTTAATAATATATGTACTTTGCAGTGTTGCTATGAGGAGCCAGCTAGATCATAAATGGTTTTTCAGCATTGGGGTGATGATTGTTATTGAGAAGTTAATATTCCTTGTGGGGCAGCACCGGCAACCTTGTCCTTCATCACACAGGTGATCATAAAGGCCAGAGGGAAGGCCCTGTTTAGGTTACAGCAGGGAAAATGCTGGCTTTGGGGTCAACATCTTGGGTTCCAATTCTAGCTGTGTGATCGGAGGCAAGTCACTTTGCCTCTCTGAGTGTTAGGGGCTCTCAACAATTTTTATAGGATGCTCAATGTCCAAAGAACGTTCGGTAATAATCTCCATATTTTTCCACCTCCCCGCAACATTTCATAATTACTCCCAGAAAAACTACATGCTTAAAATTTTCCATGCTGAAATTCTCAACCTCACTGTGGCATGAAATCAATTGTTTGCATTTAATTTGACTTCTCAAATTAAGGGGTAAAATTTGAGATGAGGGTAGGGGGTGGGGGGAGGAGATGAGGAAAACCAAGTTAAACCAGATGTGTTTTTGTTTAACTGTAGGATGGTGGTTAAACTGCCCAAGTATTACCATCGTTCCTTCTGAATTCCAGTAACCAGGAGTCAGATTTCACTAAAAATTGTAGTGTTCCTTCCTGGCTAGTGTGGACTCGCCTTCCCCATTATTATTATTATTACTATTTTATGTTCATCTGAGGCCACAGAGGGCTGGCCAGAAAAGAGACCTCACAAATGCCTAGAATTTTGGAACTGAGAGGCGTTTAGAGGCTGGCTCTGTCAACTGGCTGCTTACCAGACCCGGGAGACGGAGGCCCCCAGAGGGGCAGGGGCTTGCCCAGGTCACCCAGCTGCCTAGGGCAGAGTTGGACTATGAAGGCAGTCTCCCAGCTCTAAGCTCTATGACTTTCCCAGTAGTAACTACGGTACTGAATTGAGTACGTATCCTTTCCATAGTACATTCTTAATATATTTATTTGTATTTTATTTTATTTTTTGAAAAGGAAGAATTGTTCAGAGGAAGATGAGGGGAGTTGGTAGAGAAAGATCTTCAGCTCAGATGAGTAGAATTTAAGTCCTTGATCTGTTGCTACACTACCTGTGTGACCTTGGACAAGTCATTTTCTCTCTCTGAGCCTCAGCATCCTCATTTATAAGCCAGGGAGCCTGAGGAACAGGAGATAGGGGATGAGACTTTCCTAAGACTTAGAATGGGTCTAATTTCATCAGTTGGTCCTCAACTGTTTAAGGCCTAGGTTATGGCAGGTCAGTCACAAAGTGCCCTCTTATGGCCGCAAGGGACATGTGTGGTAGATTGTTGACCAACAGTGGGCCACATCTCTGCTTGGCCACTAATTAGCAACTGTTCTGTCTACTTTCCCACAGTCTGCACCACTCCCTATTCTCTCACATCCAGCCCACTTGCCTCTTGACATTACCTGCCTGCCTTTTGAGTTTGCAATTCCTGGGCTAGGTGCATGAGGCCACGGAAGGGAGGCTGAAACCTCATCTGAATGACTGCAGGAAGATTGGGCACCCTCAGGGGGCTCAGGAATGTGGGATGTATGGACATTAGTCCCTCTTCTGCGGCCTGGCAGTGTCTGAAACATGTTGGCTAGGTGGGTGGAGTTTTACTGCTTTGGGGTCCCCAGCAAGAGTCCACAGGCTCCAGAGGTTTGGTGGTGAGGGGCTCAGAGAGCTGGGCCTGGGGCCTTCCCCCTGGGTGCTTCAGGCTAGAGATTATGCAGCCCCCTCGGGGAGTCCCTTGACACCTGCCGCCTCCCCTAATGCTCCCAAAGCCCTGTTCATTGGTGTTCACTTCTTCACAGATGAGATCCACCACCTTGTTCTGTGAACCCACAGCTCTCCGTTCCACTCCGTTTGCTGAGAGCCAAAGCCTGGTGGTGACAGCAGGTACTATGACCATGACCGTGGCTCAGATCTCCCAATTGCCCTTCCCAAGCCCGAAGGCAGTGTGAGCCCTCCTGGGTAAATATGGGGGCTCTGGAGAAAGCTGCTTAGATGTGAGATTCTAGAAGGGTCCCACAAACTGTTCTGGGGTACAAAATAAGGCAGGGGAGCTCTGATTCCTGATTATAACCACAGATCCCTGGTCCTGGAATGTGCAGAGTTCAGAAATGTGTCTGCTTGTGTGGGAAGTAGCATTTTGTAAGTCCCCCTGGGCACCTGACATCTTTGTGGTTATCTTTCTCACCTGCCTCACTTCCTACTGTTTCACAGCTGAGACTCAGAGGGCAGACACCTTCACCTTGAGTTCAAATCTCTCCCCCAGGTGGCTCTATCACCCTGTCCTGATGCAGGGAAGAGAGGAGACTGGAGGTGAGGCTGGGAGGTCATTTCTGGGAGCAGAGCTCAGTGACGCTGCAGTGAGGCTGTGACCCTGGCTTGTGGCAGAGAGCATCTTCCTCCTCCCAGAACTTGGTTTGTGGTTCCAGTGGGTAAACTTCAACTGGCCAGGTCTTCAAGCTGCTGGACAAAGCCTAGGAAGCCTTATATGCTCTTAATGAAAGTGTTTAGATGATTTTATTTGAAAGACCATGAATCAACCTTTAAAATGCTCTACCATGTGACTTTTGGTTAAGTGAAGCTCTTGCCTTCTCTGATCTACCTTTCCTTTGTGTACAGAAGAGCAGGGTGGGTACCCTCTTAGATCCCAGGTTGAGGTTCTCAGGTTTCTGTCCTGTCATCCCCCAGGCCTTTGTTAGCTGTCACCGGACTGTAGCGGGCTTGGCCTTTCCCCACTTTGACTTACTGGCTTCTTAACATATAGGTCATTAATAATTTAGTCACCTACCACTGTTCTGGGTAAAACGTATCTCAGCTGATTATGAGCCCCCCTCCCCTCCCTATGTACCCTTGGCCTTTCTATAGCTGGTTTCTTCTCTCGGCCCCACCTCCACCCCCACATACACCGCTGCTGCTAACGTTGTCATGTCAGGCGGGGTGTTCAGGATCTCACTCAGACTTGCCTCGCCTTACAGCAGAGCAGCCCTGGGTGGCGAGTTCTGTTATTCCTCATATTACAGACAAGGAAATAGGCACAAAGTCACCTAGCTGGGAAGTGTGAAACATACCCATTTGTCTCCTACCATTGCCAATCCACCCTCTCGAGGCTGCTTCCTTCTCCGTGACATGGATGACACAATCCAACTTTCTAGAAGAATCCAGTTCCTTCTTTATTTTAAAGTCATAAAATGTAGTAACTCATATTTCAGTTAGCTGGCCTATCAAGACATTGTAGATAAACAGAGTTCTTCTTGACAGCTCGTCCAAGCCCTTGCATGAATCACCTGAGTATTTTCTTTCTGTGTAAAAATGCTGTGTTTTAATTTTTCCTTTTGACCTAATCCTTATAATTAACATTTAAGGGCTTACTCTGTGTCAGGAACTGAGCTAATCACTTTGGATGACCTTTCTCATATTTAACTTGTTATCCTCTCCATTTTACAGAAGAGGAAACTGAAGCTCAGAGAAGCTGAGTACCTTTTCCAAAGTCACACAGCTGGAAAGTGGAGATGAAACCCAAATCCGTGCTTTCTTGCTCAATTGGTTTAACATCTGATTCAAATGTTTATGCTTGGACACCAGCCCTCAGGGGCCTCGCTGTTTACATTTGGTTTCAGTAGAACTGGTTGTCTTTGGGGTTTGTAAAATGATGTGGGTAGGATGTCTCGGAGGGAGGGGGACCAGTGGGATCAGCTTGGGCACTTCTGGCAACATCTGTTCTCCTAATGGGCCTCAGCCTCAACATCTCCTCTCATCAAGAAAAAGGAAGTAATAGTCCTAGCAGGAAGCATCCTCAGAAACCCAGAGCGGCCTGGGTTTGAATTCCAGCCCACCATTTCCAGCTGTGTGACTGTGGGCAAGTCTCTTTCCCTCTTTTGGCTCTCAATTACCCTGCCTGACAACCGTATCTTGCATTGAGGCAGGGCCTTAGGACTTTTCTAGTTCATGCATGGCAATTAGCTAGCATGCAGGCTGCCACTTCCCCGTCCTACACTCATGTCAGACATCACCAATCAACCACTGCTTTTTTTTTCCTTCTAAACCTCAAATTCCTTCTAAATGCAGTCCTCCAAGCAGCCATTATCAACTACTTAGAGTTGGCACACAAGATTGAAGGACATCCCAGAACCAAATTAGATTTAATTACTGTGTGGACAGGGGTGGAGAAGGGACGGGCCCAGGGTGGCACCCAGGTCAGTGTTGCTGTTTGGGAAAGCAGGAGAAACCCAGAGCTAGACTGTGCCAGATCTCACCTCTGGTGTGCGGTGACCTTTCATGTGACAGAGCTGTGCTCGTGTTCAGGCCTCAAGGTTTCTGGGGTTGGTCACAACCCAGACTTAAAGTAATAGTGGGAAGGAGGAGGCTGTTTCAGATCGGCCTGTGGAGCTTGGTTCCCCTCCCCCCACCCTCTGCGATAGCATCAATAGTAATAATAACAGTACTGATAAGAGTTATTAACACTTACGGAATATCTTTTAGGCACCAAGCCACTCTGCTAAATGCTTACACGCATTCACACTTTTAATTTCTGTAACAGCCCATTTTCCTTTTTTTCCCTTAAATTCAAGGATTTATGAAGTCATACTGCAAAACATCCTGCTAATTACATTAGCAAAAGATCAATGTGAAAACACTCCACAATTCTGCAACTGTTGATTTTAAAAATGCTGTTCTAGTGCTTGAAAGGTCCAACCTGGCATTCTTGCCAGTGGGTGAATCGTATAGAAACTGTGTTAGCAGGAGCAGGGGGTTTACAGAACCTCACACCCAAGGGAACACCATCAGGCAGAGCAGCAGGGGCCCTGTCCACACAGTGAGGCAGAGGGGGGCCCGCATTGGTCAAGGGGCAGTGCTGGGGTCTGGCAAGGCAGTGATGTTAAGAAGGTGCATTGTTTAAGAATATCTAGGCCCTGGCCGGTTGGCTCAGTGGTAGAGTATCGGCCTGGCGTGCAGAAGTCCCGGGTTCGATTCCCGGCCAGGGCACACAGGAGAAGCGCCCATCTGCTTCTCCACCCCTCCCCCTCTCTGTCTCTCTCTTCCCCTCCTGCAGCCCAGGCTCCATTGGAGCAAAGATGGCCCGGGCGCTGGGGATGGCTCCTTGGCCTCTGCCCCAGGCGCTAGAGTGGCTCTGGTCACAACAGAGTGACCCCCTGGAGGGGCAGAGCATCACCCCCTGGTGGGCAGAGCGTCGCCCCCTGGTGGGCATGCCGGGTGGATCCCGGTCGGGCGCATGTGGGAGTCTGTCTGACTGTCTCTCCCCGTTTCCAGCTTCAGAAAAATACAAAAAAAAAAAAAAAAATCTAAAATCTTTTAAAACTTTAAAGGTGTAACATGAGATTTTTACATCTAGTTACTAGAGAACTAGGGGAAGCACTTACTAGCTTTGAATAAAAGAACGTGACAATAGGAATGCACTTTTACTAATCTACAGAAAAACTTCTAATGCATTATCAAGAAAGGTTTTATAATATAAGGAGGCATATTACTCGTTGAGAAGGGGTTCTGTAAGAGAAGCACTTACTAAGCTAGCAACTATGCAAATGACCAGTTCAAAGATGAATTCATTGCCCAATTTCTGGAGGGATTGCAGGTTTAAGGAAAACCTTAAGAAAACACGTACTGGTTAATACCAATTTTCTTCATCTACTGCATTTGACAGAAATCAACCTTTTAAAAATTTTACTAGTGACACTTTTATTCAGTTTAATTATTAGTGTAATGTTATCCCCACTTCATATTTTGCCAAAATCCTGTCTTCATCCTTTGATCACATCAAGTGTTCCACACACACCCACCCCCGTGTGCCCACTGCTAGAGCAGAATACTTCATTAGAGGCAACACGTGAGGAAGTGTTCTAACATCTCAGTCAAAGCTAATACACTAACCTTTTAAAGATTGATTTGAGAGAGAGAGGAAGGGAGAGAGGGAGAGAGAAACATCAATTTGTTTTTCCACTTATTTATACATTCATTGGTTGATTTCTGGTCTGTACCCTGATGGGGGGGATTGAATCCGCAACCTTGGTGTATGAGGATGATGCTCTAACCAACTGAGCTACCCAGACAGGGCCAATATACTAATTTTTTTTAAAAAAAATTCACTATGAAATAAAAATAATAGATCCAAAGAGTTGAATTGTTACACTCGTTTTGGGTTTTTTTGAAAATGATTCTTTTTTTAAAAAACTTTATTCACTTTTAGAGAGGAGAGAGAGAGACAGAGAGAGAAAGGGGGAGGAGCAGGAAGCATCAACCCCCATATGTGCCTTGACCAGGCAAGCCCAGGGTTTTGAGCCAGCCACCTCAGAACTCCAGGTCAATGTTTTATCCACTGCGCCACCACAGGTCAGACTATAGTTGTTTTGTTATGATATATAGTACAATGTTAGGTAAGGAACTTGGGTTGATAAGTTATCAAGGCATTAAGTGGCAACATTTTATAAAGGAGGCTGTACTGCTTGTATGTGAAACTCCTTAGAAAGTGTCTGCCTTCTTCTTAAAGGCAAAGGTCCTTTTTTTTTTTTTATAGAGCCAGAGAGAGAGTCAGAGAGAGGGATAGATAGGGACAGACAGACAGGAATGGAGAGAGATGAGAAGCATCAATCATCAGTTTTTCATTGCAACACCTTAGTTCATTGATTGCTTTCTCATGTGCCTTGACTGTGGGCCTTCAGCAGGCCAAGTACCTCTTGCTCAAGCCAGCGACCTTGGGTCCAAGCTGGTGAGCTTTGCTCAAACCAGATGAGCCCGCACTCAAGCTGGTGGCCTCAAGGTCTCAAACCTGGGTCCTCCGCATCCCAGTCCCATGCTCTATCCACTGCACCACCGCCTGGTCAGGCTCAAAGGCAAAGGTCTTTAAGCAGTTTTAGTGCTTTAGTGTTCTTAGCCCAACATGGCAATTTAGTTCATGGAGTATTTTGGCAACTCTTTTTTTTTTTTTTTTTTGTATTTTTCTGAAGCTGGAAACGGGGAGACAGTCAGACAGACTCCCGCATGCGCCCGACCGGGATCCACCTGGCATGCCCACCAGCGGGCGATGCTCTGCCCATCCGGGGCGTCGCTCTGTTGTAACCAGAGCCACTCTAGTGCCTGGGGCAGAGGCCAAGGAGCCATCCCCAGCGCCCAGGCCATCTTTTGCTCCAGTGGAGCCTCGGCTGCGGGAGGGGAAGAGAGAGACAGAGAGGAAGGAGACGGGGAGGGGTGGAGAAGCAGATGGGCGCTTCTCCTGTGTGCCTTGGACGGGAATTGAACCCGGGATTCCTGCACGCCAGGCCGACGCTCTACCACTGAGCCAACCTGCCAGGGCTCATACTTTTCAGTTTTTAAAGTCCTTTCTTATTCATGACAACAGCCCAAGTATTATCTTCCTTCTGCGAAAGGGGACACTGAGGCTCAGGTCAAACCAATGGCAAAACCAGCCCTCAAACTCAAGTCAGAATCCCAGGCTAAGATCTATCTTGTGTCCCCGGCCTCTTATATCTTTGCCTTTTTCCTGCTGTCCCCACCCCTGCAGGGCTCTCCCTGCCCACGTTGCCAGTTGGCATCAAAGCTGCTTTTCTAGATATTGCTCAGAATTCTTGAATTCTTTGTAGTCTGATTATCCACGTAATGCCTGGCTCTGAGTAGGAGTTCCTGGAGGGCAGGAAGCCCGTCTGAATCATTCGGACATTCCAGTGTCTAACCAGGTCACAAGTGTTTAATGTCCCAGCGAGAGTGAAAGGCTGCCACCCCTGGCCAGGCTTTCCTCAGCCCAGCAGGGCTTGGTTACCATGGGGAAACCTGTGAGGGCTGTCCTGCTGGCTTTGACACCTGAGCCACCCCAGACTGAACCTGGCTGTCCCGCCCCCAGATCCCCACTGTTGTCTTTATCTCCCTACTGATGACACCAGCTCCTGAATGGTTTGCTAGTGATTGGCAGCAGGACAGCCAGCTTCTCTATTGATGGCTCAGGCCCTTATTCAGGTATGGGTTCCTCCAACGTCATATTTCAGACCAGACTTTTTGTTTTGTTCACAGATGTACCCTCAGTGCCAAACCGTAATCTCTTTAATAACAGTAATAGCAATGGCTGTATGTAGAGTAACAAATCTATATGCACTGTGCTTCTCAGTGCACAGTGTATACTTAATACATATATGGTTACTGAATGACTACTGAGCACACCCTGAGGCTGGGCCCAGATGGAGGTTTCCAGGAAGGGAAACCTGTCTGTCACCTCGCCCATGTCAGGGGCAGCCCTGGTCTGGGTCAGCTCCCTAACTCCCTGGCACTGCCTAGCAACACAGACCGGCAACCCCTTCAGATGGGGAAGAAATATGACAGCTTTGAGGGAGATACTGCTGTGATCTAGAGTACACAGAGGCAGAAATGGCGCTCGGTATGGTTAAGTAACTTGCCCAGGTTTGCAGAGCCGGTGGGTGGTGGAGCTGGGATTTGAACTCAGAGCCTGGAGTTTTCCCCCTCTGCCTCCCGGTCTGCTGAGTAGAATGGTCTCGGCTCTGGTGCAGAGGATGTATCTGTCTTGGGGATGTCTGGTCCAGATATCCAGGCCAGGCTTCAGACAATCTTAATTTGTTCAACAATAGTAACAGTTGTCGTTCACTGAATCACTCCATGTGGCCTGCTAAGCCAGTGTTTTCCATACCCTTTTTTATTTAGTTCTCTTAACTTCCTACAGGGAAGGTATCCCTGTTTTTACAGGTGAATAGAAGCCCAGAAAAGGGGAGGGAATTGCCCAAGGTCGTGTGGGTCATAAGTGATGAAGCCAGAACTTGAACCTGGGCAGCCTGGCTCCAGAGTATGGGCCTGCAATCATTTAATTAGATAAATCTCTGCAAGCCAGATGTGTAAACTCTTCTTGAACCTGATGGTTTTCCGGAACCTGACCCGGGGAGGTGATATGAGGCCGGAATTGCCTACGTGACACTTCCTGGCCCCTGAGCTGAGAAGTGCAGAGTATATCTGTCCCCTGTGCGATTCCTGGGGTAAGGGAGAGATGGAGGCGGGGAGCACAGGGGACAGTCCTGGTGTCTCCAGGACCAGGGTCAGGGGGAGGCCAGTGCAATTAGCCTGAGAAGCAGCTGCTAGCTCAGAAACCTTTGTGGCGGACTCTGGCCTTGGGCCTGACCCTCCTGGGTTTCTATCTCCGGCTTCCAGTGTCTTCCTGGGGTGGGTTGGCTTGTGTGACAACTTGGCTCTGAAATTTCCTCCTTCAACACCCAGATCCCTGCGCTGGCCTGCCTGCCTCACTTCCCCTTTCAGAGGAGCGGAGGAGCAGATCCTTTCCAGTTGGGTAGCTACATGATTTGAATAATCGAGTGTTTCCCGACTGGCCCCTGGCCAGGCAGAGCTCAGCTGCGCGAGGCCGCTAGCTGGGGCTCCGAGGCAGGCCTGCCAACCTCCTCCTTCCGTCAGCGAGGGCGAAATATGGGGGAAACACTTATTGGCTTTGCTGGGCCAGGACCCAGATGATTCCTGTGACAAAAGCAGCGCTGGCCTCGGGCATTGTCCCCTCACTGCCCAGAGTGGCTCCTGGTGGAAGAAGAAAGGGGCTTCCCCTGTTGAAGGAAGTTCCTGCCAGAGTGGCCTTTCTGGTCAGCTCACTTGGTTTCTTGGCACCTGTCAAGGTGAAAAAGGAGAAACCAGTCAGGGAGGGGGAGAGGTAAGTGAGGAGCACTTTCATACATTCATTCGCCAAACATTTCTAGGTGCTGGAATTCACAGGTGAATCTGGCCCAGTTTTGGCGTTCAGAGAGAATCAGTGTGTGGGGAGCCGGTTGTGTCAGCAGACCCGTACAGAGTCCCGGGTGGTGTAGGGCAAGGGAAAATGCAAGAGCTTGGGAGCAGAGGAGGCCCCCGAACCATGCCTTGGACAGAATGACCACAGAGGATTTCTGGAGGAATTGGCATTCAGTCTTGTTTATTCTTTTTTCCCCAACAATTGTTTACTGAGCATGGTCTGTAGCAGGTGTGGTTTCAGGAGCTGGGGATACAGCAGTGGACAGCACAGTCTTTCTTCCGGGAGCTCTATTGTACTCAAAGAGCTCCACTGACTGTCAAGTTACTAAGTAAATTTCAGGCAGTGACGAGCACTGTGGAGAAAATAAACAGGGTTGTGAAATTGTGAGGGACCAGGCTGCAGTGGGAACTTCTTCACCTGGCGCGGGCAGGGAAGGACTCAGAGAACTTGGCCTCTGAACTTGAAAAACGAGAGGGAGGGAGCCAAGCAAGCGTTCCTGACAAGGTAACAGCCAGTGCTGAAATCCCAAGTGTGTGGGGGGGGGCACAGACGGTCTGAGTGGTGAGGGGCGGGGCCAGGAGATGATGTCAGAAAGATGGGCAGAACCCCCAGTTTATAGACATCGATTGGCTCTGAAAGAATGAGGGGGTTGCCTGACCAGGTGGTGGTGCAGTGGATAGAGCTTCAGGCTGGGATGCAGAGGACCCAGGTTCGAGACCCCGAGGTCGCCAGCTTGAGCACGGGCTCATCTGGTTTGAGCAAAAGCTCACCAGCTTGGACCCAAGGTCGCTGGGTCCAACAAGGGGTTACTCGGTCTGCTGAAGGCCCGCGGTCAAGGCACATATGAGAAAGCAATCAATGAACAACTAAGGTGTTGCAACGCGCAATGAAAAACTAATGATTGATGTTTCTCATCTTTCTCCGTTCCTGTTTGTCTGTCCCTGTCTATCCCTCTCTCTGACTCACTCTGTCTCTGTAAAAAACAAACAAATAAAAAAAAAAAAAAAAAAGGAATCAACCAATGATATGCATAAATGGAACAACAAATTGATATTTCTTAAAAAAATAAAAAAGAATGAGGGGGTTGGGGGTGGGGGGAAGCAGCAGGACAAGTAAGGGGTTGGGTGACCTCCGGTTTGTTGGATGGCCCCTTAAAAACGGTTTGGGTCAGAATGGCCTTCAGGGCTTGGCACGCCAGCCCTCTTTAGGTACATACAGACAGGGTGGCTGAGGCCCAGAGAGGAAAAGTAACCTGCCTCTCAAGGTCACAGTAGGAGGCATGAGGATCTAGCCACCAGTCAGTTTCCTAGCCACCAATCAGTTTCTCTCCAATATGCCCTCAAAGTCCCTTTGAATTAAAGCGGACCTTTAATAATCACTTACTGTTTGCAAGAAAGTTACATACCCTGCCTAGTTTGACAGGAGGAAAGTGAGGCTCAGGGACCTGGTTAAGGGTCATTCAGACCTGGGTTCTTTTTTAATTTCACCATTTTATTTATTTTATAGCAAAGGAGAGAGGGTTAGACAGATAGGGACAGACAGGAAGGGAAAGAGATGAGAAGCATCAACTTGTAGTTGCAGCATCTAAGTTGTTCATTGATTGGTTCTTATATGTATGTGCCTTGACCAGGGGACTCAGCCGAGCCAGTGACCTTGGGCTTCAAGCCAGTGACCTTTGGGCTCAAACCAGCAACCATGGGGTTATGTCTATGATCCCGTGCCCAAGCCAGCGACCCCACGCTCAAGCTGGTGAGCCCGCACTCAAGCAGGATGATCCCGTTGCTCAGGCTGGATGAGCCCATGCTCAAGCTGGCAACCTTGGGGTTTTGAACCTGGGTCCTCTGCGTCCCAGGTCCACACTCTATCCACTGCACCACCGCCTGGTCAGGCAGACCTGGGTTCTTCACGATTGACCCTGGCCAAGTGACTGCACACAGTTTACTCTAAGAATGGGGCTGGTACTACAGTGGCCCTTCTTTACCCACAGCGATTACATTCTAAGACCCCCCACCCACCCACCCAGTGCATGCCTGACACTGTGGATAGTGCTAAACATCTATGATAAAGTTTAAATTTTACATCAGGCACAGTAAGAGATGAACAACAATAACTAATAATAAAGTAGAACACTTATAACAGTATACTGTTGTGAAAGTTATGTGGATGTGGTCTTTCTCTCAAAATATCTTATTGTCCTGTGCTCACCTTTTCATCAACGGAAGCACCTTCCGGCTTCTCTTTGGTGTATGTGAGTTGCCGGCATCACTACCACTGTGCTTTGGGGCCGTCAGAAAGTAAAAGAAGGGTTGTTTGAACACAAATGCTGTGACACCGCTATAGGCCATCTGATAACTGAGGTGGCAACAAGGGACACGTGGGTCAGAAAATGGGACAAAGGGATAATTCATGTTCTGGGCAGGATGGGGTGGGATGGCGTGAGATCTCATCACACTCCTCGGAATGGTGCAAAACTTAAAACTTATGAATTATTTAAGACTTTTTTTTTTTTTCTGAAGCTGGAAACGGGGAGAGACAGACAGACTCCGCATGCGCCCTACCAGGATCCACCTGGCACACCCACCAGGGGCGAAGCTCTGCCCACCAGGGGGCGATGCTCTGCCCCTCCGGGGCGTCGCTCTGTTGCGACCAGAGCCACTCTAGTGCCTGGGGCAGAGGCCAAGGAGCCATCCCCAGCGCCCGGGCCATCTTTGCTCCAATGGAGCCTTGGCTGTGGGAGGGGAAGAGAGAGACAGAGAGGAAGGAGAGGGATAGGGGTGGAGAAGCAGATGGGTGCTTCTCCTGTGTGCCCTGGCCAGGAATCAAACCCAGGATTTCTGCACGCCAGGCCGACGCTCTACCACTGAGCCAACCGGCCAGGGCCTATGAATTATTTATTTCTGGAATTTTCCATTTAATATTTTTGAACTGGAGAGGACCCCAGGTAACTAAAATCTTGGGAAACAAAACCACAGGTAAGGGGAGACTGCTGTAATGCTTTCTAGCTTAAAAGACTTGAGGATTCAATGAGATCCATCACGTGTCAACGGCTTTTATATATATATATATTATTTGGTTATGGTCTTATCTTTAGAATTCTGTCAATTTGCATGAATAAAATGTGCCTCTAATCTTCACTTTTTATGTTGTACTTTTCTGCTTTGGAATTGCAATTATAATGGGCTTATAAAATTAGTTGTTAATATTTTCTCTTTTACTGTTCACTAGAAAAATTTGGGTAAACGAGATAATTTGTTAGTCATTTTATTGTCAAGTTAAGAGGTCTTTATTTATTGGATGCACATCTTTTGTCAGCTATGTGTACTATGCATATCCTTTTCTGTTATGTGTCCTGTCTGTTCAGTTTCATAATGGTATCCTTTGATGGGCAGAAATTTCAAATTTTGGCGAAGTCTAGTTTTTCTGTTTATTCTTTTATGAAATTGGGACTCCTTGCCTAACCCAAAGTCATGAAGATATACTCTTATGCTTTCTTCTAGAAGCTTTATGAAGCTGGTTTTATAATTTAGTTTATGGTCCTGGCCGGTTGGCTCAGTGGTAGAACGTCGGCCTGGCGTGCAGAAGTCCCGGGTTCGATTCCCGGCTAGGGCACACAGGAGAAGCGCCCATCTGCTTCTCCACCCCTCCCCCTCTCCTTCCTCTCTGTCTCTCTCTTCCCCTCCCACAGCAAGGCTCCATTGGAGCAAGGATGGCCTGGGCGCTGGGGATAGCTCCTTGGCCTCTGCCCCAGGCACTAGAGTGGCTCTGGTCTCAACAGAGCGACGCCCCGGAGGGGCAGAGCATCGCCCCCTGGTGGGCAGAGCGTCGCCCCCTGGTGGGTGTGCCGGGTGAATCCCGGTCGGGCGCATGTGGGAGTCTGTCTGACTGTCTCTCCCTGTTTCCAGCTTCGGAAAAATACAAAAATATATATATATATATAATTTAATTTATGATCCATTTCAAATAGATGGTTTATGAATCCATTTCAAATTGATGGGGGGGGTTGATGTCTTAACTTTTAACTGATGTTCAACCCTTTCTTTTCATATTATCTGTTTCTTAACCCTTCCTGGCTTCCTCCTGGAAGTGCTCCTCCTCCTGGCGTCCCCATTTCCTGTCTCATCCCTCAGCTGCCATGTCCACTCTGCCGATTGTGTTTGTTACTTCACCTGGTTGCTCATATAGAATGTTTCCGTTTGGGTGCTTTAATACTTTCTCATTCAGTTTCGTATCGCTGATATCTTGCCTCATTTCTTTTGAGTGTTTCTAATAGCGTCTTTAAATTCTCCGTCCATTTGTTGAATATAGCAGAGTCCAGTGGTATCTCTAATCAGTTTATTCCTTTGAAGCCATTGTGCTCCTTGGATTTCCTGTCTTTTTTTTTAACCCAGGAGCTCATTTCTTGGGGAGTCCTCAGCTCTTCTCTCTGGTGCTGGTAAGAAGCTAAGCCTGCCCCCAGTCTCCATCAGCACTGAGCCCAAGGAGATGACAGGCCCAGAGTGGAGACCCCTCTGGGCACCAGAAACACACAGTTCCTCACTGGGTTAGGCATCACCACTCATCCCCACCCCCGGAAAAGCCTCCAAGGAACTAACTCCACAGAATTGCGCCTCCTGGTCAGCACCCCAGGAAGAAGCCGCCAGGGGAGGGGGTTGTCAGCCCAGGTCAGAAGCTGCCAAACTGGAGGCTGGGAAGGGGTGGGTGGCAGGGTGACTGTGGAGGCCTGAAGTCATGATTCCTGCCACTCCACGCTGCCTGCTGCACTGCCCTGAAGCTACTCCAGCAGACACTTGTGCCATCTGCCTGGGCAGCTGATTGCAAGTGAGAGCACTGGCTCAGGGCAGCGGGTGTGTGGGGTTCCGGGAGGCGGTGGTTACTGGAAGGCTTGGTGCAGAGGCAAGAGCAGAAACCCACCCGTGTATTCTTCCCTGCCATACTCTCCACCACCCTGGAGACTATGCCCTGCCCCCTCTCCTGGCAGCAGCGCTCCTCCCATCCCATACCACCAGTATAAAAACCCCTTCCGTCTCCCAGGAGATTCTGTTCTCTCCATAATCTCCTAGGTTTCGTGACATTTTGCTCTATTATTACTCTGGGATTGATTTGGGGAAGAAGGCCCAGGAGCCATATTTCTTCATCTTCCCTTCCTGTTAGTTTTAGGGCAGAGTGTGTGCGGCGCCCATGTGCACCGCATTGTCGCCAGAGCACAGGGATTTCAAAAGAAAACCAGCAAACTGATTAAAGATAGCACTGGAGTTGGCGACATTAGAACCCGTGGACCGGCCCTGGCCGGTTGGCTCATTGGTAGAGCGTCGGCCTGGCGTGCTGGGGACCCGGGGTCAATTCCCGGCCAGGGGACACAGGAGAAGCGCCCATTTGCTTCTCCATGCCCCCCTCCTTCCTCTCTGTCTCTCTCTTCCCCTCCCGCAGCCGAGGCTCCATTGGAGCAAAGATGGCCCGGGTGCTGGGGATGGCTCCTTGGCCTCTGCCCCAGGCGCTAGAGTGGCTCTGGTCGCGGCAGAGCGACCGCCCCCCCAGCGGCAGAGCATCGCCCCCTGGTGGGCAGAGCGTCGCCCCCTGGTGGGCGTGCCGGGTGGATCCCCGTCGGGCGCATGCGGGAGTCTGACTGTCTCTCCCCGTTTCCAGCTTCAGAAAAATACAAAAAAATAAATAAATAAAAAATAGAACCCATGGACCAAGACTTTTCAATAAGCTTTAGAAGGAAGGAAAGATATTAGCAACATAAAACAAGTGTTAAAGAAATCGGGTGGAAATAATTCAATATGAAAAAAGCAGCCTCATCCTCTGTTTGCCTTGCCCCAACATTTGCACACACCTTACAGCTCAATAGTCTCAAAATCGAGACCTTCAGGGCCCCTAGATGTTTGTGTGGGCTGTTCTCTCTGCTTAGACGGCCTTTCCTCTACTTCTGGGAAAATTCTTGTGTAACCTCAAGACTCTTTTCCTGATGGCCCTTTGTGGTCAGTGTGATACTCAGCAATGGCATGGGGTTCTGGAATTAGGAAACCAGGGTGCTTGCTCTGATTCTTCAACTAACTGGTTCTGTGACTTTGGGTGGTTCACACTACCTCTCTGGACCTCAGGCTCCTGCTGGGGTGGGGGGTAAAAAGAGAGTGTTGAGTAGGGCTAGATCATTCCTATAGTCCCTATTAGCTCTGACAAGCTGGTGGGTGGTTAAGAACAAAGGTTCTGGTGTGGGACTGGCCATGATCTGCTCCTGGGTCAGCACTTAACCACTATTTCAATGAGCAGTTGTTTCAACTTGCGAAGCCTCAGCTTACTAGCCTAGCATGATGGTTAAGAGCTTATTATACTTTGGAGTTGGACAATTTGGGTTGGTAATCCCTGCCACTTGCCTGCTATGTGACTGTAGGCAAGTGACTTAACCTCCCTGTGTCTTTTCCTCCTCTGTAAAATTGGGTGGATACTAACAGTGCCTACCTCGGATTGTAGCATCGCAGTGAATGCAGCTATTGTCCTGCTGCTGGTGGCTGTGCACCATTATACAGACTTCTCCATTCAGTTCAACAAACTCTTGATGTTTGGCTGCCTGGCTCTGCTAAGTGTTTTCCCAATACACTGTCTATTAAATTTTATCTCTTGACAGATACTCTCGATTGCCTTTTATCTTTTTAACAACCTTGCAAGATAGGGATGACTAGTAGTGTTCTTACAAATAAAGAACCTGCAGCTCCAGGTGTAAGGTTACATTCAAAGCTGCATGGCCAGGACTTAACCCATGATCACCTTCTTCATGGCCAAGGTCTTTCTACTACGCCACAGTGTTCAGAACGATTAGGTTGGGGTTTGGGGAATTTGTAACAAATTCAGACGGGAAAGCTCAGTGAGAAGGTACCTACCCCCTTGTACGTGCACTCCAGCTGCCTGCCCACCCTGGGCCATACACAAGAGGTCTGTTGCAGGTTGCATACACATGCAGGTTTAGTGATGAGCCAGCAGTTTACTAAAGAGGCAGGACAAGGGTCGATTGGACAATCAGGGGCTCATACGACCTGGGATAGAGAGCCAAAGGGGCTCTGGGAGAGGGAGGAGGACTCTTGGAGGACATGGAATCAGCAAAGAGGGGGATCGAGTTTCAACAAGCCCAGAGTCAGAGCTGGAGAGGGAGGCTTGCAAAGCAGATGTGGGTGTTGCCAAGAGGCAGTTCCAGAGTGCAGCACTGGGGCTGCACCCCAGCCCTGCCGTGTCCCCCCTGTGGGCCTGAGCACATGGCTTCACCGCTCAGAGTTTCCTTATCTGCAAGAGGGCTCCTACTACCATTGGTACAGTCAGGGGAGAGGGCACACGGGAAATGGGCCGCCCTGAGCCATAATCTCAGTTCCATAGCTGGTTAGATGGGCATGCATGGGCTTGAGATTTAATCCTGAAACTTGATTGTTATTATTATTTTAAAACTTTACCATTGATTTGAGAAAGAGAGAGAAAGAGAAGAAGGGGAGAGGAAGAAGAGGGAGAGAGAGAGAAGCCATCAACTCGTTCTACTTAGTTGCTCAATCTAGTTGTGCACTCATTGGCTGCTTCTCATATGTGCCCTGACCAGGGATCGAACCTATGACCTTGGCGTTCCAGGATAGTGCTTTGTTCATTGAGCCACCCAGCCAGGGCCAATCTTGAAACTTTAGTTTCCTTATCTGCCATTTGGAAATCACATTCTTAGCTGCCTGGGATTCCTGCAAGGCTACAGCAGGATGAGTTTGGTGAGACCTTCTCTGACCTGTCTATTTGAAACTGTAAACACCACTTCTCCTCCCTGTTTTCCTCCTTGCCTTTTTTTTTTTCTCCATTAAACTTACCACTGCCTGGCATTCCATTGATTTTCCTTTTTGTTGTCTGCGGTCCCCACCAGCAGGAATCGGCCTGTTTTGTTCAGCATCTAGAACAGCCTGGCAGATAGTAGGTGTTCAGATAACAGTGGTCAAACAAATAGTTGTTGAATAACATATAGGGAAGGTCCAAGTGCATAGGGGATGTTGAGTCAGTGTCAGCTGGATCTTCAAGATGGAGGGCAGCAGCACGAGAGAGTCCAGGACAGGCCGTTTGGGGTGCCAAGAGCTGCCCATGAAAGCATTCGGCGCCTGGATTTCAGGACTGTGCCCGGTCCCTCTCTGGCCACAGTCGGCAGGAGGTGAGCCCTGTAAGGTACTAGGTTTGGACCCAGGTAGAACGAGGGGCACGACCTGACCCTGGCCCTCTTTAGCAGAGGGACCTTGGGAAAGTCACTTTGCCTCTCTGAGCTCTGTTTCCTTCTTTGTGAAATTGCTGCAGAAGACTATTCCCCAGCAGACTAACTTCCTAGGGCTTTTGTGCAAAACCCAGTAAAAATGCGTAAGATGACTCATCGTCACTAGACTGAACTGCCTGGAAGGCAGAGCTCGCACCTGCGGTCCCTAGCACAGGGCCAGGCACGCAGTTGGCACTTGGAACCTACTGATCAGAGTTGTTAAACTCAACTGACAGCAATCTGTTGGGAGGAGAGGGTCTGAGTCCCACACAGAGTAGGGACGTTAAGCAAATCCCACCCAAGGACTTCCTGTATTTCTACAAGTTTATAGATTGCGAGAAGAAAACCTAATTTGTATTCTGTGGGACTCTTATTTTACCATGCACTTGAAACTTATTGGCCCATCCTGAGCTTGTTTGCAAGATTTGTTCTTGGGTAGGAACAACTGGCTGAATATGACGTGGTGTGCTTACTTATGATGGCTGGGAAAAACTGAATAGGAGTCCTGAGGTCAGACTCCATGTTTCAAGTAACCGAAAGTCCAGCTGAAAAGCAAACAATAAGGGGAATTAAGGAACTTGTGTAATTGATGCTTACAGGTAGGCTTCCGGTGTGGTTGCACCAAGGGGCTCAAACAATGTCACCAAAGACTCAGATTCTCTATTTAGCGTCTCTCTATTCAGTCTTTACACGCCCTCACGGCACACCATGCAGGTGGAGCAAGTCTTCCAGCTCAAGGCAGTCAGGACTCATGTGGAGCTGCGGGGCTGGGATCTGTCCTACCCGCCCCACTAGCTGGAAGAGGAGGAGAGCCGCTTTCCAAAGGAAACTGTCACGGTCTTAGGAAGGAGGAAGGATTCTGAGTGGCCAAAAATGACAGCATATCACTGCAGTCACCAGAGGGGGAGCCGTGGAAAGCCACAGAAACATCTGCCTAGCACATTAGTGTGCAAAGTTCCTCCCCACCCTCCTCCCCCTGAAAAACCGATATTGGAGGCAGAATGGCGGTAATTATCCGTAATTTACAAATGAGGCCACAGCCCTTTGAGTATTCAGCCTGTCCGCACTGCTGAATTAGAAGCCCAGAGGGTCTGACCCAGGAGGTTGGGGACCAATGTGACTGAAGTCCTCCCTTTACGGAAGGAGTACTTTGTCCAGATATGTCAAGTCCTAAGGAGGCTGCTGTCACGTGATAGCCCAGGAAGAGCTGGCCCCCGGACGGAGGGAGCAGCTGGACATGAGGACCAGTCATGAGGCAGTGCCGGGCGCTGGCACAGACCCCCTGATTCTGGGGTGGCTGAGACTTTGGGTCTTCCATCTGTGACAGAAGTCAGCGTATGACTGTGCTGGGGTAGCTAGCATGCTGGATAGGAAGCCAGGCAGCCCTGGCCTGCTTCCCAGCTCTCCCACGCAATGGCTGGGACCCTGCACCACCCTTCTCCTTTCTGAGCTTCAGGTTTCTCTTCTGACCCTGAGCTGATAATTCCCATCTCACTGAGTTCTTAGAAAGCTGAACAAAAGCTCCCAGCATATAGTAGGTGCTCCATTAAGAGTTTCTCCTCTTCCCTCTTCATAGTGTCCTGTTAATAGCTGTGTGTGTTACTTAACTTCTTGGTACAGTGGGAGCCATGATAGCACCTACCACATAGTGTTGTTGTAAGAATTAGACTAATTAATGCATGTGAAGCATCTAGAACAGTGCCTAGCATACTCGTGATCACTATTACTACTAGATAACACTTACTGAGTGTTTAATACATGCCAGACCCTGGGCCTTTATCTCATTGTTTACTGTTGAATTCTCATTCTTACAATAACACAGTGATAGGCACTCATTATGATTGTCCCTGTTGGGCACATGAGGAAACTGAGGCCCAGAAGGGCTGAAGTGACATGCCCAAGGTGAAGAAGCCAGTAAGCAAGAAGGGCTCTGCCAAGCTGTGTGCCCTTGGCTTCTTGTCTGGGGGTTTGGGACACAGCCCCTGCCCCACTACCTTTCAGGGTCACCGATAAGATCAAATGCAATAGACGCCAGGAACCTCCAGCTGGAAGGTTCTCTAGGAATGTGAGGAACAGCGTTATCCGTTATCCATGGCATGGGCCCAGCTGCAGCAAGCACTATCTTCGGGGACATCAGTGCACTCCCTGCTCTGACGCAAGCAGGGCATTCATTCGCAAGCCACCAGGGATGCTGCTTGTGTTGGTTACTGCCCAGCAGGTTACAAGTTCATGGCCCTTTTCCCCACAGTCCAGAGCTGCCTCAGCCTCCTTTTCCAAGGCCTGTGTGGGGCCCATCTGTGGAATGAAGACTTCTTCCACTAGGGGAGGGCTGCCAGGGTAGGTGGGGCGTCGGGGGCCAGATGCAGGGAGAGCCTTATTCCAGTGTCCTGCACAAGGACCAGCTGATGTAGCAGGCTGTGGGTAGGAGGGGGGTGTCTAGGGTCACTGGGCCAACCAGAAGTGGAGTCAGGTCTTGAGCCTGAGATCCTCTCCTCCCCCCACTGCAAGTCCCAAGTGGTTTCTGATGCAGGGCAGGCCACAGGTGAGGTGCACAGCTTAGGGACTTGGAATCAGTTATTTTTAGATGTGACTCTGGGCCACTCTTCCACTGTGTGGCCTCAGGCAGGGGCAGGGATAAGGGGAAGCCCTCCCTCCAGGGGATGTGATGCATACACAATGAAATGACATTTGAGAAGTGTGCAATGAGTAGTATGAGTCAAATAGCACCTGCAGCTAACCCATGCATCTACAGGTACAGTGTGCTGTGCACACTGCAGACAAACAGCATGGTTCGTTTCGGGTCCTGCCTGCTGCTCTGGGAGTTCACGCTCTCTCTGGGAGACAGGAACATCCACAAGTAATTCTGGCTTACTTACTTACTGAGCAAGCCACTCAACCTCTCTGTGCCTCTGTTTCTGTAAAATGGGGATGATATTGCTACTTCATAGGTCTTCATAGGTTGTTGTGGGGATTAAATGGGTTAATATAGGTAAGATGTTTAGAACAATGCCTGGCACATAGTAAAGGCTATGAAAACGTTTGCTGTTATTAAGAATACAATGGCAAAGTAAGTAAAATTAGGACTTTTCTAGAAGAGTCTCAGTATGAAATATTCTCTTCAGTTGACACAACTCATTAATGTCTAGAATTCCAAGATACTGGTATCTATGCTATGCCTTGAAGAGTACCTTGTGCTTCCAGTAGAAGCTCCCCAAATCCTTAGCTGGTTAATTTGAGACCTATCCCTCCCACTAATGTGCTGTGTGACCCTGGGGAGGTCATGTACCCTCTCTGTGCTTCCCATATTGTGAATTGTGAGAGCAAGGATGGGAGAGCCACATCTGGTGCCAGAGGGCGTCCTGCTGTGGGGGTGTTGAGTGAAGAAGTACCAGAGTGGTGGGGGGGCAACTTCTCAGAGAAACACAGTACATGCCCCACCCCCACCCCACTCAGTTTCCAGGCTTGGCCCAGAGTGAGGTGGCCTGAAACAAAGCATGTCATCTATGTAGAATGGTGGTAGCCTCTGTGCCCAGGGAGCAGCCATCTGTGACCCTCCTCCATGCGGGACACCTCAGGCGCAGTGTCCCTGGGCCTTGCCATCTCCCTCCCCTGCCTCCCTGCTGCCAGCTCTCCCCCCACCAGTTGAATATTGACTGGGTTCAGTCCTGTGCCCTCCGAGCCAGTTTGTGGCATCAGGACTGTCCAGGCGCCCCAGAAAATCTTTGACACCAGAACCCAGAGCCGTGGGGCTTCTGATTCCAGCTCTGCTGTGTGGCCTCGGGCAAGTGGCAGACCATCGGGGCTTCAACATCCTCGCCTGTCAGATGTGCTGGCGATGAGGTTTGTAGGTGAGATGGGCCTGCAAAGGGGCTGCTCCTGACCAGGCCGAGCTCAGGGAGCAAAGTCCTTTGTGGTCGGTCAGGCTGCATCTCTGTTTCTGTCACCGGCTGTGGGCTCCTGTCTTCCTCCCTGACTTTGAAATCCTTCATGGCTGCCTCCTCGCCTTTGCCCATTCGGGTCCTCCAGTTGGGGGCATCCTTTCTCTCTGTTCATCTCAACCCTTCCAGCCTGGCTGTCTTCCCACCCCCTCCAGGGTACCTTCAGCTGACCCTGATGGCCTCTCTCTCTCTCTCTTCTTTACAAGGAAAAGAAAGTGTCAGACTGCCTGATGAGTTGTTTCATCGCACGTGAGTGTGTGTGTGTGTGTGTGTGTGTGTGTGTATCAAACAGACATACAGATCTGGTTCTCTGAGGAAACGTAGACAGACTCCTTTGACTGTAAGAACTGGGACCTCTACCCCTTAACCAAATATCCCCCACCAATTAGAGGTGCACAGCAGGCAGGTGAACTCTTAGTTTCTAGAGCGGGCCTCCCAGGTGGGCAGGTCGGCTGATGGCTGCCTGGCGGAGTAGGCAGAGAAGGATCTGTTCATTCTCAGCCCCACCCCTCATCCCTGCTTTCCCCTCAGTCCACCCTGCCCACCCCATAATCACAGCTGCTGGCAAACACTCACTGAACACTGATCCTGTCCTGGGCTCTGCCATAGCCTTTCCATGGATTAACTCATATACGGTACTCCTTGCAACACCCTATGGCTTCTATTAGTCTCCCGCGTTGCAGGTAAGAGGCCTGAGGCACAGAGGCTTGGGGTTACTGGCCCTGAACTGCCCTGCTCAAGACAGGCAGAGGCAGGATCTGAACCTGGAGCCCTGACTCCAGATATCGCTCTTGCTGAGACTGAGCGGCCTCTGCAGCCAATCACCATCGACCCTGCCACCCCCACCCACCCACCTGCAGACACTCCCCACCCGGCCTGCAATGCAGAGTGCTGCCAGCCCAGGGGCTCCTACTCTCTATGAGCTCACACCATGGCGAGGAGACAACACGAAGACTGATAAATTCAACAAGATTTTGAGCACCCGCGTGGGCACCTGGGGTTCTGGGAGAACACTTGAGGAGGAGTTGTAATTGCTGCCTGGGCTGGGCTGGGCTGGGCTGGGACAATCCAACAGAGCTTTAGTCAAGGTGGGAGGACTTCATCAGTGAACAGCAGGGAACATTCCAGACCAGAGAACGCAGTGTGCAGAGGTATTGAGGTTGGAAGTGCTCGTGGGACAGTTGGCATCTCATCAGAGCCCTAAAGACAAAATGGCTTGGAAGCAGGCAGTCTGCCACCAAGCCTCCCTGGATACTCCCACGTCTGTTTTCTGCTGGATGCTGTTCGCAGCTAGAGGTCTGAGTTCTGTACTGTGTGGCCCAGCAACTGGCCCACCGCCCTCTGGGAACGTCCCTCCTTGGGTCTGACCTGCAGCCCACTCCTACCACCACACATTCCCTTCTGAGCCATTCACTCAGAGGTTGCTTCATGGCCACCATAAAAAATTCCGACACTGAATGAATAAAGCCCTGGCCAACCAGGCTTGCCAGAGACACTGGCTTGGCTGCGAGAAGGATTCCGTGTCCCCATCCCTGACCCTGCGCCGAAACGTTCCTGGGCTGGTCTTCAGTAGCGCTCTCTCCCTGGGTGGCTGCTGCAGCCCAATTCAGTCTTGCAGGAGCCCCCCAACCCCCATCCCAGTCCCCTCAGCTACCCACCTACTGAGAGCACAGGGAGCACTCAGTACTTCCTTACAGCTACTTGAAAGAGCCAAAAAGGCCCAGCTGACAGCCCAGAGGACTGGTTCCCAGCTGGCTCCAGGCCGGTTCTGTTTCCAGTGTGTGTCTACGGGGATTAGGAGCTGGGAGACCTGGTGTGTTTCCCCTTCTGGGGGGGGGGGGTCTCAGTCTTCCTGTCTGGGCAATGGGATAATCTCTAAGGCACAGTTTCCCAAGCCAATCTGCTCATAGAAGGACTTGCCAGTCCCTGCGTGGGAGTTTCTGAGTAGGTATGGGGTGGGGGAGGGGAACACAAATTTATTTTGGGAGTTATGTCTCTTTAATTTCTTCTCTTCTTAAATTAGAATACAGTCACTCCATTAAACTAAACCCTTTCCCCGCCTCTCCTAGCACTCCCTTAACTCAATTCTTTTTTTTTTTTTTTTCTTGTGGGAGAGACAGAGAGAGTCAGACAGAGGGACAGATAGGGATAGACAGACAGGAAGGGAGAGAGATGAGAAACATCAATTATTCGTTGCAGTTCCTTAGTTGTTCATTGATTGCTTTCTCATATGTGCCTTGACCAGGGGGGCTACAGCAGACCGAGTGACTTGTTGCTCAAGCCAGCGACCTTGGGCTCAAGCTGGTGAGCTTTGCTCAAACCAGATGAGCTCACACTCAAACTGGCGACCTCGGGGTCTTGAACCTGTGTCCTCCACATCCCAGTCCAACGCTCTATCCACCGTGCCACTGCCTGGTTAGGCAACTCAATTCTTATCAGATCTTTACAACACCTCAAGAGGCAGGAAGGGTGGGGTTATTAGCCAGCCACTTGGTGAATTTTTACCTACGGAATATATACTTCTAACTGCCTCCCAGGTCATTGTTAAGGACATTTAAGTCATCCCAGAAAGTTTCCTCATGTCCTTCCCAGTCTGGATCCCTTCTGGTTAACCACTTGGGAATAAGACTTTGTCCCCAATGACCCCAAGTGATTTTTATAGTCTGGTACCTTTGGGGAAATCTGCTCAAAGACCCTCCGTAGCCCAGACATTCCAGGATTCTGACCTCTGGACTGGGGGCTCCCTAACAACAGATAACTGCCCCTCTGACCCCACCAGGTATGGCTGGGAAGCCCAAGGTGAACTCCCTTGGTCTCATATCGATTTGTTAGGCTGGTTGGGGGCGGGGCTTTAGAGGGTGTTCCAGGCCTGGGAGCAACCCTGGAGCCGGGAGCAGGGGTGACTCCCTAGGAGAGAGAGCGGGAGCAGGGGTGACTCCCGAGGAGAGAGCCGGGAGCAGGGGTGACTCCCGAGGAGAGAGAGCCGGGAGCAGGGGTGACTCCCGAGGAGAGAGAGCCGGGAGCAGGGGTGACTCCCGAGGAGAGAGAGAGCCGGGAGCAGGGGTGACTCCCGAGGAGAGAGAGCCGGGAGCAGGGGTGACTCCCGAGGGGAGAGAGCGGGAGCAGGGGTGACTCCCGAGGGGAGAGAGCAGGAGCAGGGGTGACTCCCGAGGGGAGAGAGCGGGAGCAGGGGTGACTCCCGAGGAGGTCCCTGTGCAGGGCTTGGCTCAGCGCCTTCCATCTGTGGGACCCTGGGTAGTCTTCACCACACCCCCTGGACCATTCCCTCAACTGGCCAGTGAGGATTAAAATTAGGTCAGCTCTGTCATTCTCAGCACACCACAGGTGCTCTTCTGAATGGGAAAGGGATGCTCAGAGGTGCAGAGACCGACCCAGCACCTTGCTGACTGTGTGACACTTGACTCAAGCACTTTGCTGACACGCCCTGGTTTCCCCACGTCACTTTCAATGTGGCTAATAATCCCCACCCTGCCTTTTATCACTGGCATGTTGTGAGGACCTAGTGCAATTCAAGTGCAGGGATTATTGAGAAAGAGAAAGGTTTAATAGAGGAATGTGACTGGTTTTCCGGTTTTGGTGATGACTTCAGTGGCCTTTCTGGGGCCAGGAACAGAGGACTTCTCTTGGCACCGAGAGGGTAAAAACATCTCCCCCAATCTTGGGTACATTGTGCCACTGGGTCTGGGGTGTCGCAGGAGGCAGGAAGTGAGATCAGGGAAAGGCGGGGCCTTGCTGCAGCCTCTGGGGGCGTCAGGCAGCTTCGCCTCTCTGAGCCTCAGTTTCCGAGTCTGTGAGACGGGAACCACGTTCATTCATCATCCTGACATCATGAGATGCCGTGGAACCCAAGCTCAGCTGCCTGCGGCCTGTGTGCCGTCTCTTGGGTGACCAGTAGCTTTGGGCCAACACCTGGCGGGGACTTGACTGGAGCCTCGCTGCACCCCTGCAACGCTGGTACCATCCCAGTTCCCCGGGCGGGCCTCGGGTTGCAGCTGTGGCGGCCGGCAGATCGGCATTCAAAGTCCGGCTCCACCATCACACCTCGAAGCCTCTGTTACCTTCATCTGTAAAGGGGGACACGAGGACGTAGCTCATATGGGGCCTGGCACACACCTGGTGCTCAGGAAGGATATGGGTTCACCCGCTGGGTGGTGCAGTGCAGACTCAGATTCCTGGGCTTGTGAATGGGGTGCACAGCCGCCGCTGCTGCTGGGGAAAACGGGCGGTGGCCCGGCCCGGGGTGCCTTTCCTGCTGTTGTTATCCCGCAAGGTGCCAGCACAATGCTGGTACGTAGTAGGTGCTTTTGCTACCCTAGTCAGTCAGAACATCCAAGAGAACAGACTGTCTGTCCTCCTTCCTCTGAGTCATTAGTACCTGGAACAGAGCTGGGTAGACAGCAGATGCTCAGCAAGTGTTTGGGAATGAAGGATGAGTGAACAAAGATGGGTGAGCGTCAGTTGTGAAAGGACAGGGCTGGGGGAGGGGAGCTAGTCTCCTCCCGCCTCAGCCCTCCTGGGCTAATCCCCAAAGATTAACCTAGGGACAAAACCAGGTCACTGGCCACTGACCCAGGGCTTTGGAGTGAGCGTCCAGGGCTGGTGTAACCAGGTGTGGACAGGGTGTGGAGGCCACTCCTCACGACACTCTTCACCTCAAGATGGCCTTTCTGTCCCCCACCCTGGACATGGTCCTCACCATGGTCCTCAGCTTCCTCCTCCTGGTGCTGGCCTTGGGCCTGCTGTGCTTTTTCACCTGCCGCCTGGCCAGGCCGCTCAGGTAGGAGAGCTCCCCTGGGGCCGCCGCCCCCTCCCACCAGCCTTCCTGCCCAAACTCTTTACTTCTGTTTGCTCCTGTGGGGCAGGGGGAGGGTGGGCACTAGCCTCTCTATGGTGGGGAAACTGAGGCCCAGAGAAGTTGAGTCAGCCTAGGATTGAATTGCACTTGGCCAGGGACAAGCTTCGCTGAGTTTCCTAAACTGTAAAACTGGGGGCTAACAACACTTGGGAGGATTAAGTGAGGTCACAGATGTGAACAGCTCAGTGCTGGGTACCAGAGTGCCCCCAAAATGGTAGTGATTTTTTTTTATCAGTTCTGTTATACTGCCATTTGTCCTGGACCTTTTGAGACCCAGCCCATGGCTGGCTTTGTGCCCAACTCCCAGGGCTCCCGTGCCTTCTGCCCCAGGATGCTGACTCAGGGCCAAGGCCCAGATCATCTCCCTCCCCTGACCCACCACGTAGCTGCTGCCGCCCCTCCCTGGGCCAGAGCCGGCCAGGGCTGTGCACACTTGTCATGAATAATCAGGGCACGTATCTGGGAGCCTGGCAGAGACGGTCCGGCTGGGAGGTGGGGGTGATGGGGTTGGCACACACGCGGATGCTCCATTCTGAGCTGGTGGAGCATTGGCAGAGGGTGGTGGGCAGCCGGGTCCCCCGCAGCCCCAGACTGGGCCCCACAGACCCCGTCACCCAGGACTGCCAGAGAGCAGACTTGGGGCCTCTGAGCGGGGAGGGGGAGCCAGCAGGGGCGACTGGCTTCTGAAGGCTTTCCTGGATCGCCACCCCCTCTCCTTTCCAAGCAGAGGCCATGGCAGAAAGCACCTGTCAGTCTCCAGGACGACCCATCTCAATGTCACGTCTCCGGGGCCAGAATTCGGGACATCCCAGACATGGCCACAGGGTCTTCCATTAAGTCAGCATGTAGGGAGCTGCTTCAGCGGGCGTGGGGGTTAGAGGTTCAGAGACGGGCAAGGGTCTGTACTGTCACAAAGCGTCCGTCTAACAGAAGAGAGACAAAAAATAACCATAATCATGCAGGGCTGGATGAGCCTGTAGATCTCCTGGGGCCACCCTTCACTTTTATTTTTTCTTATTGTTTGTTTTGGACCCTAGGTGAAGGGAGAGTTGAATAAATCATATCTCTCAGTGCATAGTGTATTATCATGAGCTCAGTTCTTGTTTTATTTATCCATTTTCCCCTTCATCCCTGCTTCCTGCTCCCCACGACTAATCCTACCATCCCCAAAGCTCCTCGTGTGAATATGTTTAATATGTCCTTGAATTTGTATGTGTCCTTGTAAGTTTTGCTGTTTTCTGTATGTGGGTGTGGCTTACATTTATATACAGGGAACTGCATTTTATTCTTTGTGTTTTTTTTAAAACCATTTTCATTTTTTATTTTTATATTTTTAAAGATTTTATTTATTGATTTTGTGGAGAGAGGAGGTGTGGAGCAAGAAGTATCAACTCATGGTTGCTTCACTTTAGTTGTTCATTAATTACTTGTATGTGCCTTGACCCAGCAAGCCCAGGGTTTCGAACCAGCAACCTCAGCATTTCAGGTCGATGCTTTATCCACTGCGCTACCACAGGCCAGGCTATTCTTTGCATCCTTCACACAAGCCTGTGTTTATGCTCCATCCCCATTACTGTTTTGACTTCTGGTTTTAATACCACTGCCACATAGATATTGCTGCCAGCACCTTTTATTAATTCATTTTCCTAGTTATGGACAGAGAGATTGCCCCAAATCCTTATAAGCCAGTGGTATTAAAAAGCCAGTGGGAATATGCCAAATGTTTCTCCAGTAAGCAGGATGGTTTCTCTAGGTTTTTGGTATAAAGTTAAAGGAAGTCTTTTCAATTCCCAGTTTTTTTAGGGCTTTTATCATATGGTTGTCTCTGTCCCCAATTTCTCTTTCTAGATGATCTTGTCAAGTTTTTTAAAGGCTTAAGTGTCACCTATATGCCCAGGTTTCCCAAGTGTATGTATCTAGCCAAGACCTCTCTCCCAAATGCCAAATGCGTATAACCAACTGTCCACCTGATGTCTTCACTTCTAAAAGACATCTCAAACCAATATGTGCAAAACCCCATTTCTTATTTTCCCCACCAAATCTACTCCACCTCACACCTCAGAACACCACCACAAATGCTGAAAGACTGAATGTTTTTCTCTAAGATCAAGAACAAAGCAAGAATATCTACTCTTGCCTCCAATTTAACATGGTGCTGTAAGCCTGTGCAATAAGGCAAGAAAAAGAAATAAAAGTCGTACCAATTGGTAAAGAAGAACTAAAACTCTCTCTTTTTGTCAATGATGTGATTATCTGCATAGAAGATGGCAGTGAATCCACATGCATACACATAAAACTCCCAGAATTGATAAGTGAGTTTAGCAAGGTCACAAGGTCAAAACCTAAAAATCAATTGTATTTCTATGTACTAGCAATGACTAAGTTAAAACAATGATATTAGAAGAGTGCCCCCAAAGTGAAATACATTGGTGTAAATCTAACAAAACACACATAGGATCTGTATGCTGAAAATTACAAAGAACTGAATGCATGGGGAGGCATACTGTATACTGACTAGAAGACTGAACATTGCAAAGCTGTAAACCCTCCCCAAACTGGTCTACAGAGTTAATACGATATCAGTCAAACGACAATGATGGAGAACAGAGCTGGGGTTGCCAGGTTTAGGGATGGTGGGGGGTGCTTCTGTGACTACGAGCCAGTATGAGTTTTTTTTGAGTGGTAGAATGGTCTGTGTTGAGTGTATCCTGATGTTGTGGAGGTCACACAAATCTATACACATGTTAAACCTCAAAATCGAAAAAGGAACCCTCATTCACTGTTGGTGGGACTGTAAAGTAGTACAACCATTATGGAGGAAAGTATGGTGGTTCCTCAAAAAACTGCAAATAGAACTACCTTATGACCCAGCAATCCCTCTACTGGGTATATACCCCAAAACCTCAGAAACATTGATACGTAAAGGCACATGTAGCCCCATGTTCATTGCAGCACTGTTCACAGTGGCCAAGACATGGAAACAACCAAAAAGCCCTTCAATAGAAGACTGGATAAAGAAGATGTGGCACATATACACTATGGAATACTACTCAGCCATAAGAAATGATGACATCAGATCATTTACAGCAAAATGGTGGGAACTTGATAACATTATACGGAGTGAAATAAGTAAATCAGAAAAAAACAAGAACTACATGATTCCATACATTGGTGGAACATAAAAACGGGACTGCCCTGGCCGGTTGGCTCAGCAGTAGAGCGTCGGCCTAGCGTGCGGAGGACCCGGGTTCGATTCCCGGCCAGGGCACACAGGAGAAGCGCCCATTTGCTTCTCCACCCCTCCGCCGCGCTTTCCTCTCTGTCTCTCTCTTCCCCTCCCGCAGCCAAGGCTCCATTGGAGCAAAGATGGCCCGGGCGCTGGGGATGGCTCTGTGGCCTCTTCCTCAGGCGCTAGAGTGGCTCTGGTCCCAACATGGCGACGCCCAGGATGGGCAGAGCGTCGCCCCTGGTGGGCGTGCCGGGTGGATCCCGGTCGGGCGCATGCGGGAGTCTGTCTGACTGTCTCTCCCTGTTTCCAGCTTCAGAAAAGTGGAAAAAAAAAAAAAAAAAAAAAAAAAAAAAAAAAACGGGACTAAGAGACATGGACAAGAGTGTGGTGGTTACCAGGGGTGGGGGGAGGGAGGACATGGGAGGAAGGGAGGGAGAGAGTTAGGGGGAGGGGGAGGGGGCACAGAGAACTAGATAGAGAGTGGCGGAGGACAATCTGACTTTGGGCGAGGGGTAGGCAACATAATTTAATGACAAAATAACCTAGACATGTTTTCTTTGAATATATGTACCCTGATTTATTAATGTCATCTCATTACCATTAATAAAAATTTATTTTTAAAAAAAAAAGATTAGAAAAAAAAAAACCCCTCAAAATCTTCATTCTACAGTTAGGGAGTGAGAAAGCCCCACCCTTGGGCGGGCCACCAGAAATAGCTTCCTTGCTAATTCTGCAACTAGCAGCTTGGTAGCCAGGCAGCTCTACTACCTGCTTGTAGCAATTTTGGGCAAATCACATCTCCTTTCAGAACCTTGGTTTTCTCACCTACAAAGAAGATCTTAAGTCCCTCTCAGCCCACTGTACAGGTTATGAGTGAGAAATCATGGGGAAAGACTGTATAACCAATGAACAGCATGCACTATGCAGGCCTTTTTAATTTAGTCTGTGTCCTTTATAAGTTGTTTAAATAAACTCCCAGAGGATAGGGGTTTTATATTATTGAAGTATAACGTACGTACAGAAAGTGTCCATATCATAAATTGACAGCTTGTTGTGTTTTCAGACTGAACCCACCCAGTTAACCAGCACTCAGGTCAATCAACAGAACAGCACCTCACAAGTCCCCTGGGCCGCCCTCAGTCTCCACACCCCCCAGAGTAGCCTTTATCTTATCTTCTAACACCCTTCATTAGTTTTTATACTTGGTACAATTGGAATCACACTATATGTATTCTTGGGTCTGCTTCTGCCACTCAACCCCACTTTCGCAAGATTCATCCGTGCTGTTTGGGGAGTTGTCAATTACCTGTTCTCATTGTTGTGAGGACTTCCATCTCATGAATCCACACAACGTACTTACCATCCTGCTGAAGATGGACGTGGCTTTGAGGTCAACAGGAACAGGACTGAGATATGAACGTTCTACATGTCTTTTAGTGAACACATCTGCGCATTTCTCTCGGAAATAAACGGGTCGAAGGGCATGTGCATGGTGTCAGCCCTGGTAGAAGCTGCCAGTTTCCCAAAGTAGTTGTACCAGTCTGCTCTCTGCTAGCAGTGAGCAATACTCTGGGAGTTCACAGCCTTGCCAACACGTGGCCTTTTCTGCACACACAAAGGAAGAATTTGGGGTGATTTTCCTTCCCTTCCCCCCTTAAGAGTACTGGTTTTTAACTGATGTAAATATTTACTGTACCAAGCACTGGACTACAGAGGCACAAGGCAAAGTCCCTGCTCTTAGAAGCTCCCAGTGTGGTGGATCAGACGGATCAGGAAAAGAATTATTACTTTCACTATGTGTGACATTCGAGGTAGTATGTTGGCATAAATGATCATCCTGGAAGCTTCCTGGCTTCAGTTTTAAACTATTTTGAATAATATTTTCTTTTTTAAAAGATTTTATTTATTCATTTTTGTACAGAGAGAAGAGAGGGGGGGGTGGGAGGAATGGGAAGCATCAACTTGTTTCCCATAGACAAGCCCAGGTTTCAAACCGGCGACCTCAGCATTCCAGGTCGACACTTGATCCACTGTGCCACCACAGGTCAGGCTTGAGTAATATTTTCATCATGATATTAGGATTTACTCTAGAAATGTACGGAAACCAAAGAAGAATAAAAACGAGAGAGAGAGAGAGACAGAGAGAGAGAGATCGATCATCTGAAAGTGCTTATGTTAGGTGTAGGGTATTTCTTTCCAATTCCTGCCCTCCTCTCCCCCACTGCCAAGTTGGGTTTTTATTTATTTTTATGTTTGTTTTTATTTTTTTAGTGGGAGAGATTGAGAGAGAACGGGACAGACAGGGACAAACAGACAGGAAGGGAGAGAGATGGGAAGCACCAACTCATAGTTGCAGCATCTCCAAGCTGGGTGTTTTAAGGGCCGGGTGGAAGAGGAGGGGGTGGAGAGCACAGGGCTGTGCAATTGGATGGCGCGTCTGGTGAATACTGGGCATCATCACTGTGTTCATTTAAATGCTCCTGTAGAGAAATTTCTCCCTTCGTTTATCCGCTCCCATAGAAACTCCTTCCTTCTGCTGATAAAATCGTTCCCTTTTCCTTCCTCACAAATACCTCTTGCCTCCAACTCCTACCGTAAACACTATGTGGGTTTCTGCCCGAATCAGTGCTTCCCAGAATTGCAGTTCTTTATGAGTCTCAAGTAAACGCTGTTGCCTCTCACCTTGACTTTTTTTTTTTTTTTAGGTTAACACTCACAACAAATGGAATAATCATTTTTTTTCTTGGTTTTGGTGGAAATGATGACATTATTTCCCAGGGAGTACTCATTTATAATTCAACAACTGTGTGATGGAGCTTCCCGAGGGAGGGACCGTCTAGGTTTGCACACCCAGGCCCGGCTTGTGATTGGTGCTCAACAATACTTAATGAATCAACAAAGGAACTAAATGAATGAACCTACGGACTCTGGAGCTGTGGCCCACACGTTCTGTTTTGTTTTCTATTCCTAGGATCGGAACATCACCGAACATCAGCTAACAGCTGACCGCTGCCAGCCCACCCCCTCCCGCCCACGTCGATCGTACCTCTGGGCTCCAGAGAGAGAGAGCAGGTTTCGGAGTGCATGATGATTTCACCACTCTTAGTGCTGGCCATTGGCACCTGCCTTACGACCTCGTTAGTGCCAGGTAGGATTGGGAGGCACAGGTGGAAGGTGGGGAAGACCTGGTGCAGGTTTAAGAGGTATAGGATGAGGGCACTGTCTATGGTTCAGGATCATAGAACCATGCATGGTATTTAAGAACCGGAAACAGATGTTCGGAACAGGAAATCCCAGCTCTGCTACCACACATGTCCTCTAGTTGGGGTTTCTCTTCTCTCATCTCTCTAATAATCTGAAATATAAGTTTCTATAAACTCTTACAAGTGTTGGTATGCTAAATCTTCTGTTGGTATAATCTGCTTAACTCATGGGGTAGTACATTTCCTTGTTTGTAATTCTTGCTTCTGAACTCATTTTCAACACGTGTTGGTTTTGTTTTATTCTCTTTTTTTTCTAATGGAGACTCAGATGGAAGTGTAGTACCGTTCTCATGCATGCACTATTTAATTTTTCAGTGAATTCTAGATAAGTTCTTATGTTAATTTCTCGGTTTGAGTTCTTGCTCTAACTTTAGCAGGCTATAAACTCAGACCCCACTTAGCCCTGGCTCAGATTTGGAGTTGAGCTCACATTTCTTTCCCTGTCCCTTCCATAGACCCATGGCCAGATGTGCACATTAAAACAGCGTTAGCCTAGACCTGAATCTTGTCTGGCACCACCAGGGTCCAGCACCAGCTTCTGCTCACCTCTCTGGTTTCTTTACCAATTTTATTTATTGATTTTAGAGAGATAGGAAAGGAGAGGGAGAGAGAAACATCAATTTATTGTTCCACTTATTTATGCATTTGTTGGTCGATTCTTGTATGTGCCCTGACCGGGGATCAAACTCCCACAACCTTGGTGTATCAGGTCGATGCTCTAACCAACTGAGATACCCAATAAGGGGTTACCTCTGTTTTTGAATTTTCTCTTAATTTGTGGGGATATCCCTTCTCTCTTTTCTTCCTTTTTCAAGCTGTGTACTGTTTTTAATTATTTTGGGGGTTCTTTTTCCCCCAGCATTTCAGTATCTATAGCTAGAGAAGGGGGCCATCCTCGGCTCAGTCCATTATGTGCTTGGAAGTCGCCCTTCCCTCTCTGAGCCTTAATTTCTCCATCTATTCAGTGGAGATAATTCTTCCTTAAGGCTGTTGTGGGAATGACATGGGACACTCATAGTGTCTGGCGGGAAGGGGAAGCTCTTAGGAAGATTTATGTTTCAACAGATTAGGAATTGGGGTACAGAGAAGGGCTGGCCCTCCAGGTCACACAGCAAGTCAGGAGCAGAGCTGGAATAGAACCTGAGCCACTGAACTCCCCAGCCCTCGCTCCCTCTGTGATCCCAGGATGCCTTTCAGTGTGTATCTTTGAGGACCCAAGGTCCCTCTGGGACTGATTCTCTGCTTTCTCAGCATTCACAACCCACCTGGGTGGAAGCTGAGCAGATGGGTGAAAAGGGAAAGGATGAAAAAGTGACAAAAGGAAACATCTTCAAATATTCAGAGTAATGCGGGTGGCCGAGGCCAGGTAGGTTCACACTGGATTCGGGCAGACGGTAGAGGAACTGTGGAGCTGGAAAGCCTTAGGCTGTTCCCGTCTATTAGATTCTCGCAATGGCGGGCAAGCAAGCAGGCTGGGAAAAACCTCTTCTTGGATAGCAGTGATGGGCGACCAAACATGAAAACCACCCCTCTCGGTGGTGGGCAAGTGATCTGCGCCAAGGGAAAGTACCTGCAGCCTTATGCAGACCACACACACACGTGGCTCTGCCAGGTGCTCGCACACTAATCATGCAAGTGCAAGCAAACGAGCCTAACAGCTGTTTTCCCCACATTCAGCAATTTAAATTTTTTATGATGTTTCATTTTAGCCATTCCGACGCGTATGCAGTGGTAGAACATTGTGTTTTCTTTCTTTTTTTCTAAAATTTGGATAACTTTTTTTTTCTAAAAGTGTATAACTTACATTAAAGTACTCAAGTTTTATATACATAGCTTGGTGAGTTTTTGTGTGTATGGGTTTTTGGGGTTTTTTTGTATTTTTCTGAAGTGAGAAGCAGGGAGCAGAGAGACAGACTCCTACATGTGCCCAACTGGGATCCACCCGGCATGCCACTAGAGGGCAATGCTCTGCCCATTTGGGGTATTGCTCCATTGCAGCCGGAGCCAATCTAGTGCCTGAGGCAGAGGCCATGGAGCCATTCTCAGCATCGGGGCCAAATTTGCTCCAATGAAGCCTTGGCTGAGGGAGGGGAAGAGAGAAATAGAGAGAAAGGAGAGAGGGAAGGGTGGAAAAGCAGATGGATGCTTCTCCTGTGTGCCCTGGCTGGGAATCAAACCCGGGACTTCCACACACTGGGCTGACGCTCTACCACTGAGCAAGCCTGCCAGGGCTTTGATGAGTTTTTACATAGTTTTATATCTATGTAAGCACCACCTGGATGGAGAAGAAACGATTCCAGTCATGGGACACCAAGTGCTTTCTGGGCCCCTCCCAACCGATCCATATTCCTGCCACCACAGATGAGTTTTGCCTCCTTTGAACGCCAAATAAGCAAACTCACACAGTGAGTACTGTACAATGACAAGTACATAGATAGCATTGTGTCGTGAGCACTGATGCTCATCATTTAATGGTCTCTGAAAAACAGTGGCCTCCTGATACTCCATTGTCCAGAGTTGTCATGGCTGAAGTCAGTTCCCTGACAATGATGTCTGTTTGATGTCCACTGAGCCTTTCTGAGGGACAAGCCCTGGCATGGCTCTGGTGAAAACGACAAGGGTTCTGCAGGGAGCAAACACAACAGGGAACTTAGCACACTGATAATGGAGCTTGTGTGGAGAAAGAGCAGCAGGTGCAGGGCAGTAGGGTGGGCGTGGGGCGCCGGGGCGGGGCGTGGGTGGCCAGGGTGGGTAGAAGTTCATCACCATCCAAATGGCCAAAGAAGCTCCCGGACCAGAGCCTCGGCACCGTGGCGTGTGTGGAGGAAGGAGGGAGGGAGTTCAGAACCAGCCTTGAGCCAGTGGGATTCCTGATCAACACTGCTGGCCTGGGCCTGACCGGTGGTGGCACGATGGATGAAGCCTTGACCCAGAATACTGAGGTCACTGGTTTGAAACCCAAGGTCCCGCCTGACCTGTGGTGGTGCAGTGGATAAAGCATCAACCTGGAACGCTGAGGTTGCTGGTTTGAGACCCTGGGTTTGCCTGGTCAAGGCACATATGGGAGTTGATGCTTCCTGCTCCTCCCCCCTTCTCTCTCTCCTCTCTAAATGAATAAATTAAAAAAAGAAAAAGAGAAAAGAAACCTAAAGTCCCCAGTTAGATCACCAGTCAAGGCACATATAAGAAGCAATCAATGAACAGCTAAGTAAAGCAGTGAGTTCATGCTTCTCTCTCTTTCTCAAAACAAACAAACAAACAAAACAACCCACTGGCCCAGAGCACTTTCCCAGGCTTTACCTCATGCAATCCTGACACTGCCTGTGGGGTCCTATGTCCCCCGTTTTCCTGGGGCAGGGACTTTCCTGTAGGCTCCTGCTGGGGACTGTGCCAGTGGGTCTGAAATTGGTGAGCTCAGCAGACACCTTCAGAAGAGAGGGGTGGTGCTGGGGGCCTCCAGGATGAAGGTGGTGGGCTAAGGAATCGGGGTGGTGGGGTGGGGGTGACATAAGGGGCGACCGCTTGGGTGACAGATGTGACGTGTGGATGGGTCCGGGTCCAAGGCTTGCGATTGAGAACGACTTCATCCACCTTCTCACCCACCTGAGATGGAGCACAGAGATGTGTGGGTTTCCTGTTTTTCTTCTTTGGCTCTAATCTCGGAACCCTCTGCTTCATTTTGTTTCGTGGAGGAAGGGAGTGTCACGGCCCATTGGCGGACATGTGGGAAGCGCCGGGCACCTTACCCTCCACCGCCTGAGCTGGGCCCAGGCTCATGATTGCTGCCTCAGCCCACAAACATGCCGCGCAGCCTTGGACAGGGACCCTCCCTCCTGGTTCAGCCTCCTCTCTATACAATGGGAGGCCATTGAGAGAGAGTCCCCAGGGAGCTCCCCCCTTACCCCCTGTGCAGGTTTCCTGGGGCCCAAGTACAGAGAGCCCAGCAGACAGAGGGAAGGCCCCCGACCCCGGGGGACAGGGAGTCTGTGCCTCTGTTGGAAAGAACAGGGAGTCAGGCCTGGCATGGAATGTCTAGGGCAGGAGGATGGGCTTTTAATCCTTTCCTGTGGGTCAGGTGTGTCACTTGCCTTATCTAATCCGGTCCTTATAAAACCCTGAAAGGAAGGTGCAAACAACCGCATTTGAAGAGGAGGAAACTGGGGCTCAGGGAGGTGACTTGTCTACACAGCAGGTACTTAGCACAGCGCGGGGGCTGGAGGGGGTAATTGAGGTCCATCAGGCCCTACAGCTGTGTTCTTGCCCCTGGAGGATTGACTACTGGACACACACAGGTGAGGGCGAGGCAGAGAGAGAGAGAGGAGAAAGGAAAGACAAGAGAGCGTTCTTGGTTCCATCTCATCTCGAGATTAGGGATGCAGAACGTGCTGATTTATCCTAACAGGAGCAAGATCCTGCGGAGTTCTTTCAATTTGGTATGTTAAACGAAAGGCAGGTCTTTAAACAAAAGGCAAGTCTGGCTTTCCAACACTGCTGTGAATGCTGTCACTAAGTCAGGTTCCTGCTGAACCTATTTTAATGAGTAAGCCACGCAGAGTTTATAATTGATGGCTGGAGACGTCTGGGGACTCCTGCCGTTGAAAGTAGTTAGTTCTCTTGAACGGCTTAAACATTACCTTCCTAAACGCGCTAGCACAATTCATTTGCTGCCTTAGCAGAATGTCCCTCCACCAAGTGGAAGGGAGGAATCTGGGCTTGGAGTGAAACCCAGCTCTGCCGGTGTCTGCCAGCGCTGTGTGGCTTTGGGCCAGTCGCTTGGTATCTCTGAGCCTTGGTTTCTTCATTCTGAGATGTGAGAAGATCCAGGGTCCACAGGCTTGTTTGGAGGATTGGACTGGAATATGTTTGCCAACCGCACGATAATTGTCAGATGGGCAACGGCTGCTTCCTCCCCAAGTCCTGGCACCCTGCCCTCAGGCACGAGAAGTTGGGGTATCTGTAAATCTGGGGGTGAGAAGCTACCCCTGCCCCCTGCCAAATATCTCTGCCTTGCTGTCTGTACAGAGAAAGAGAAAGACCCCAAGTACTGGAGAGACCAAGCTCAGCAGACCCTGAAAAATGCCCTGAGGCTTCAGAATCTCAACACCAACGTGGCAAAGAATACCATCATGTTCCTGGGAGATGGTGAGGCCCGGGCCTGCGGGAGGGGCGGGACAGGGCACCTAGCTGGGGGCCCACAGAGCCAGGCAGCAGTGAAGGCGGCTATGCTGAAGAGGCTGGAGCCCTGGGGAGCATGTTTAAGAGCGTTGGGGGCTAGGCTGTGGACCCATAAAGTCTGCTGTGCTAGGCGGTCTCCTGAAGGTCTGGGGAGGGAAGGGCTGCCCAGTCACATTTATGGAGCCATACTCTGGTGCCCACTGCCCAGCCTGCCTTGGCACCAAACTAGAGAGCTATGAGTGCCTGGGACGGCTGATTGGAGAGGCAAGAAGCCCAAGAGGCTGAGCCCCCCTCCTCCCCACGCAGGGATGGGTGTCTCCACGGTAACAGCCGCCCGCATCCTCAAGGGTCAGCTGCACCACAACCCGGGAGAGGAGACCAGGCTGGAGATGGACAAGTTCCCCCACGTGGCCCTCTCCAAGGTGAGCTTCAGCCCCAAGCCCGCCGAGCCCAAGCCTCCCACCTCTCAGCTTGAGAGCACGCAAGAAAGGGCCCTGGTGAGGTGGTCGACCCTCCAAGGCCCCACTATGAAATGTGAAGAGCAGCAGCTACTTCCAAAGACTTTATTTTGAGGGTTTTAGCTCATTGATTTTTTAAAAATCTGTAGGAGAATAACATACGTAGAGAAAAGTGCACAAGAGCACAGCTTAAATTTTCACAAACTGCACATGTCGAAATAACCAGCATCCAGGTGGAGAAAACGAACACGACAGCAACCAGATGTCCTCCTGAGCCCCCATCCCATCCTTAACCCCCGCTCACCCACCCACAGGTTAGCTGGTCCTGCCTTTGCACTTGATATAAAGGGAATCTTTCCCACATGGTTCTGTTGTGTTCATTCTCTCCCAAGGTGGTTCAGGAAGTTGGTTAGATTACTGATGTGAAGTGGTAGCTGCCATTCCCCGTGGTGTCGTTGTTGTTAGTGTTCTGTAATGAACATCCGCCGGACTCTAGGGGAATAGCAAGGACTGACTGGAATGTGTTCTGTGTCTTCAAGGGGCTCTCCGGCTGGTGGGGAAGGGAGAGAGCTTCAGGGTTTCTACTAGAGGTCTGAAGGGGGGAGGGCCTCTTCCCTATGTCCCCCTTCTAGATCCTGCCTCTCCCTCACTCTCCCTCCCCTCCCTCCATCCCTCCCATTTCTTCAAGAACTCCGCTCTCCCTTCTCTAGGACTCACCTGCCTCCCCCTTGCTTACTCCTACCATCCTGGACCCAGAGAGGGGCCCCAGCTGGCCCAGCCCTGCTCCCCTGCCAAATGTTTCCATGTGTTGGAGAGTTAACTTCCTGCCCCTTCCTGCTGCCCTGGTGCCTGGCTGTGGCTCTGGGGGGGGGGAGGCGCAGTGGGCAGCAGGGCTCAGCCAGGGCTGTGGGAGGCCTCTCTGTCTCCCTCATGTCCCAGGCTCCACGGTGTGAGCAGGGGTGGGTGGGCAGCACGCTGGGTCTGGCCGTCTTCCAACCCTCCTTCCCACCTGCAGACATACAACACCAACGCTCAGGTCCCTGACAGCGCAGGCACCGCCACTGCCTACTTGTGTGGGGTGAAGGCCAACGAGGGCACCGTGGGGGTGAGCGCAGCCACCCAGCGCTCCCACTGCAACACCACTCAGGGGAACGAGGTCACCTCCATCCTGCGCTGGGCCAAGGACGCTGGTAAGTGCGGGTAGTGGTAGGGAATGGGGCCCGCCTCTGTGACTGCTTGAGCCTCAGTCTTCCCAACTGTACAATGGGGAGAGGGGAGTGCAAAGATGCTCTCCAGGGCTCTTCTAGCGCCAGTGTTCTGAGAATCTGAAATATTCATGGGATCTCATCCAGGACAGGAAGCCTAGTGGTTTAGGAACCCATCCAATGTGGGTTCTGGTCCTGGAGCACTTCCCTGAGTCTATTCATTTCACTGTAAAATGGGCATGAAAACAGAGGCTCCTCATGGGCTGGGTGTGAGGAAGGCAAGGGGCCTCGCCCAGTGCCAGCCCCATGGGGGTTCAGCAAACGTCTCCTCCGCCCTTCCTCCTGGAATTGTGAGGCCCTGGCCCATGTCCCCAGGAACTTTAGAGTCAGAGTATGAGTCTGGCTGACACAGGTGACAACACCACCGCAGGAGGACCCTTAGGAGGGGCCCCTGTGTCCTTGCAGAGCATTCGGTGGAGGAGGGGCACTTCCCGCAGGAGCGGGGTGCTGCAGGGGCTCGCAGCTCAAGGGTGCTCCGGGAGGCAGAGTGTCTGAGCTGCCAGGGTATATGGAAGCCACCATCCCCCTGCCCCTCCCCCCCTCCGCTTAGTATAGATGAGGCCCCGGCAGTCACGCAACTAACACAGGAGGCCAGTCTTCAGCTATGAGGAGGGAGAGGCAGCGTGGAGACTGCTGTCTCCTGACGAGTCAACTCCTTCTCTCCCACAACCCAGGGAAATCTGTGGGCATCGTGACCACCACGCGAGTGAACCATGCCACCCCTAGCGCCTCCTACGCCCACTCTGCCGACCGGGACTGGTATTCGGATAACGAGATGCCCCCAGAGGCCCTGAGCCAGGGCTGCAAGGACATCGCCTACCAGCTCATGCACAACATCAGGGACATTGAGGCGAGTGCTGGGGATGCAGCCAGTGCAGGGACCCACGGGTGGGGTGGCAGGGCCTCAGGTGGGGCTCAGGCCTTGGGTACAGGCTGGCAGGGGAGAAGCAGCTTGGCCTGGCTCCCCATACACCTGGGAGGGCTCCCAGCCCATTAGGGGATTTGTGGTCGAGGCAGGGAGGCTCTGTAGGATTTCTCTGCGGTGGGGCCGAGGATAAACCCTGGTGTGGCTGCCACCACACCTCAAGAATTAGGCGCCCAGGGATTATTTTGTAAATTGGAACCTGGCGCTGCACCCCCACAGCACAGGGAGGTGGGGGTGGCTGGGTGGCCATCTGAGGCGAGTATCTGCCCTGTACAGTCCCACATTACAAGGTATGTGTCCCATGTACTCACGCCCAGAGAACAGGTGGTATGGACAGTGGTTAGCACACACTCTCAATTTTAAACTTGGGTTCAACTCCTTGCCCTGTTTGCTAGCTGTGTGACTTTGGGTCAGCTACCTGACCTCTGAGCCTTCCCACTTGCAGCCCCTTTGAGAAATGTACCTATCTCATAATCCCATTTGTGACGTCTACACAGAATAATCCCTGAAGACTGTAGAGTTTGTTTAGCACAGGGTCTGACACCTAGTGAGTGCTCAGAAAGTGGTTGCATTTATGCAAGAGCCACTTGTCCAGTGCCCCGAAACCCAAGCTTATAGCCCCGAGCAGGTTCACGTATGGAAGTGAGCGCCTGCATCCACGGAATGTTCAGTGGGCCCCCCTTAAATGAGAACCTCTGGCTTGTTCCTTTTTCAGCCTCTTCTTATCTACTTGTTATCGGTCCCTGAGCCTAGAATGGGGGTGCAGTGAGGCTCAGAGGAAGTCCCACCTACCCCTAACCTCTGTTTCTAACCTTACCAAACTCACGGGCTCCCAGACCCACCCTCTGTCCCCCACACGATCCCCCCAGTTTCTAAGTGCCCCCCGGCTCCCCTTACCAACCCATGACTTCCCTTTTCCTAGCGGTGGATTGAACACCATTTTCAGGACACAAAGTCCTGTTGACCCTTTTAGTGAGCATATATCTGAGGCAAAGCTGCCATCCTGACATTGCTTCCACCTGATTCGTGTCCTGGGACAAGCCGCTTCTCCTCCCCGAGCCTCAGTTTCCCCACCTGTACAGCAGGAACAGAGAGCCCCGCTGGCCTCCTCCTTGGGCCGCTGGAGGCCGAGATGAGGTCATGGATGTGAGAACATTTGTTGTACAAGCACAGGGTGTAATTATGGGGCTGCTCTTCAGAGAGACTTGGCAGAAACAGCCTGAGAGGGGGACAGGAGCTTAAGGGGAGATTTTTCCAGTGGGGGTGAGGTGTAGACTGGGGGGTCCCCAGGTCCACTAGGGGCCGAACGAGGGTGAGCATGGGAAGGGGGACAGTGAGTGCTATCCCTCCCCCTTACCTCTCTTTCTGCTCATCCTTTTCTCTCCCGCCGGCCCTGCCTCCCCACCACCCCGAAACCCCCAACCCCAGACTGTACATGAAACAAAAATCCTGGTGTCCGCCCTGAAAATAAATATCTTTTGCTAAAAAAACAACGAGAAAAAAAAAAAAAAGAAAAAGAAAGAAAGACACAAACCCAAACCCCAAAGCCAAACAGCCAGTCTGTTATTTGGGAATTTAATGAGCCCGTGTGAAGTCTCTACTGGGGCTGGAAGATTGGGGGCTTCATTTCCACTCTGAAAATGCCAAGGGGTCAGGTTCTGTGGGAACAATGTGGGGGGCAGGGGGCCAGTGACCCAGGGCCCCTTCTCCCCCTTCCTCTCACGGCTGCCCCACCCCCAGAGAGCCTGGCTAGGGCTGACCGTGGGGAACGTTGCCTAGGAAATACTTCCTCGTGCAGGGAGAATACCCCCCATGGAGGCCACCCCGGTGTCCGGGACCCCTGCATTACTGCATGTCCTCCTGTGACAGCTCTGTGGGGGCTGTTATTTCCATTTTATAGGTAAGGAAATTGAGGCCCAGGAGAAGTGACAGGCCCTTGGTCAAGAAGGGACAGAGTCAGGATTCAAAACCATGTCCCCTTCAGTTCCCTATGACCCAGGCTGGCCCTGGGGCACCTTCCCCACCTTGACCACCGGCCCAAACGCCCTGAAGAAGCTGGGTTCCCAGGCGGAAGACGGAGCGGAAGGGAGAGAAGGAGCCCTGAGCTGCCTGCCAGACCCAGCGACAGCGGACCGAGGCCCGGCCAGAGCTGGGCTCTACTCTCCCGAGGTGTCAGCCAGGGGCGGCGGCCTGGGCTGACGCCTGTGGTGACAGGAGGACACCGGTGTGGTGGTAACTGTGGGCGGCAGCTGTTATGCTCTTGGCCCCGTTTTAAAAATAGTCAGGACTTCAAACATGGACTCCCAAGGAAAACAAACAGTCCCGCGTCCCTCCGCCCGCGCAGGCAGTGCGGTGGGTAAAATTAGCCTGGCGGGGACTACACAGACGTGAGCGCTGGCCCGCTGTGTGCCCAGGCTCGCAGCTGGGCTGCCCCCCGGACCTCCCCGGCCGCGGCCTCTGGCCTGCGGGCACCCTGCCTCTCACGATGGGCAGAGGAAGCTCTTAGAACCTCCGCGACGGGCTCTGTGGACACAGTAGGGCCCCAGTGCCAGGGTCAAAAGACATCTCAGGTTCAAATCCCGGCTCTGCCACTTACCGCCTGTGTGGCCTGGGAGAAAAGAAATCAGAGTTCTGCACCTATTTACTTATTTGGACGAAGGGGACAGGTTCCCTTGCACCCCGGCGGGAGTTGAATGAGATGATATATCTGAAGTGCTCGGGTCCTGACACACTTTCTAGAAGAGCTCTAGGAAAGGTGTTATTTTTACAGAGCTCAGGGAGGTGATCAGTAGCTCCGATGTTTCACCCCGACCACAGTTCCAGCAGACTCACTATCTCCTCTCCGCAGCCTGGAAAGATGAAGGCTCTGCAACAGCAGCAGAGACCAAACTCGGGACTCCCCCGGCGGGGGCCACTGGGGCTTCTGGAGATCTGGAAACCCCAGGGTACTGATGGTTCCTGTCCCCTTTAGGTGATCATGGGGGGTGGCCGGAAGTACATGTTCCCCAAGAATAGAACCGACGTGGAGTATGAGTTTGACGAGAAGGCCAGGGGCACAAGGCTGGACGGCCTGAACCTCATCGACATCTGGAAGAGCTTCAAACCGAGACATAAGGTAGCCTGTTCAGGGGCCAGGGGGCTGCAGGGTGGCCGGCGGCGGGTGTGGGGCTGGGCGTCCTCTCTCTGAATCGGTTTTCTCCTCTACAATGTGGTCATGATCCTACCTTCATCCTTCCTCCCAATGGTATAACAGATCTGTGAACAGCACATAGTAGGTAATCAATCCGTTCCTTCAGGGGAGGGCAACAGAAAGAGCTAAGCAGTGAGGAGGAGGGTGGGCCAAGGAATAGCTTGCATGGATGTTCAGTCCACTTGAGCCCCTACTGTGTGCAGGGCCCCTGGCTGGGCATGAGGTCCAAATGATGAATAGGATGGTCAAGGGGACGTGGAACAGTGTGCTTGGATGGCAGGATGCCCAGAACCAACCAGAACTCAGAGAGGACAGACCACAGGGAGAGGCTGAGAAAGCCTGGCAGAGACAGGAGAGGGTAGAGGAGGCAGCATTGGGAGGTCTCGCAGGCAGAGGTAGAGGCCCTTCACAGTGAGTTGGCTTTGGCCAGAGCGAGGGCACGTGCTGGAACGTGGGAAGGGCCCACGCTTTGGCTCCTGGAGTGGCTCTGGCCTTTTAAATCTGTGGTGCTGGCCGCTGGGCCTGGGGCAGCTGGGGTCTGGAAATGACTGTGGTCAGGGCTGAAGACAGTGGGGAGCAGCCTGGCAGCCACTTTGATGTCACTCTGGGGTTGGGTTTCTGAGGGTTCCAGGCCTGGCCCCGGGGGAGGCCTTGCGGGATGGGGCTGAGCCAAGAGTGAGGTGGGGGCAGGGCCTGGGGAAGCGCCCCCACAGGGCTGGTGGAGGTGGGACTGAGCTGCTTTGAACCGTTCCCATTCCTTCTGAGTCAGCTCAGGCTGGCCCAGAGCTGCTCCTGGCCCAAGCCAGAAACACAGGACCCTCCCAACCTCAGTTTCTCTATCTGGAACATAGGACCAGGTTTTAATTCTTCTTGCAGGGTACTTACCTTGGTGCTCAGTCTACACCCCAAGAGAGAGGGAGAGGGCTCCTCAGCACTATACCGGACAGAGTATCACTGTGGGGTCCCAAATAGACCATACATTGCTTGAAAACCATGCCTTCTAGAGTGTCTCTCCTTTAAAACTGGATAGCTGAGTCATCTGTGTGTCTCAATTTCTCCATCTGTAAAATGAGAATAATACCTACCCTACCTTATAGGGCTGATGTGAGGATTAAATGAGTAACACCTCAGGGAAGCAGAGGAGGGGATGGGAGTGGGGGACCAGAGCCCCACTTTTTTAGCCTTTCACCTTCCTTCCCATAACAACGGCTGGGGTTTGAAAACCACTGATCCTAATGCCATTGTCCAGAGAAGGCAAGGGACTCTCCTGAGGACACACAGCTGATGCCTGGCAAGACCCCCAGTCCAGGGTCTGAATGGAGCCATCTCCAGGCAAACCAACCAGCCCCTTCCTGTGGCCTGTATGCCCCGGAAGAGCAGCACTTCCTTTATTGCCCCCTTATGTGGGGTCCCCAGGGCAGAATGAGGGCTTCACTTCCTCCCTGGCTTTCCATGGCCCTTCAGAACACCTCTCAGCTGGCAGCTCATAGCTCTCAGTGGGCACTCAAATCCCCTTGTGACCTTTGCCTGCCTCTTCTTTGCCCCATGTCCTTCTCCTCGGAACTCTACTCCCTGACCCCAGGCTGATCAATTTCTACTTGTCCTTCAGGGCCTCATTAGGACATCACCTCCACCATGAAGCCCTCCCTGGTTTTGCCTTTGGGTTCACAATGCTCTCTGGTCTCTCATAATTCTCCTCCCCCTGCATTAGAATTGCCTATGTATTTGTCTATTCTTGAGGGCAAGGGTGCTAGGTCCTTAGGTAGGGATTGGTTGTGAGAGGACTGAAGAAAACAAATACATCCCTCAGACTCGGACCAGCTGAGGTCAGTCCTTCCCGCCGCCCCAGCCCCAACATGACTGACGCAGACCCTTCCTCCTAGCACTCTCACTACGTCTGGAACCGCACTGAGCTCCTGGCCCTCGACCCCAACACTGTGGACTACCTCTTAGGTAAGGGAGTCGGGGTGTGGCAGTGGTGGATGCTTGGCTGGGTGCCCTGGGGCCAGGGCTGTGTGACCCAGCATCTGGGGTGAGGCCCCAGCCTGCTCCCCTACTTAGGGACCTTTGCCCTCAGACTCTAGGACCTGGGAGGAGTGAGGCAGGGGTTCTGGTTCATAGAACTTCGGCCCCAAATCTGCTGGCCGTGCAGGGTGAATAACCCCATTGAGCACAAAGGGACACCGAAGGTCAGAGAAGGGAAGCCACCTCTGGCATGCCACACTGCTGATTAGAGTATGGCTCGGGTAAGTCTGAACCCTGGCTAGAGCTGAGACTTATATCCTAGGCTGCAGAGCAGGGGACCTGGAGCCAGCCCTGCTGTGTGGCCAGGGCAGAAGCCAGCCTGGTTGTCTCTGCTGGTCTTGACTGGGAGGTGCTCCCTCCTCCCCCGTGGTGGGGCCCAGGGCAGCTCTAGGCTGGGGGAATGAGGCCCGAGCACCACCATGCAGTCTGCTGGGTCCCCTTTCTCACCTGGTTATTGTGCCTGGCCAGTGGCGGCAAAGTCTCCTGCAAACCTTTCCCAAGGAGCTCAGGCCCCAGGGGCTGGCTGTGTCAGTGGAGGTTATGGGTTCAGAGCTGGGCACCTGGACGAGCCCCCAGGTACACGCACACAGCCCTCTGCTTGCCTGGGTCACAGGGCACAGGCTCCATACCACACACAGGCTGTGTGGAGCTGTGCATGCACCCATGGAGTGAGCAAGACAGTTCCACTCATGGATCTTAGAGTCAGAGTGCTGGGTTCAAATCCGGCTCCTACCACCTACAAGCTGTACAACCTTGGGCAAGTGATTTTTCTTCTCTGTCCCTCAGTGTCTTCTTCCATAAAGTAGAAATAATAGCTCTGGTAGAATGGGGATAATGATAGGACCTATTCAGGGCTGTCATGAGGATTAAATGAACTAATGCATTATGTAAGTTATTTGTTGCCGTGTATCAAACTATCCTAAAACTTAACAGTTTAAAATAAGAGCAAACATTTATTACATGCATATTTCTTTAGGTCAGTAATTGGGAGAGGCTTGGCTGGGTCTCTAACGAGATTGCAGTCATCTAAAGGCTTGAGTCCGGGACTCCCAAGATGGCTCACTGATATGGCTAATAGGTGGCCAGAGGCCTCAGTCTCTTGCTGCATAGATCTCTCCATACAGCTGCTTGAGTGACCTCACAATATGGCAGCTGGCTCCTCCCAGAAACCCAAGAAAATACAAAGCAGAAGCTGCCATGTCTTATCCAGATACAGGACAAGAGCCTGGGGGCCCTGTTGAGTCCAGATACAGTCTTCTGCCCGGGGGCCTTCGGGTTGGGGGGCAGGCTAATGGGCTTGAACCCCAGGTCTCCCGCTTAGCAGCTGAAAAAAGCAAGTAACCGACCCTGAGCTTCAGTCTCCTCCTCTGTAAATGGACATGGTGAGCCCTCTCCACGGTGGGGCCGTGAGGGTGGAAGGAGGGAACATCTGAAAGCGCCTGGCACACTCTGGGCCCTGAGAGCCGTCCGGATGAGCTTGCTGTCCCCGCTTTGCCCCTCAGTTATGTGTGGGGAGCCTGCGCTCCCTGAGACACCACAGGGGCCTTGGGGGTCCTCCTAGCAGGCCGTGGACTCTAACCACCCACGTCCTCCTCAGGTCTTTTTGAGCCGGGGGACATGCAGTACGAGTTGAACAGAAACAACCTGACTGACCCGTCACTCTCTGAGATGGTGGAGGTGGCCATCAAGATCCTGAGCAGGAACCCCAGAGGCTTCTTCTTGCTGGTGGAAGGTAGGGCCCCAGGCCTGACTACAGGGCCACTTGCCCGGGAGCTTCTGGGTACACAGTCGTGAGGTCAGGGGACAGGGAGGTCCAGCTCTCAAAGAGAACTGTCCGGTCTGGTTTGGGAATGATGGGGGGAATTCCTTCTGGGAGGATGGAGTATGGATTGGAAGAGAAGGGGGCAGTGCTGAAGCTCCCAGCCCAATAGGCTATCCTTCACACACACCTACCTGCCAGGCTTACTAGTCCAGGAAGGTTTCCTGAAAGAAGAGGCAGGGTTCTTCTTTCCAGGAGCTCTTTCCTGAGGCCTGGTTCTGGAGGGGTATGCAGCCTTCTCAGTTTCATTTCTCAGAAGAGATAAACCAGCAGATCCAGTTGACATCTTCACTCTGAGCAGCTCCCTGGAGATGCTCATCAGCCTATGGGAGCCCTTGCAGCTGGGCAGTGGGCATCTGCTGGTACTAGGCACGTGTGGGGCCAAGGTCAGGTTCCTGAGTCCTGTCTCCAGAAGGAAAAGGCCCAGGGCAGGCCCCGGGTGTCCCAGGGTCTCCCAGCTCGCGAGAGCCAGAGCCTTTGGGAGTCGGCAGGGCTGTACAGTGCTGGCATTCGTGGAGTTTGCAAGGGCCGATGTGAGGCCCTGGAGTCCGGCTCTTGGGTTCTTGTCCTGCTGCTGCCGTCCACTGGCTCTGTCGCCTCTACCTGTACATTTCTGTAAAGTAAGGCTCCACATAGTCCCCCTCCCATAAAAGGGTTATTAGCACCCATTGTGTTCAGAGACATAAAGTACTTTGAACAGGGCCTGGCAGAGAATACATCCTCGGCGTTTCTATTATTATCATTATTATGATTATACAATAGCTAAGTCAGTAACAATAGGAAATTTGAGGACGTGATAAGGTTTCCAGAATCTCCCAAAGTTCTAACAGCCATTGTCTTCACGTACACACCCACACGCACACACAGACACATTTGCACACATGCTCTCGCCACACATACACGCAAGCTCAAGCCCCTCTGCTCTCCAGAGGCCAGTGGCCGCCAGCCGGCTTGACTGCTTTCTTGCCAAACCCTGGGGTTCCCATTCAAGAGCGGCGGTCTCGGCCTGGCCCCAAACAGGCCTCTGACGCCGTCGAACCAGCCGGGAGCCGGTGGTGGTGAGCTCGGGCTCCCCAGGGAGCAGTCCGCTTTGTGAGCAGGGCCAGGACTGGGCCCACCACGCCAGCTGCTCCCAGAGCCACAACAAAGGAAGGACCCACCCTTCCAGCCTGCCAGACCCACGTGGTGAGGCTCAGGCTAGCGGGCAGGGAGAGCGGCCAGGCGCCCTGGCTCAGGACCCTCGGAGCTGGGAGTGTCCTCCAGGCAGCCCCTTCCTGCTAGAGACTGGGAGGCATTCCCTCAGGTCACACTGCCCTTAACCGTGACCCGTAAGCCAGGCTGCGTGCCAGGCCTCTTGTGCTCACCTTGGAGCGGCAGCGTGTGGGATGCAGGCTTCCACAGGTCTTTCTGGAAGCCCGCTGTGGGCCCTGCCCAGCACCGAGGGCTTTTGCCACTTTTTCAGACTGTGCTCGACACTCCGAGGGGGCGATTCAAAGTGGAGGTGGAAAGGCAGGTGATCTAGAGTGAGTCACACCTGAATCCAAATCCCCCCGGCACATCCCACCGTGGGCACATGACTTCCCCAGTCTAGGCCACAGTTGCTCCATCTGTGAATGGGGCTGACTGTACTCGTCTCCGCCCAGGATCACTGTGAAGGGGAAACAGGCATCAGCTTGTAATGCCCGGTAGCCAGTGGGCACTCGGGCATGCTGGTTCCCTCCTGGCCTCTCTGATGTCTCAGGGACTCCTTCCAGCAGCCGAGAAGCGGTGCTAAGAGCGGCTTGGGGGGCTGGAAGGAACACAGGTTTCTAGTCGGGAGGATCTGCTGTACATCCTGGCTTTCACTCTCCGCACGTGGGCCTTCAGTCCAGCAGCTCGCCCTCCCCGAGTTGCTATACAGTGAGCGGCTGCAGACAAGCCTGGTGTGGGGCCTGGCATGTGGTAGTTCTCCATCAAGGAATGGTGAACCCGGCGGTCACATGGGGAGGTCTTGGGAGTGCTGATCTCCCCTCACCTGGGGGCTTTGCCTTGGTGTCGCAAGGAGGCAGGATTGACCACGGGCACCATGAGGGCAAGGCCAAGCAGGCACTGCATGAGGCGGTGGAGATGGACCAGGCCATCGGACACGCAGGCACCATGACCTCCCTAGAAGACACGCTGACCGTCGTCACTGCTGACCACTCACACGTCTTCACCTTCGGCGGGTACACCCCCCGTGGCAACTCTATCTTTGGTACGTGGGCCTCCAGTGAGGCGGCCACTAGGCACTCCCAGCGTCTGCCCCCCTGGTAGCAGGAGTGGAGTGGGAGAACCAGCAAGCCCAGGGCTGGCACGGGTGGGACTCAATGAGAATTTAAGGACAGGTAGGGGAATGCAGGGTGGAGGGATGGGGTGAGGTGAGTGCATGGGTGGGTGGCTGGCTACCTGGACAGTGGATGGATAGAAGAATGAGGGAGAGAGGGGAGATGGATGGATGGATGGACGGACGGATGTTAGGGAGGGATGTGGGCACAGTGAAAATTGAGGGATGGTTGGTGGGGAGTAATCAGGGTTGGGATGGTGGCTTCATAGAGGTGAGTTGGGGCCCTTCAAAGGGACTGTACTTCTGGTGCTCCAGTGTGACCCCTGGACCCCACACTTTCTCTTGTGCAGGTCTGGCCCCCATGGTGAGCGACACAGACAAGAAGCCCTTTACTGCCATCCTGTACGGCAATGGGCCTGGCTACAAGGTGGTGGGCGGTGAGCGAGAGAATGTCTCCATGGTGGACTACGGTGAGACTGCCCAGACCCAGGGACGGGAGGGGACAGGCCACCCCTCGGGGATGGGCCTGGGAACAGAGTGTAGGCTTGTGGTCAAGGCCCGGGGTCTCAGAGTAGTCAGGACTGAGTCAGAACAATCTCAGTTTGAATCCCCTTCTACAGTTTCGTAGCTCTGAGACCTTGGGCACATAACTTCACCATTCTCCGCTTCAGTTTCCTCCGTAAAAGGGTTCTACCTCCAAGGTTGTCTGAAGAACTAAACGGGTCTGATGAGCTCACCATGGAGCCTGGCACCTACAGGTGTTTGCTATATTAACTGCCATTTATAATATTCCAATACATGAGCCTTCCCAGGGCGTTCATCCAATTCCATATTGTTGAATGTTCATTTGTTTGGATGTCCCCTGAGACCCCTGGGGAATTTCATGATGCAGCCAATGGTAAGAGCCTCTCCTGGGTTGCCTTTCCTTCTTATCCAAATAGCTTAGATGAGGCTGATTTTCTCTTCAGGGGGTTGAGACTGCAGGCTTCTATGTCAGAACAGACTCAGGCCCGAATCCTGTAGCCCACACCGAGCCTCAGTGTTCTCTTCTGTAAAATGGGGTGCCCGAGCCAGCCTGGGAGGGGCACGGAGAAGCTGCCGCACAGTGCCAGGCCCTTGGTGGGCTCTCTGCAAATGTCTCTTCTGGCCCACAGCTCACAACAACTACCAGGCGCAGTCTGCGGTGCCCCTGCGCCACGAGACCCACGGTGGGGAGGACGTGGCAGTCTTCGCCAAGGGCCCCATGGCACACCTACTGCACGGTGTCCACGAGCAGAACTATATCCCCCACGTGATGGCGTATGCGGCCTGCATCGGTGCCAACCGCAACCACTGTGCCTCAGCCAGCTCGTCGGGCAGCCCCTCCCCAGGCCCCCTGCTGCTCCTGCTGGCCCTGCTTCCCCTGGGCACCCTGTTCTGAGGGCCCAGGGCCCGGGCACCCACCAGCCCATGACAGGCGGCCAGCCTCCCTCTCCCAGCGCTGCGCCCCGCCCGCGGCCCACACCTCAAGGGGCAAGGAGGTGGGGGCACCCACAGCCTCTGCAGCCGCCAGAAAGGGGACCCAGGAAACCAAAGCCTGCTGCCCGCCTTGCTCCCCTCTGGAATCCTCCACGGAGGCCAGCCCAATTCCTAGCCTTCTGCCTCCACCCCAACCCTGCCGACCCTTGGGCCAGCAGGGAAGGTTTCTCTTGGGCAGGCAGAGAGCACAGACTGCAGAAATTCTCAAAGCATCTTATTTTTCTAGCAAACACATTTCTCCAGATTCAGAGGCTCTGGAGCTTCCATGGAACATTCCAGATCTGACCTTCCCACCCCCCTCTCCTTCTGTCTGGAACCTACCAGGGCCTCCCATGTTCATGTCTCTACCTGAAGGGGAGACCAAGTCCTTCTCTTCAGGATTGGGGGTTTGCTCACTCACTCGTCCCAGGGCTCCCAGAAAGGCAGCTCCAGGGTTGGCCTTCCACCCCGGGGACTGGCTGTCCACCCCGGGACTGGCTGTCCACCCCGGTGGCCTGCGCTGGGAAGAGCAGCCTGGCGGTGGATACTGCCCAACCCCCAGCACACATGCCAGCTCTTCCCTGAAGCGACTCTCCTGTCTGGAACAGCAAAAAAAAAAAATTTTCTCTCTTTGGTGTTGGTTAAAAGGGAACACAAAACATTTAAATAAAAATTTCCAAATATTTCTGAGGACAGAGCTGAGTCTTTGTGGTGAGGGAGGAAGAGACTGAAATAGGCTCGTTTCTTTGGGCAGAGCTGGACTTAGGGCCCAGGAGCGGGGGTGGGGGTGTGGTGTGGAAGGAGGGTCTCCTTCTGGCCTGGGGGTTCTAACACATGGGTGACTTTGGACAGATTGCTTTGTGTCTCTGCGCCTCAGTTTTCTTATCTGTAAAATGGGAGCTAGCCCACGCCTGGGTTGCTGTGAGGATTAAAGAAGACTGCCTCTGTGCCCTGAAACCATGCCTGGCACCCTGGCTGCATGGTGCCCACAAACAGAACTACATACGCTGGCCCATGGCAGCTACCCATTCATTCATTCATTCATTCATTCATTCATTCATTCATTCTCTCACTCACAAATGTTGAGTCGGTGCTAGGCCCTGCGCTGGATCTGAAGAATGGAACGTAAACAGTGCTGACATGCTGCCCCACAGAGCTTCAGCCTGGCTTGGCAGTTGTGATTTCTCCATTCCTGATCGTTCTCCATCCCAGCCCGGGCACTGGGTCCAGGATGGCACCTGACACATATACCTGTGGGTATACAGTTTGTTCCTCTTGTCATTGGAACAAAAGTTCCTATAATGATAACAGCAATTAACATCAATCATTTACCATCTGCCAAGCTCTGTGCTGATGCTTTACACGAATTCAGCTCATTTCATCCTCCCTAGGAAGTAGGGCCCCATCATGTGCATTTACAGATGAGGACACCAAGGGTGAGGGAGGGAATATGATTGGCCCAGGTCCTCCAAGTTTTGGAGCTGGGATTCGAATCCAGGTCCATTTGATTCCAAAGCTCCTACACTAATGGCACCCTTTGCTTATAATGCATTTCCAAGCTCCTACCAACCAGGTTCTGAGGTGGACAATACAAATGACTCATAATACACCCCAGTTCCTTCATGAATAAAAATGCACCTGTGCAGATTTCCCTCTGAGCTTCCTTCCTAGCAGTCCTAGCAAAAAGGGAAGTATGTATAGCCAAGCTGATGCTGGGATAAAGAATTAAACTGGACAAAGAGATGTGTCATCTTGAACTGTACAGTGCGGTGTTTTCAGGTGTTCTCACCTGCCAGCATGGGAAGCTGGGGCTCGATCCCACCATGGGCCTCCCAGAGGCAGGATGCGACATGCACCTCAGAAGTATTGGTCCGCAGCGCAAGGGAGCTGGGGTAGTTATTCTCCAACTCTCATCCCTCATTGACTAAGGGCTGCTCCTGGGAAAATCACCACCCTGGCCCTTCCAACCTTCCCCCGGGAGGGCAGAGAGAAAGGCTCCAGGCATGTGCTGGAACATTAAATGCTCAAAGGATAAAAACAGAACACCAACAGCATCTTAAACTTTGGGGTACACTGATGGGTTGAAAAGGCTGTGGGTCCGAGAGATGAGGCTTCACGTCTCTGCTCCACTGTTCTCTTGTTTCTATGAACTCGGGCAAGTTCTCTACCTTCACTGATGTTCCATTTCTGCACCTGAAAGCAGAAGGGGCACTTAGGATCCCACTAGGAACAAGGGCTCTTCCCCCCGAGTCGAGGCCATGGGCTGCTGTGTTCTTCAAGAACCAATGATGTTCGGGCACCCACCACTCCAAAATCTTCCCCATGCCTCCTTCACTCAGTCTGGGCCTCTGCACCCTTAGGCCGCTCATCACCCTTTATTGTAACTGTTGGTGGGCTCTGAATCCTAATCGGAGCCAGGGATTGAGGCAGAGGTCTCAGTTCCAGCCTTCAGCAGCCAGGGAATTAGAAGCTAAGGGTGATGATAGTACCCTAAGCACAAGGATTTCCATGGTCCTCCGATGCTTTCTCAGGAAGAACAGATGAACTGACAAATTCTTTTCTATTCATCCAGATAACCTTGTCTTCTGTTAAAGATAAATCCAGAACTTAACACAATGAGAGTTTATTTCGTTCTTAAACATCTGGTGGTGCCTTGGGTCAGGTAACTGGAACCCAGGCTCTTTCCACCTTGTGGCTCTTCCCTCCTCTAAGTTCCAGATATTCTAGCGAACCAGAACTGTCTATCTCAAGGGTCAGGAATCATTTTGGCTGAGAGAGCCATGAACGCCACATATTTTAAAATGTAATTCCGTGAGAGCCATACAACAACCTGTGCACCTTACGCATTATCCAATAAAAATTCGGTGTTGTCACAGAGGACAGCTGTGATTGGCTCCAGCCACCCGCAACCATGAACATGAGCGGTAGGAAATGAATGGATTGTAATACATGAGAATGTTTTATATTTTTAACGTTATTTTTTTAATTAAAGATTTAGCCCTGGCCGGTTGGCTCAGTGGTAGAGCGTTGGCCTGGCGTGCAGAAGTCCCGGGTTCTATTCCCAGTCAGGGCACACAGGGAAGCGCCAATCTGCTTCTCCACCCCTCCCCCTCTCCTTCCTCTCTGTCTCTCTCTTCCCCTCCTGCAGCCAAGGCTCCATTGGAGCAAAGATGGCCCAGACGCTGGGGATGGCTCCTTGGCCTCTGCCCCAGGAGCTGGAGTGGCTCTGGTCGCGACAGAGCGAAGTCCCGGAGGGGCAGAGCATCGCCCCCTGGTGGGCAGAGCATCGCCCCTGGTGGGCGTGCCGGGTGGATCCCGGTCGGGCGCATGCGGGAGTCTGTCTGACTGTCTCTCCCCGTTTCCAGCTTCAGAAAAATACAAAAAAAAAAAGATTTGTCTGCAAGCCAAATGCAGCCATCAAAAGAGCCACATCTGGCTTGTGAGCTATAGGTTCCCGACCCCTGGTCTATCTACTGAGTTCTATCTGACCAACACATAGATTCAAGGGGTTGCATCGTCCTAGAAGTGACATACATCACTTGTACTCAGAGTTCGTTAGTGAGAACTAGTCATATGATCCCACTTAGATGCAAAGGAGGCTGGGAAATAGTCTTTGGCTGAGCAGCTGGATGCCATGAACTCTAGCAGGTTCTCAACCTAGGCACTATTGAGATTTGGGGCTGGATACTTCTGTTTTGAGGACTGTCCTGGGCATTATAGGATATTTAGCAGCATCCCTGGCCTCTAGTCACTAGATTTGTAGGAGGAAAAACTGTGCCCCCCCCCCAACAGCTAAGAATCTTTGCTCTATAGTCAGGAAGGGGTGTGGGACCCTTGGGTGGTCAGCAAGCTGTCTTGTCTCAGCATCACTCATATTCAGGGCACCTTCCTGCTCACGTGCTCCACAGACGTCACAGCACCCTCACTGTGTTTTAAAACATTAGGAACTTTCACATATGATTGGGTTTCTGGCTCTTTTGAAATTGGGAAGTGTGGCTGGCGTTGCCCCCACATTTCTGCAGGGCAGTGGTCAGCTGGAGCTGAGTGATGGCTGCCTGTTGGGCGTGTAGCTCTCCTGTTTGCCACACTGTGGGGAGAGATGGGCAGGAGAGCCTTAAATGCCATTCCAAGAAGCTAGGTGTTGACCATAAAAGCCCTGGGGAGCCATGGAAGGTTCTGGAGCTGGGTCATGAGAGTCATTTTTGAAAGATCATCTTGGTAGCCAGTTTTGATGACAGCTTCAAGAAGAGGAACTAAAGCTAGGAGACCAGTGAAGAGGCTGTTCAAATAGGCTGGGGCCACGGAGATGGGAGGCCTCAAATGTATGCCTGAGGGTCCCAGCTCCTGTTTGCCAAGGAGGAAGCTGGAACAGCACATGCATGGATCATTCGCAAACTGATCTCTGAGAGGGCAGGTGCAGGTAGGACATCTGCTGTGCACCACCCAACCTATTAAGCACCTGAGACGTGGCTGTGATGCTGCCACACAGAGGATGAATTTCCACATATCCTCCCACACTCTCCTATGAGGTGCACAACATCCCCATTTCACAGATGAGAAATTGGGGCTTGGTAGGGCATAGTGACAACTGTAAGTTGAACCCAGGTCTGCCTGACTCCCAACCCATGTTCCCCCTCCCTTTGCCTCTGGGGAAATCAACCCTGGCCCATCAGCCAAAGAAGCCCTGCCATGGGACAGTGGGAGCCCCCAGCCGAGTTTATAATTAGTCCTGGTGGCTTACCAGGACCTCCCACCGAGCTCTAGCAACAGCTGATGGAAGATGGGAATTAAGTTCTCAGAAGAGGATTTGGGTTCCCAAGTTCCTGTGTGGCTTCCTATGGCCTCCTTGGGACGCTGCCTTGATCACAGTGCCCATGCCAGGCTCTTTCCTGGTTCCTCATCCTTCTTTGTCCAAACCTCAGAACCTCAGGGTTAGGGCACATATGTGCACCCAGCCAACTGGGGGACAGGCCAGGTTGGGGTCCACCAGTGGCCAGTGCTATTTCTCCCTCCTGTTCCTTGGAATCGAGGCTTAGAATCATTGAGGCAAGGGGAACACTAAGAGCGAGCATTTCTGTGGGTCCCTGAGTCCCAGGCACTGTTTCTAGTGCCTCGCAGTACACTTCACTCATTGATCCTCCCACCCCTCTGTAGTAAGGGGGGCTGGCAAACAGGGAGCCCCTCACCCGACGGGCGGCCACCTCTCAGCTCCGGCTGACTACAGAAACGGGGCAGTGCCAGCCACGCTTTCCAATTTTTCAAAAGAGCCAGAAATCTAAGTCACGTGTGGAAGTTCCCAATGTTGTAAAACACGGTGAGGGTGCTCTGTGACGTCTGTGGAGCACGTGAGCGGAAGGTGCCCTGAGTACGAGCGGAGCTGAGACAAGACGGCCTGCTGACCACCCAAGCTTCCCACGCCCCTTCCTGACTGTAGGCCAGGGCCGTCACCGTCCCCATTGACAGAGGAAGAAGAGAGAAGCTCGGCAACTTAGGTGAAGTCATGCCACTAGCAGGAGAGGGAGACAGGACTTGAAGCCAAGCCACACGGCTCCAGAGAGTGGGACTGCGATGCCGGTGGCGAGGCCAGGCAGGTCCACATTGGGTTCTGGCAGACGGTAAAGGAACTGCGGAGCCGGAAAGCATTGGGCCGTTTCCGTCTATTAGATTCTCGCAAACTGGGTCAAGCAAACAAACAGGCAGGGGAGAACCACCTCTCACAGTGGCAGGCAAGCCACCCGCCCCAAGGTAAAGTGCCTTATATAGGCTATACACGTGTGTCTTTCTGCCACGTGCTCACGCACTAATCATGCAAAGTGCGAGCAAGCAAGCCTAACACACCTGTTTTCCCTACAGGGACTTAATTCTGCCTTTGTATCCTTTGGTGTCGCTCAGGGTGGGGAGCAGGAAGGAGTCAGGAATGTAGCTCTGCAAAGGTTCAGAGTGGGGGGGTGCGGTGTCAGTTGCGGAGATCCTGTTATCTTGGGCCTGTGCACTTGTCCCGGTGGGAGCAGGGCAGGCTAGCACTGGGACTTCCCAGGGCTAGCCTAGGCTTGTACACTCTGGCTGAAGATCCTGTGACCAGCTCCTGCCCACTCAGGACACCGGGTTGGCAACAATGGCAGTGCTGAGGCTGTGCCCGGAGGCCGTGTGGCTGGGTCAGGCAATCATTCAGCCCTCACCTCTAGAACCCTGGGCCACAACCTGAGCAGCAGCTGCAGCCTGTTCTCAGCACATGAGCCGGTGCTGCCCTGACACGTGGCCTGACGAGCCCATTGTCAGCCCTGAGCCCCTCCTCTCCTGAGAGCTCTCCTGGGCCCCAGGCCCCTTCCACAGGCCCCCTGACAAAGCTCAGCTGAAGGCGGGCCTCTGCGGGCCAGAGGAAGACAGCCCAGAGAGGCTCAGCCACCAGACTGAAGTCACACAACAAAACGGGCAGAGGAGCTCGGCTTCCAGTGCCAGCAAAGGGATTCTCATGGCCTCCTGGGTCCAGCCAACCCAGGCTCGGTCATGCCTGGGGAGTGTGTGTGCCAATGAGCAGGGAGGACTCGCAGGGACCCAGTGCCTGCCTCACACTGGTGCTTCATCCCTGTAATGCCGGTGGCGAGGACAGGCAGGCTCACATTGAATTCCAGCCCACGGTAGAGGAACTGCGGAGCCAGAAAGCCCTGGGCCATTCCTGTTTATTGGAGGCTTGCAGAGATGGGCGAGTGAATCAGCAAAGAAAAATCTCTTTTCACAGTAGAGGGCAAGGGATCAGGACAACCGCCTCTCATGGTAGTGGGAGAGCGATCTGGGAGACTCGCCCCCGCGGGCAAGCACCCATAACATTTCATAGAGACACACGTGGCTTTGTGCCATGTGCTCACGCACTACCCATGCAAAGTGCTTGCAGCTGGGAAACCAGCAAACAAGCCTAACACGGCTGTTTTCCCCACAAGCCCCCTTCCTGTCTTTCCACCTTCTTTTTTTTTCTTTTCATTTTTTTTTTCTTTTTTCTGAAGCTGGAAACAGGGAGAGACAGTCAGACAGACTCCCGCATGCGCCCGACCGGGATCCACCCGGCACGCCCACCAGGGGCGATGCTCTGCCCATCCTGGGCGTCACCATGTTGCAACCAGAGCCACTCTAGCGCGTGGGGCAGAGGCCACAGAGCCATTCCCAGCACCCGGGCCATCTTTGCTCCAATGGAGCCTTGGCTGCGGGAGGGGAAGAGAGAGACAGAGAGGAAAGCACGGCGGAAGGGTGAAGAAGCAAATGGGCACTTCTCCTGTGTGCCCTGGCCGGAATCGAACCCGGGTCCTCCGCACGCTAGACCGACGCTCTACCGCTGAGCCAACCAGCCAGGGCCTCTTTTTTTTTTTTTACAATTTTTATTTATTTATTTTATTTATTCATTTTTAGAGAGGAGAGAGAGAGAGAGGGAGAGAGAGAGAGACAGAGAGAAGGGGGGAGGAGATGGAAGCATCAACTCCATATGTGCCTTGACCAGGCAAGCCCAGGGTTTCAAACCGGCGACCTCAGCATTTCCAGATTGACACTTTATCCACTGTGCCACCACAGGTCAGGCCTCTTTCCACCTTCTTAACAACATGGAGGTAGGTGCTGGCACTGGCCTCACTTTACAGATAAGAAAACCAAGAGCCCTGACTGGGTAGCTCAGTTGGTTAGAGCATCGCCCCGACATGCCAAGGTTGCAGATTCAATCCCTGGTCAGGGCACATACAAGAATCAACCAATGAATACGTCAATAAGTGGAACAACAAATCGATGTTTCTCTCTCCCCCCCCTTCCTTCCTCTCCCTCCAAAAATCAATAAATTAAAAACAACAAGAAGAAGAAAACCAAGAGAGTGACTAGGGGTTCCGCTGTAGCTGGTGGTCCGGGAGGACCTGTCTGAGGAGGTGACATCTGAGTTGAGATCAGTGGGTAAGATGGTGGTCTTGCAAAGAGCTAGAGGATTGTCCCATGCAGGAATAAAGCACATGCACTGAGGTGGGAATGAACTTAATATGTGTAAGGGACAGAAATAGGGTGACGTGTCTGGAGCCAAAGAAAGGGGGGACAGTGGGTAAGATGAGGGAGGAGGGTTGGGTAGGAACTGTCACATGGGGCACAAAAGGAGCCTGCCTCTCCTGTCGCCAGGGAAGTTAGATGCAGGGAGAGACTGAGCAGGTTTATGCTTTGGAGAGATTACTCTGGCTGCCGTGCAGAGGGGGGACCCACGTGCCAGGGGCAGATGTTGGAGGGCCTTCTGAAGGCCTTTATGTTGCCTGGGCTGGAGGTGGTGGTGGCTTGGACCAGCTCAGGGCACTGGTGGCGGGAAAGAGCTGGATCCCAGACATGTTTGGAGTTGAAGTCAGCTGGGCTTGCTTGACGGGCTGACCGTGGGGAGCAGAGGAAGGAGCGGAATCAGGGATGCCACTGAGTTTTTGACCTGAGCACCAGGGTGTATGAAAGTGCCATTCACGGATGGGGGGTGGGGGGAGTCAGGGAGAAAATAGAGTGGGTTTGGATCACGTTAACTTGGAGATGCCGGTTGGACCGCGAGGTGGACATGCTGGCACACAGTTGGGAAGGAAAAGCCCCTGGAAGGAGCAGGGCAGAAGCCGGGCTGAGATAGAGGAGGGTCAGGCTGGGTGGGAAGCGGGCGGCAGAGAGAGGCTGTGACGTGCCCGAGGGCACAGAGAGCCAGTGGCCAGGACTTGAACTGGAGTCTGTCTCCAAAAGCTGCAGGAACTCTTTCCACAGCAGCAGGCGTTCGTCTCTGGGACCTGGGAACAAAGGAGGCTTCGTCCGAGGTGGAGGGGGCTAGAAGGCTGGATGGCAAGAAGTCCCCTGGGAATGAATTTGGCAATGAGATCCCTAAAGCATGCGATGCCCGCCCCTCAGCTGTAGCCTGCTGTCCCGGAGGAGCCCTTGTCGAGTATGGAATGCTGTCCTCAGCCCACTGTACAGATGGAGAAACTGAGGCCCAGAGGAGGGGTGTAGGTCTTTTTCATGACCTCTCCCCCAGCCTCTAAAGTGGGCTCCTGTCTGAACCAACTCAGTGGTTGAGTTGAAACTATCCACTAATGACAACCCTAAGGGGTTGTAATGCCGGTGGTTGAAGCCAGGCACGTTCACACTGAATTCGGGCAGACGGTAGAGGAACTGTGGAGCCGGAAAGCATTGGGTCATTCCTGTGTTTTTATTTTTTAATTTTTATTTATTGATTTTAGTCAGAGAGGAAGAGAGAAAGAGAAGGGGGGGGGAGAGACAGGAACATCAACCCGTTGCTGTATGTGCCCTGACCCAGGATCAGAACCAGCAACCTCTGTGCTTCGGGCCGATGCTCTAACCAACAGAGTCATTTCCGTTTATTGGAGGCTCACAGACCCGGGCAAGCGAATAAGCAAAGAAAAACCACTTTTCGCTTTGCAGTGGAGGGCAAGCGAATAAGCAAAGAAAAACCACTTTTTGCTTTGCAGTGGAGGGCAAGCACCCATAGCTTTCCACAGACACTCACGTGGCTTTCTGCCACGTGCTCACGCACTAATCATGCAAAGTGCTTGCAGCTGGAACCCCGGCAAACAAGCCTAACACAGCTGTTTCCCCAGTGGGGGGGTCTGTTTCTCCTCAGGCCCTCGGCTGGAGCTGTCTGTGCTCCATGCCTGCCTCCACCCCTGGGCAGCCCCTCCCCCACCCCCAGGACCCCTCCAGGTCCCGGGCAGGGCAGCCTCGAGTCTGGCTCTAGTCTTGGCTCCGACCCTGTGGCCAGGCTCGAGCACCCCCTCCGCGGCCCCTGCCCAGACCACCCAGCGCCAGGGCCTGGTGGAGCCCGGCTGGGCTGGCGGGCAGTGCTCCCAGGCTGGCCAGCCACGGTCTGGCTCCGCCCGAGGGTCTGCGGCCTGGGAACCACTAGCTGTCTCCTCAGGGAAGCGGCTGGGATCTCCAGAACAAACAGAACAAACCGCAGCCTCCCCCCACACCCCTGCCCTGCCCTGGCCCCGCCCGGGAGGGCGCTGCCTCTGGCCTCCTCCACCGACACCCCCCACTGTCCGGTCTCCACTGGTGGGGAAGGGGCAGGGTGGGCAGCAGGATGGCTGTGGTCACATGTGGTCAGAGAAGGCTGTGACCGGGGAACCGGGATGCAGGTGATCCTAGGCGCCCCCTCAGAGCCCCTCAGGAGGAAGGTTTGACTGAGCTAGGGGACACGATTCCTCAGCCTTGGGCAGAGAACAAAGCCCAATCAAACAGATCTGGGTTCAAATCTGCACTTTGCCACAGCCCAGCTGAGCAGCCTGGGGCAAATAGGACCTCTCTTCTCTGTGCCTGGTTTACTCCTCTGAGAAATGGCTCCAGGCAGCCCCGCCTCCCAGAGCTGTGGGGAGAGGACCTGGAGTCCCTGAGTGGAGAGTGTCCTGCTTAGGGCATGGCGCAAAGTGGGCCCTCAGGGACAGGAGTCCCTGAACCGGCACTGACCAGGGTGGGATTCCAGGGCCCAGCAGGGCAGGCTGGGACAACCTCGCTGATTCAGACCGGCTGGGGGATGGGGAGCATCTGACTCCACTAAAAGCCGCAATTAGAGCCCAATTTGAAGAAACGCTGTGTTAGTTCTTCCCAGGGCAGATGTGATTATAGGCTCAGAGCTCAACTGTTACTAACACAATGACACAGAGAGGCCCCTTCCAGGGAATGGCAGGATGTCCAGCCCCGCTCTCTTGCTGTACAACTGGGGAAACTGAGGCCCCAAGCAGAAGGGGACAAGTTCTAGCTCACACTCAGGGTAGATGGGGCCAGGCCCGAGCCCTGCCTCCTGATGACCGCTCCAAACTCGGTCTCCACTTCTTGCTTGTCCCTGAAGGATTTATTACTGAATTTAGAAGCTAGAGGCACTTTGAAGAAGCCGACGTTCTTTGAAAAGGAAGGAAGGGAGCTGCCATGGCTGGAGCTCCGAGAGGAAGTGAGACCTGCCAGGACAGCCTCGCTGTGACACAGGCCATGGAGCCAGGGCCTTGAGGCCAGCTGCCCACTCCCTGCCCAACCCACAGGGGCCTTGAAACGATATGGATAATCATCATCATCATCATCATTACAACGGCTCTGCCTCTGAAGTGCTCACTGTGGGAGGGCATCGGCTCACATTCTCACGGTGATCCTGCGAGGGGGCTGCCTGTGTCCCCCTCCCCCCACCGCTGTCGGAAGGGGGTCAGTCAGTGCTTTGCCCAAGGCCAAGCAAGGAGTCAGGTGTGTTCCTGTTAGGAGTAGATGAGGAGCTGAGGTCCTTTTGTATAGGTGCAGAGCGGGGTCATCTCAGCGAGTGGTGACAGCGGGAGTCAGCAAGTGAATGGGTGAGTAAATGAATGGTCAGTTTCAGGGACTCTGCCCTTGGGGAGGTATGGGAGGACACAGGCCTCTCCCTCCTTACCCCTTCCAGGGAGACCCCTAAGAATAATGGCCCGCGGGAAAAGGCCCATCTTACCTCCCTCGCAAACAAGGATCCCCAACTTTCTGGGCCCCAGAAATCCCCTGGCTGTCCAGATGCCCCCCCCCGCACAGAGCACTGAGACTATGTCTTGGGCCTGCACCCCCATCTTAGTCACAACCAATTTTCCAATGCCAGAAGCCAGAGGTCAAACTGCCCTAGCCCCCGCCCCCACCCACGCCCTTGCCCAGACAGAACGCCCCACTGGAACTGGGGTCCCAGGATAGAGTGGAATAAGGAAAAAGCTGGCCGCCTCTCTTCATCCCCTTGTTCCTCCCCTCCCCTCCCCTCCCCTCTGCAGGTCACCTTGGGGAGCCGCTGGGTTGGAGGCAACCTTCACTCCCATTGATTCCAAGGAGCTTGGGAGGTAGGGTGTTGGAACCCCTGCTGGCCAAGTGGCCCCCCACCACTGTGGGGAGGGGTAGGGGAGGTTCTTCATTCATTCAACAAATATTTATGAAGTCCTATTATGTACTGGACCCTGGGTTAGGTATGGGGCTCAACAGAGAACACACACAAACCCTCCCTCCTGACGTTTATGGTTCCCCTGAGGAGGGGACTGGTGTCTGTGTGTCATGTGCCCATCCATGCTCCCAGGGACTGTCCCCTTCCCCAGGAAGCTGACAGCTCCCTGTGGGCAGGAGCTGTGCCGTCCCCATCAGCCCGATTTCCCCAGGGCAGGGTTGTGACACCCCCACCAGGCTGAGGCTGCTGACAAACCTCTCGGCGTACTCCAGAGCCTCCCTGGACAGGGCTGCCAGATCAAATATAGGGTCCCCAGTTAAACTTGAATTTTGGAAAAACAAGGAATAATTTTTAGTTTAAGTATACCTCATGTAATATTTGGGACATACTTAAACTAAAAATTATTCCTTGTTTATCTGAAATTCAAGCTTAACTGGGCATCGTGTGTTTCTACTTGCTAAATCTGGCAACCCTACCCCGGAGCTCATTCCTTCTTCTGTCACCTGGCCTGACCAGATGGCCCAGGTCAGGCCTGGACACGGGCCCTGCCGGCTCAGTTGTAGCTCTTGTTGGCCCCCAGGACTGCTGTCCTCCCCCACCCTGCCCTACCTGCAACCCTGACACCCGTCCCTACCTGGCACCCACAGCCCAGCCTATGGCCCATCAGGAATGCTGCTAGGCCTCTGCGTGATGGACCCAGGGAGAGGGAGACAGGGCCACGGCTGCAAAGGACTGCATGCGTCAGAGACTGAGAGGCAGAGACACAGAGATAGAGGGACACAGAGAGTGAGCAGATGGAGACAGTGGGAGAGAGCCAAGACAGAGAGACAGAGAGCTCAAGGAGCCCACTAGGGTTTGCTCTGAGTGGACTGTGGCAGATGCTGGGCCCTGGGGCCCTAGGCCCTGGACAGGCAGGCCCTGGGAGGCAGCTTGGGGTCTCCGGCACTGGCGGTCAGGGGTGGGCATCCTCCCCAGCCCCTGCCCTTACCCTGCCTCCCAGGGACAAACATAAGGACATTCATGGCTTCCCAGAAGGGCCCATGGGCAGCCAGAGTGGCTTTTAAAATTAGCCTTGCTAACCAGATCTGGTTATTTCAGGAGGCTCCGTCCCTGGCTGTCCCCTTGGCAGGGCGGGTGCAGGGAGGGACCTCCACATTCCAGGGTCCCTGGTGAAGCACCCCTGTGGCCTGAGCAGCAGAAAACATCCAGGTCCCCGTCCCCTGGAACTGGGCGGGCCTGCGCCTGTGGCTGTCTCTTTGGCAAGGTGGCCCCAGAGTTAGCCATGGATGTCCGGGGACAACCCAGCTGCTGGGGGACAGGGCAGGACCCCTCCTATTGGGCATGGGTTCTATACCAGGTACTTTAGAGGCCATGACAGCCTCTTCACAGAAATAGGGCTTTGTTCCCATTTTACAGGTGAGGAAACTGAGACCTGGAGGGACAGGTTCCAGCTCTAAGCCAAGGAGGTGAGGATGCCAGGTTAGCCAAGTGCCCAAGTTCCTCCATGGGAGGCCTCTTGCCTCCTGCGTCTGGAGAAACCTCTGGCTGCCGTTGCCACCACCGGAGTTATTTCCAAGAGGAGTCCAGCGCTTCCCGGAACCTGCGGCCCCCCGCCCAAGCCCTAATTCCAGCCTCAGGGCAGTGTCCTGGCCCGCCCTCCCACCTCAGAGCCAGGGTGAGCACGGAGCTGGCGTGGGCACAAGAGAAACATCCCTGGAGGCTTTGATCCCAGAGGCCGAACTGGTCCCCAGCCTCCCCCAGCCCCACCTTGGAGCCGAGAGGAGGGGTGGGGGTCTAGGCTGAACCCAGCCCGAAGGCCTGCAGACAGGGTCTGGCACAACTGGGGGCAGAAGCAGGTTCAGCTCACCAAGCTGCCCCTGCATCTGCCACAACAGACCCCAGAGCTCGGGCTCAGCTGTGGGTCAGAGCTGTAGGGTGGGGGACAGCGCAAAGGAATACAAGTGGGGCTGCCTGAATATTTTTATAAAAGATCATCACCCCCCACTCCCACCCACATAAAATTGGGAAGCTGAGGCTCAGGGAAGCAACAATTGTCCATCGCCAAACCTCAGGTCAGACGTCTGTGCCTGGTGGCACCAGATACTTCATCCTCCACGCTGAGCGCTGACCCTACACCCTCTGATGTGGGTTATGGATGTGGTCCTCAACCCTGGCTCATCACCACCACCACCATCAACACACACACACTTTTTGGAGCCCACCATGGGCCAGGGCCATACCAAGAACTTAATGAAGTATCACCTCACTCAATCCTCACATCAGGGTACCAACCAAGGTCAGAACTGTTAGCATTCCCACTGTACAGATGAGGAAACTGAGGCCCAGAGAGTCAAAGTAATAGAGCTAGGAGCTGAATGACCTCAGAGCCAAGCTCTTGACCTGGGTGCTAAACTGTACCTGCTAACCCTTTAAGGGGGGATGGGAGGGACAAGTGAGGGGCTAAGGAAGAGATTCTGAAGTCAGGACCTGGGAAGGGGCAGGAGGGTTAGAGAACAGGGGTGAGGATGACTAGGGGAGGGGGTTGGGGTTTGGAGGGTACCCAGTGAGCCCAAGGCAGCCTAGAGTCAAACTTAATGTTGAGGGGAGAGCTGGAGATTGGTGTGGGTCAGCCTCTGGGTGGCCCCGGACATCTGCGAGTCAGAGAAGGTCCCTGCCAGGAACAGCATGGCAGCCCCTGGGGTGCCCTCAGCATCGTCCTGGGGAGGTGTGGGGGCTGGTGGCGCGGAGCGGCAGGGTGGCTGCGCGGCTGTCAGGAAGGCCAGGGCGTGGTGGATCCCTGGAACACAGTTCCGTGCCTCCCCCCAAGCCCAGTGTCCTCCACTCTCCCATGCTCCCCCCTTCATTCACCCAACACCCAGGCTGGTCCCTTGAGAGCCTACTTGACTCCCCCCTCGGTTCCATATCCCACCAGGCCCTTCATCCTGATGCCCAGGCCTTCTAACCCCTTCCAGGGTCCTCCTGGCCGCCCTCTGTCCCCAACAGCCTCCTCGGCCCTCCCCTCCCTGCCCTGCCACTGCCCAGTCTCCACCAGAAGCCCGTTTCTCTTGCATAGCACCTCCTGTTTTAACGTCTCCATGCCTCCCTGTTGCCCTCAGCATAAAGCCCTAACCCCCTTGGTCTGGCATTCCAGGCCATGTGGCCTCTAGCCTCATCTCTCCCCATCTCCCTGTCCCCTCAGTCATCACATTCCATCATTCAGAAAGTTTGCCACCTCTCCGATTCCAAGCACTCTCCCCTCCATCTTTGCAGTCCCCTCGCCCAAAGATACTTTTCTAAACCTTTCCAGGAGGCTCAGGCACCACTGCTCCAGTCTTCCCCACACCCCACTCACGGAGGCGGCCCCCCTACTTGTGCACACCGGTCACTCATCACCCTTTATTCTAACTGCTCTGCACCATGAGCTCCTCCCCAAGCTGGACGGATTCATCCCTAACTGTCCCAGTAGGCGATCCCTTGGCGTCCCCTGGTGGCCACATAGGGAAAATTCTTGGGCTTCGCTGAGCTTGAGTAGAAGGAAGTTGATCGTTGAGCACCCACTGTATGGCAGACATACAGCAAACTCTTGGGAAGGGTACCACTGCTCCCATTTTACAGAAGTGGAAACTGAGGCTCAGAGAGCCTAGTAAGTTTCCCAATGCTACCCAGGTAGCAGATATGCCAGAACTCAAAGCTGGGTTGGCCCTATTCAATGCCACATCCTTCCCCTGTGAAGGGGACAGACAGGGTGGAGGGAGGAACAGCACCCTGAGAAGGAAGCTACAGCTGGTACTATAGTTACAAAGCCCGCAGTTTGGCCTTGGAGGTGCTCTAGACCCGACTGGGAGGTTGGGGAGACAGGCCTCCTCTCCACCTTGGTACCAATGACACCTGTCTGGGGTCAAGTTGGACAGGTTTCACGCAAAGCCAGGTGCAACTCGGGGTACAATAGCGATAAATAGAATTTATTTTGTACAACTGTTACCAACATACACATGGCCACGGGGGCTTCCCACATGGGCGCTGGGGCGGGAAGGCTGGCCTTTGGCGTGGTGCCTAAAAAGTGTGGACAGACACACAAGAATGTAGACTCACAGCAGATATGCCTAGCTGTCCCCTCCATGGGAGTAGAGGGTTGCAAAGGTGAGACCTGTAACTCTAGGCCAGCCAAGACCCCTAAGCCTGGAGTGCCCAGAGCATGGATGGCAGGGGTGAGGCTGGGGGGCTGGCCGAGGGCCGGTAGGTTCCCCTCCCTCCCGCAAGGGGTCACTGTCTGTCATGTGGAGGCAGTGAACAGGGCATTGGCATATCTATGGTAGAGCTTGAGGGTCCAGGACAGGGAACAGGTGTAGCCAGCTCCCTGCCCCTCAGCCCACCTGGGGGCCCCAGGGACCCCAAGGAGCAGGGAAGGGTGACAGGAGGCCCCTGGGAGGACAGGCCCCCATTCTGCGGCAGGTGCATGGAATCACAGTCTTCTGTAAGCTCTGAAATAATCCTGTCCCTCTGGAGCAGAGGCGCCCACAGAGGGAGAGCCCAGAGACACAGCAGAACCCACACTGGAGCCAGGACCCAGGGCTCCCAACCCAGTGCTCATCCCGTCACTTCTCACATCCTGCTGCCTGAAGGCTCTGTGCACTGAGGCGTCTCAGCCCCCCTCTGTCTTACTCCCCCTGAGTCTAGAGGGGCACCAAAGTGTGTGGGGACAATCCAGGCCTGGAGTCTTACTGCAACTGACTACTCCTAGCCCCAGCCTGGCCCCCAGCCCGGAGTGGGGGGCGGGAGTGAGGATGGTGCCAGCAGCTTCCTCACTCCCAGGTATGGATGGCTCTGCCCCGCAGAGACAGCCCGGATGGTGGGCCCAGGGGAGGGTTGGGGAGACAGGGGGCAGCCCACAGGCTGGTGGCGGCCTTGGGGGCAGAGGTCCCATTTGCCTGGATTTGACACAGCATCTTCACCTTGTGCTTCTCCGGCCTCATCTGCAGGGTGAGAGGAGATGGAGACGCCGCGAAGCAGGGACAGGGCCCACGCTCGGCGTTCCGGGACTGGGACCTCCATCCCACTGGGAATCCCCCAGAGCCCTTCCTCTTCCTCCCAGCAGCGCCCAAGCCCCTTTCAGACTCCCATCAAGTCCTCCCAGCAACTCTGGAGCAGAGGTGAGGCAGCATTTATTAGCCCCATTGCACAGATGAAGAAACTGAGGCAGAGAGAAGCCAATGGTCTGCCCAAGTCTCCCAGTACCTGAGTGGCAGAGGATTCAAACCCAGATATAAAGCTCTCAGCCCAGAGAGGGGACAGAAACAGGAAGGAGTTGGCCCACCCCACTACCCACTACCCACTCCCCTCCCTACCCACCAAACAAGAGCTGAGGGCTGGGTCTGACCTGCTCAGGCACCTTCCAGGGGGAACCTGGCTAACAGCCCTGCACAGACAGAACGGCGGCGAGGCAGAGGACAGGACAGATGGCAACGTGGAGCAGAAGACACAGGCGAGCAGAAGTCACTGGCTGTGCCCAGGCCAGACGAGCCCAACCCTCCTGGCCTAGGGGGACCTCTCGGTCCCGTCCCGTCCCTCGGTCCCCTGAGGCTGCACGTACCAGCTGGGGTGTGTGCTGCTCAGCTGCTTCCAGCTGGATCTTGATCTCCGGACACGCAGGCTCCCCCGACTTGCTGGCGTCTGGGTGGGGTGACCGCGAGGGGCCTGGGAAGGGGGGCAGGAGGGAGCCACCTCACTGGCCGCGGGGAGGCACCAGGGAGACGGGCATGGATGGGTGGTCGGCACTGGCTGGTGCTCCCCAACATCGCCAAGTCCCTCCCCCAGGGACCCTACCCTGACTCCCTTCTTTACCTCCAAAACCCCTTCAGAAGCCACCAGCCCTCCAAGCCACCCAATCATCTTAGGCTGAATGATGAGACACCCACTGTCCCCTGTGTCACATACGCAGCAGCTGGGGCATGAGAAGTGCCCCCTGTCCCCAGCCCTGTCCCCCTCCCACCATTAGAATGGCCCTACTTAGTGGGGGAGCTGCCCCTGGCGTGCTACCTGGGGAGCTGCCCCCACTCGTGGTGCTGACGCTGTCTTCCAGCCACGTGCTGTAGATGAAGGAGTCCCGCTTGTGGGGAGTCCCTGAGGATGAGACGCTCTCCTGGGGTGGGGGGAGGAGAGGAAGAGGGAGGGTGGTCATCCACAACACTGGCTGGCTCGCCTCCCCCTCCAAGTCACCTTTGTCCTGTTTCAATCCACAACACCCCACACACCCCGCCTCCCTGCAAAAAGGATGGGGCCCAGCAATGTCTGCCCCAGGGAGATCACAGGAGGACAGCGTGGGAACAGGCACACACCACAAACTCCTATTCCTTCACTCAACATCCCCTGATTTCTCCTGGGCCAAGCCACTGAGAGACATCAGGCATGATCCTTGCCCTCAGAGACCTCAGAGTATAGGAGGCGAGACAGACTGTGAAGAGAATATTAGAATGCTAGACTCCAGGCCCCACTGGACAGGAAATGGGTCTGCACTGTTCCCTGCTACACTGTTCCCTGTTCCCTGCAGCTGCAGCATCTGGAACAGAACCTGGCAAGGAACGGCTGCCCACTGAAGGTGTGTTGGATGCAAAATGACAAAATGGTGCTAAGGGCAAAGTCCAGGGGTCTGTGAGAGCAGAAAGAGGGGCTCCCAACCTACCCTGGGACCAGAAAGTCAGGGGAGGCTTACAAAAGGTGATGTGAGGCTGAGGGTAGGGAGAACTCAGTCAGACAAAGGGGGAGCAGGAGGCAGTCAAGTGTGCCAGAGAAAATGGCACGTGCAAAGGCCCAGAGGTGGAGGAAGCCTGGTATGTTTGGGGGACTGCAAAGGAGTGCAGAATGGCTGAAGTGGTAAGAGATGAGGCTGAGGAGGGAGGGGAGGAGGGAGAGTAGAAGGAGAGAAGGAGGGAGAAGAGGAGGGAGAGGAGGGAAGGGAGGAGGGGAAGAGGAAAAGGAAGGGGAGGAGGGAGAGGAAAGAGAGGAGGGGGAAGAGGAGGAGGGAGGACTAGATCTTCAAATGTCTTAGAGATAGGGCTCTCAGAGAAGAGCACTGGGGAACATGGAAGGCTTCAGAGTCAGGGAGGTTTCACCTGCATTATTCTTTTGGGCTGGGTCCCCTGATCATATCTCAGCCACACCCAGGTTCATGCTTCTACCCAAAGATTCTCCAGGGTCCAAGGAGCCCCCCTTCAGGGCCACTGTGGAGTGTCCCCACTCCCTGGGCGTCTCACCAGGCCTGTGTCGTCCCCGTCCACACCCTCCGTCTCCTCCACCACACTGGCGAAGCTGCTGGCGCTGGATGAGGAGCGGGAGGAGTCCTTCAGCACTTCTGCTCTCTGGGCTGCTGTCTCCGCTCTGCCACAGACAGCACCGCGTCAGCCAGCATCAGCCCAGGGGCCTCCTGGCCAAGACCCAGGTCCCCTGCCCTCAGCGTGCCCAGCACCTCTGTGGTCGCTGTATAGCTCCCTAGGCCTCTGAGCGTCCCCCTGCCATTGTCCTTCCTAATACATGGATCTGGTCATGTTCCTCCCCTGCTCAACGCCCTCTCAGGGCTCCCCAATGCCCAGATAAAGTCCAATGTCCTTGGCTTGGTGCTCAATAGTAACTGTTAAGACTACCACCTAGTGCACATTTGCTTTGCTCCAGGCACTATTCTAAGTGCTTTTACCTGAATTATCTTATTATTAGACCCATCTTACAGATGAAGAGATGTCAAAGCACAAAGAGGGTAGGCACACAACTCGAAGACACCCAGCTGTAGGTGGGAGAACAGATAGGACTAGGCCTGCGAACTCCACAGCCCGCTTAGTCCTCGCACTATTCTGTTCCATGCTCAGGCCCTTGTCTCCTGCCAGGAGTCTTAGTCTTTCCCTAAAATCCCAAAAAGCGAATTCATCTTTCAGAAATCAGCCAAGGGCTCCCTATTCAGGGAGGCCCTCCCTGACTCGTCCTCCCATGGCAGGGTGACCCTCCCTGCTCTGGTCCTGCATGCCTTGTCTCTTGCCATCCCTCTCACCCTTTCCTGCTTCTGTTCACCTACCTGATTCTTCATCCTCGGCTGAGTCCTCTCGATGCTCCCAGAGCCAGAGGGGGCTCAGCCCAGAGAGGGCTCAGCTGACAAGCGCTGAATGGAGGGGCAGCCTGCTTGCGGGCCTTCCTGCTTCCATTCCTGCCCCTGCTGCAGCCCCTGCATGTGAGCCTGGCCCCTCACTTGCTCGGCTCCAATGCACTACCCTTCTTCTATCCTGCAAGCATGCCTCAGGGCCTTTGCACTGGCTGTGCTTCCTACCTGGAACCCTCTTTCCTCTGGACTGACTCTTCACTCAGCTCTCAATTCAAACCTCACCCTTTAGTTGATATCTTGCCTGAGCACCCCCTAATTCCTCCCACCCGATCATCCATCATCGCACCCCTGCCTTGTTTTCCTCAGACTGTAACTATCTAGAAATAGCTTATTAGGCTATGTGACACTAGGTTGTCACTCCATGAATGCCCAGGTCACCACTGTGTTACAGAGCTTGGTGGTGGGTGGGTGTCAAAGGACCTGAGAGAGTGTCCAGGTCCCCAACACCCTAGTGTGGCAGAGTCAATGTTCCCTGATGCCCCAGGCCCAGGCAGGGAGGGAAAAATGAGCCCACCACTCCCAAGTCCCTGTCCCAGAAAACCCCCAGCCCCAACCTGTTCTTGGTCGTTGGCATCTCTGGGGAGCTCTGAGTGGAGGAGTTCTCCGACTTGGGCTCCTGTGAGACGTGCCCACTATCTGGGGTCTTCTGGCCAGCCGGGGGGCTTTCCCTGCAGGGCACACAGGGGAAGCGGGGGATTCAGCACCAGGCCTGGCATCAGGGTAGAATGAGTCCCAGGTGGTAAGAGAAGGTCATGGGGGCATACCCTGCCTCATACCCACACCCTGCATCCTCAGGGCCAACCCAGAGCAGCCCTGCAGCTACGCGGCTGGCCTGGCAGGTGCCACAGAGCACCTACATGAGACAGGACACCCCCAAGTTCTCCTCTCCATAGAAGGAGGTGTATCTGCTCCTGTCAGGGATCGGGAAATGGGAGTCCAGAGATGGAAGGGAAACTGCCCAGGGATGCAGTGCTAGGACATACCAAAGCCAAGACTTGAACCCAGGATTTGCAGGATTTGGGGCTCTTGTGGTCACGAGGGCGGTGCCAGCACCATTCCTGAGCCTCAGTGCACCTGCTGCCCCTCTTCCAGTGCATTGCACCGCTCCCACACCACCCTATGACACTGGCTGTGTTCTCAGCCTCATTTTCCAGATTGAGACCATGAGGCTCAGAGAGGTATAGTAACTTTCTCAAGGTCACACTGCCCCATGTGGGAAAGAGGAGAGTCACAGCCAAGAACTAACCTTGGCTTCCCAGGGGCTTCCCTCCGCTGATATGGCCTACCACCACCCCTGCCCACGCAGATGCACGCACAGACCCCCAACACTAACCCCAAATCCCAGCTCTGCCCCATACTGCTGAGCCCATGGACCCACAGCATCCTGATGTGCAAGGTGGGACCCCCAGGGAGCCAGAGGGACTGCTGAGTAGATGAAAGCATTTCACGTTAGGTGCTAAGCTGGCCTGGTGCCTGGCACACAGCAGGGACCTGACCGTATAGCTGTCACCAGTGGGGGACAATGGGGCAAAGGGTAGGCACTCCCTCCTGCCTGCTTTGCTTTGCTTTGCCAATGAGTAGGGGTCAGGGATGGGGTCAGAGGAGACACGGCTACCCACCTTTTCTCCTGCACCTCCTGGATGTTCTCGATGCCGATGGCGCTGCTGCGGCGTGAGCCGAATGGGCCTGACTTCTTCCTCGTGGGGCTCTTCCCAGGGACAATCAGTGACTGTGGGGAGAGGCCCCCAACTCAGTGCCCACCTCCCCTGGGAGTCCTGGTGCCCCCCCACGCCACCCTGAGCCTTGCTGCTCCAGGCCCTGAAGCAGAGGCAATGAGCAAGAAAGAATAAGAGAGAATGTGCATCTCCAGGGAGAGCCCCCCACCGTTACAGAGGGACACAGCCCAGTGAGGGCGAGCCCCCCCCCAGATCACACAGCAAGGCCTGGCCTGAGGGGGCTGGCAGCCACTCCAGCTGGGATGGGAGAGGCCAAGTCCTCACAATGGCTGCCCCCTCTCCACCCCCAGGGCTTCTGGGTCCTGTGGCTTAAGGGCAGTGGGGAGAGAATGAGGTAGCAACCCAAGTCCCTCCCCCATGCCAGCCCTCTCCACCTCAGTCTCCAAACTGGCCGGGGAGGCTCTGGGCCAGCAGTTGACAGGTATCCCCCAGTTTCCACATACAGAGAAGCATGCCCCCATCTTCTCTGGGGAATCAGGAAGGTGGGCCCAGGGAGACGTAGGGCAGGAACCCCCAGGGTGGTTCATGGTGGGGGGGGTCAGGGCAGAGGAGAGGATGGAGCTCCATGCAGAACTGGCGATATTGGGGGACGTGCGGCTGGACATAGGGTTTTGGGTACCAGATCCTGGCAGGGCCTGGGCCAGGGTCCTAGCGGCCAGGGCAGGGCCAGAAGCCCCTGGCAGGGGCACTGGCTCTGGCACAGGTACCAGGCCCCAAAGCAGGTGCTGAGTGCCTTCAGAGCTGCCAGCACTCCAACCCGCACGCCCCTGGGCCTGTCCCAGGGGAAGGGGGCAACGTCCCCAATATGGCCTCCGTCCTGAGAGCGAGCGAGAGCAGCGCGTGCAGGCGGCCTTCAGAGCCGGTGGCCCCGCGGGCGACAACCTCTTCCACGGTTCCTATGCCTATGGCACTGCCCCGGCGTCCGAATCTACTCGCACTTTTCCCAGGAATAAGCAATGACTGGCAAGCAGCAGAGGGAAGGGCAGAGACAGACAGACATAGAGAAAGTCAGAGACGGACAGAGATGGCGGGAGGGGAGACCCAGAGAGGTGAGACAGGGAATGAGAGAGGGAAAGAAAGAAGAGAGTGGGGCAGGGCGGGAGTGGGAGAGAGAAAGACAAGGCCGGGGGAGAGGGAGGAGAGAAGAGGTGGGAGGAGAGACAGGACAGAGGAGAGAGCGATTGACAGACAGATGGTTATACAGAAACGGGACAACGGGAGGAGCCCATGGGAGGGGCAGAGTGGGGATACAGACAGACACAGAGACGGGCCCAGGGAGGAGACAGACAGAAAGGGAAGGAAGGGGGAGGCAAAAAGGAAAAAGCAAGGGAGAGAACAGTGGGAGGGAGGAGGAGGAGGAGAGGGAGAAAAAAGACAGGTACCAGAGGACAGAGGAAATACAAACATGGAAGAAGGTAGAGAGAGGCCAAGGAGAGGAGAGGGGAGAGAGAAAGGGAAGGAAAAACAAGGAAAGAGAGTGGAAGGAAAAGGCAGCAACATGAAGAGAGGGGAGAGTTGTGCAAAAACAAAAACAGAAATGGGTCTGGTTACTGCCATGGTGGGTGCTGCTGGCCTGGCCCTGTCTCTGGGGCCCCCTACAGCCACCCACAGGAGGCTGGGCCACTGTGGAAGGGAGTGGCTTGTCAATCTGGCTTGAGGGGAGGGTGGGCTTGTGTCTCCAATGACATTGGGCTTGGTGACTGCTGGACAGCCAAGGACCCAGCTTGTGCCCTGGCCAGGCCTGATCATGGGGCAGGGGCTGGGATGGGAGATCCATCTCACCACAAGTGACACAGCCTCACAGCACAGGGCTTGGCATGCAGCAGGACAGTCAATAAATGAGGGATGGAGGCGTGGAGGGGTGGAGGGGTGGAGGGGTGGAAGCATGGAGGGGTAGAGGGATGAAAGGGTGGAGGGATGGAGGGGTGGAGGCATGAAGGGATGGAGGCATGAAGGGATGGAGGCATGAAGGGATGGAGGGGTGGAAGGATAAGGAAGGAGGATGGATGGAGAGGGGGAGCAGAGCAGAGCAGTGAGTGCAGCGTTGGGGGTGGCTATGAGGCGGCGGAAAGCAGAGATAGGCCCACAATTGAAGGCCTTACCCATCTGTGTGTCCAGCACACCCCCTGAGTATTAGTAGTAGCAGAATCCCACAGAGCCCAGCAGGCAGTTAAGTAATCACACAGTAGGTGCTCACTCAGCAGGTGCTCAAACAGAAGCCCAATTCCTGACACACAATAGGTAGCCACAGCCACACAGGACCTGGCACAGAGTAGGTGCTCACACAGCAGCCTAGGGCCAGGCACACAGAGTAGGTGCTCACAGAGTACATGCTCACTTAAACAGCTCCCTTCTGGACACACAGTGAGTACTCACTGATATCCAGCTGAGTACACATTATATACTCACTCAGCAGGCCATTATCTGACATACAGAAGGTTCTCACAAAATATCTCAGGGCCAGGCACACAGTAGGTGCTTACAGAGTTTATGCACACACAGCAGCCCAGGACTGGACCTGACACACAGTAGGTGCTCACAGAAACTCAGGGCCAGGCACACAGCAGATGTCCACACCACAATCCAGGTCCCCCCCAGCATCTCAGAGCCAGGCACACAGCAGGTGCTCACACAGAAGTCCAGGCCCTGACACACAGCGCATGCCCACAGCCTGACACACAGTAGGTGCTTCCAGAAACTCAAGTAGGTGTCCACTCAGCAGCCCAATTCTTAGCACATGATGGACATGGGTGCTCAGTAAGGAATGTGATACAGAGGCTGCCCCAGAGCTGACCCAAACTCAAACTCACACCTACATTGGGGCGAAGGGTGGAGGGCTGAGGAGCTGGGAAGGGGACAGAAGGCTCTCAGCACCACAGTGGCATGGCCTGGGCACTAGACCCCATGGAGAGCAGTGGCTAGACCAGGTCTAGAGCCCAGGATGGATGAATGTTAGGGAGCAGGACAATGGGGGTAGGGGAGCGATGAAGGCCCTGGGGCAGGGCACTCACTATTCCAGCGGCCTTGGCCAGGTCAGGGTTGTTGGGTGCAAAGCTCCCGCTGTGGCTGGTGGAAACCGTGTTGGGCTTCTTGTTGCTTAGTCCCATGGCATCCATGGACTGGCTGCGGCTCCGGATGACCCGCTGCGAAGGTGGGGTGGGGTGGAGGAGGCACAGGATTCCTAAGCTCCCACCCTCAGGGACACCCAGAAATCCAGGCTTCTGGCTCCTCCCCACCAATGCTGCTCTGAGTGACCCCAGGGAGTCCTTTCCCATGAGGCCACACAAGAGTCGAGTCCATATGGCAGCAAGGGTAGTTTGGGCCTTGGCTCTGCCACCAGTTTGCCAGGTGACCTTGAGCAAGCCACTTACCCCTCTGAGCCTATAAGCCTCTCATGCGGCTGTTGTGAGGACTGCAGGAAATACTGGGTCACAGCCAAAAGCATACACAGAGAACCCTCCAGAAACGTCAGTTTATTCCTTTTAGGAAGGCTTACAGCTTTTCTTCCTCCTTCCCTTGCTTTTCTCAGCCAGTTCTACCCAATGGGGCCGGGTACTCTACATCAACTTTCTCATTTAGTCGTCGGCCCTACGAGGTAGGCACTATTCCTACGCCCTTTCTACACATGCTGGAACTGAGGCGGAGGCAGGTCAGGAACCCAGATGTCAAGCCCAAACCCTTAACTGTGGACTCGGACCTAATCCAGGTTCACTGTCCAGTGCCCACACCATGTGGGATCACTGGAGCCCCCCACCCCCAGAAGACATCCAAGACCCAGGCTCACCCGCCCACCCCTGTCTCCAGAGGCCAGAGGCTGGGCTCTGTCCTCGGGCCTCTTTCTCAAAGAGGGCTGTTCGTGTTAGTGCAGGGCAGGCCTGGGCAGCCAGCTGATCCCCTTAGGTCAGGGGTCGGGAAGCTTTTTGGCTGAGAGAGCCATGAACGCCACATATTTTAAAATGTAATTCTGTGAGAGTCATACAATGACCCGTGTACCTTATGCATTATACAATAAAAATTTGGTGTTGTCCCGGAGGACAGCTGTGATTGGCTCCAGCCACCCGCAACCATGAACATGAGCAGTAGGAAATGAATGAATTGTAATACATGAGAATGTTTTATATTTTTAACATTATTTTTTTTATTAAAGGTTTGTCTGTGAGCCAGATGCAGCCATCAAAAGAGCCACATCTGGCTCACAAGCCATAGGTTCCCGTCCCTTGCCTTAGGTGAGGTGAACTCATGTCTCCAGCTTTGTGGCCTGCCTGGCCTGAGGGTGGGGCCCAACCAACCTGGCTGGGCACCTGGAGGACAGACAGTCCTCCTGCTGTAGGTAGAGGAGCCGATAGCTAAGAAGCCACCGCCTGGGGACACACAGCCTAGGGGAGTTCAGGCACTGTCTGAGGAGGAAAGGACCTCCCTCCCCTGCCTCGCACTCTGGACAACAGTTGCTGAGGTAGGTGGTCAGGATTTTGCATTTTACTTTTGAACTTATATTGCACCAATCTAACGGCTTTACAAATAATTCTCTACACTTGTGTGAGATACCTTGCCATTACCCTACCTAACAGATAAAGAAGTGACAGAAAATGACCAAGCCAGTAAGTGACAGAGCCTAGAACTGTGCTCTCAATACTACACTAAGCCAGAGACAGTGGGTGGGTCACACGCTGAAGGTCACACAGGCCAGGTCCTTCTCCTACTGGACTCCGTTCACACACCCCCTCCAGGACCTTTGTTTTTTTACTTTCATCAGGACAGAGGCCTCCTCCTCTCTTCTCTACCTACTGACACCGCAGCCACCACCCCTGGCACCAGAGACACCTTGTTGCCACCCAGAGGGCTCCAATCTGCAGCTGAACTTCCAGGCAGCTTCGGTCCCCACGCCGAGGCCCTGCCTCCAACCATTAACTCCTCCCTAGACAGTGCCCCACCTTACATTCCCACCCACAAGCTCTACCCGCTCACAAAATACACCTTAAACCCACTTAGAGCCCAAGTCCACAGCCAGCCACGCCCCCACCCAACTCCAACCCGATGAGAGCCCTCATCTAGCCCCACCCCCATATTTGTCCGAAACCCCACCCAAACCACGCCCCCAACTCCACCTGCTGAGCCCGCCTCTAGCCACACCCCCATACCTTGTTCACATCCCCACCCCGGCTCCACCCCAGCCGGGTCCCCGGCTCTCTAGCCCCCGTAGACCTGGCCCTTCACCTTGAAAGACTCGAAGAAGCCGCCGCCACCGCTGCCATTCTCCATCTTGTCCTCGTCGCCACCCAGGCCCATCATGGACTGGCTGTGGATATGCAGTTCCTCGTAGAGGGTCTCAAGGAGGGCAGCCCGTGTCCGCTCCTGTGGGCCAGGCCCAGGCCATGGGGAAAGACCCCAGGGATTAGCCCTTCCTCCCACAATTCAAATCCAGGCCACTTGGGCCCCTCCTTCCCGCAAGCCTACCTGGGCTTCCCTCAGATCCCTCCAAGACCTGGCCTCCTGCCCCCACCCCCACTTTCCCCTGCCCGACAGAGTCCTCGGTGCCAGCCTGCCTACCTCCAGCTCCGCCCCACCCCCGCATTCCTAGAAATGCCTTCCATCCTCCCCCTTGACCCTAGCCCTGCTCACCCGTAAATCCACTCCCCCTATCAGCCCTCCCTAAGGCTGAGGCCTGGTCATGGCTTTTCCCTTCCTAAGGGGCAGGGCTGAAACTCCAAGTTGGGGGAGGGGCTCGGCCTCAAAAGCCCATCCTCACCTCCAGTTTGGCAAACTTCTCTGCTTTGTAGCAGGCATATTCAGCATTGATCAGTTTTGTCAGCAAAAATTCCTGGAACTCTGGCCCCTGGGAAACCCCAGAGTGGAGAGAAGAGAGTGGGTCAGGCGAACACAGAGACCAGGGGTGGGGCCCTAGCGTGGCAGGGACCTAGCGTGTCAGGGACTGAGCTGCACCCTGCTGGAGCCCAAAAGGTGTCCTCTTCATTCCCGGGGCTCAGCTCCCCAGCCCAGGCACCTGTGAGGGCCCCCTCTGTCCTTCATGACTGCCGACCCCTCAGGAGAGCAAACCCACAGATGTAAGGGGTGAGACAGGGTTTCCTACCACCTCAGTCTGTGGCAGACTGAGGCCAAGGCTCTACATGTGGATTGAGAGGTGAGAGAGACATGCCCCCTCGGACATTTAAAAATAAATAGGACTAACTGGCAAGAAGATAACAGAAATGAGGAAAGGCCACAGTCTGCTATGAAAAAGGTAAACAAATGATATATTGTTTTGTGACTTCCTAAATAAAGGTCCGTTTTTCTCAAGATGAACAGAAAAGTCAGGGTGTAATTGCCCAGTCAGGAGAGCCCAGCTGCTCTGACACACAGTAGGGCTTTAGGACCTAGTATGGCAGAATGTGTATCCCCCCCAGTTCCCACCAGTTTAGTTCTACCCATGACTGGGGCTGGGGGCGGCCTCTCACCTTCCTGAACACAGCAGGGTCTGGGAGCGGGGGCCCAAAGAAGGGCACATCATCCCTGGCTGTGACAGAGACCTGGAAGAGAGGGCAGCAGTCCCTGTGAATCTCCACCCCCAACTCGGTCCCCTAATTCCACCTCCCTATCCTGCCCCACGCTGGGCACAGGGCCTGTCCCTTGGTGGCCGAGGTTCAGTGACTGCTGATTGAGTGACTGAACCCCAGGATTTCAGCCAGCCATCCTTGGCCCTGAACTTGAGTGATGGGAAGGGGTGTGGAATCTCAGGAGTCATGAGGGATAATCAAAGGGGAGGAGGCTAACCAGCCTCTGTGAGGGTGGAAATTTGGGGAGCAGAGAGGGCAGGATGGGAATCCCCCATCATTGGAGCAAGAGGGAGGTGTAGAGCCCTCAGGACAGTCCCCCTATCTACAGGCTCAGAGAGGCCTCAGTGAGTAAGGCTGTGCTGTGTCAGGGTTGGCGAAGCCCTGGGAGGCTCTGAGATCACCCACCTTGTAGAGGGGGCCATCGGGCCCGCCACCCTCGGCCTGCACCACCACATAGGCGTGCAGGAAGTTGGACGCAATCATGTCAGGGACAAAGGGCGTGTTCTCATCCTGGAAGACCACAGCGACGATGTCATTCCCGATGTGCCGCTTTCGCTGCAACTGAGCACAGAGCCACAGGCCTTCACCACCTGGCCAGAGGGCCACTGGGCGTGGGGGAGGCTGCCTGCAGGGTGGCGGAGGGCTCTGGGGGAGGCAGGGGGCTCCTCTAAGGATTCACAAAAAAACATGATGAGAAACTTGTCTTATATTATTTTCATTTTCTTAGAATCTTTTGACAGATGAGGACACTGAGGCCAAGAGAGAAGAAGTGATCTGCAAGGCCCTATAATAAGTTAGAGGACGTGAACCCAGGGCTCCTGGTCCCCAGGCCCTGCCTCTCAACCCTTCTCCTGTCTAAATACCCCAAACATGGCCCCTCCTGAACAAGTTCCATCCAGTATAAATTCATGGTGCTAAAATGAACAGAAAATCTTATTAAAAGAAAATAAAATGACAGTAAAGGTAAGATGTAAATATATCCATTTTTCTCACATTACCGTTTTCTCTCCCTGGGGTGGGGGAAGGGGTGGGGGGGAGGGTAAGGCAAGCGGTCTGCAGGGAGCTTAGGACAAGGTGACAGATTTCCAAGCTCAGCACCAGAACACGCCCTGCTGGCCTTTGCAGAAGCCATTTTCTCCACCTGAGACACCCCACCCCCCACTTCTCCCAGCTTCTTTGCAGCCTAAAAAGGCTCTTTATCTGGAAAACTTGACTCCCACCTCTGCCAAGTCTAAGTTCCCCCACATGATCCCACAATGCCCTCCACTCCCTGTATAATTACTAACTCATATCTATTGAGCTCTTGCTATATTAGATACTCTTCTAGCCACTGTATGTGCATCGCTCATTTATGCTCACCTATGAGGTAGGTGCCATTATTATCCCCATTTCACAGATATGGTAACTGAGGCTTTCACAATTTTGTAACAGCTTGTCTCCCCTTCCCCAACTAGAGCCCATAAGTAGGGGGGACTGGATCACTTCCATCTGCCCAGGGCCCACTGAGCCTGATGTAGTGGACACTCAATGGACAGGTAGTGGGGGAAGGAGGACAAGTAGAAGCAGGTGGGTGGATGGGTGCCCAGGCTACCTGCTGGGCGTCCCCTTCTGTGTAGGGCAGCTTGGTGGACACGTGAAACATGATCTCCTTGTTGCGGAAGTTGCAGTACACAGACTCGGTCCCCGTCTGCCCGTGGGTCACGTCCAGGCCTCCTCGGAACCTGCCCCAGGTCCCCCAGGCCACGGCTCAGTCTCCAGCCCCGGCCAGGCCTTTATGGGGCCAGGACGGGGACTCCCTCCCTGCCCAAGGGCATGGGTCAGATTGTACACTGCTTATCCCCTAATGCTTACCCCTTAAAATCCTGCAGTTTGACCTTCTGGCCAAGAAATTCGAGGAACTCCACGAAGGCAGGGCTTTCCTCATTGGTACTAAAGAGTTCTTCCTCGGAGGTCTGGGGACACACAGAGGGCAGAGGTCATGGAGTTAGGGCTCCTGAGCTGCCCCTTCCCCACACCCCAGAGATGCCTGGAAGGAGGACGCCTGGCAGCCCTGGGAAACTGAGTCCCTGAGGAGGTACACTCCCTGGCAAAGGTCTGAGGTCCCAGATACATGGCCAGGTAGGTGGGGGAGCAGGGAGGAGTAGGTGAGCACACCTGCCCAAGCTTCTGATAAATGACTCCAAACTTGAAGTTATTGCTGATAACATGTTCATCAAAGGTGACGATGAGCCGCGAAGCCTGGGGGGAGAGGGCAATGGCTGAAACAGACTGCTTCTTCAAGGTGCTGTTTGCTGCTCCTACGTGCCAAGCACTGTGCCTGGTACGCCTTGTGCATCATCTCGTTTAATCCTCAGGACAGCCCTGGCTGGTTGGCTCAGCAGTAGAGCATCTGCCCGGCGTATGGAAATCCTGGGTTCGATTCCCAGTCAGGGCACACAGGAGAAGCGCTCATCTGCTTCTCCACCCTTTCCCCTCTCCTTCCTCTCTCTCTCTTCCCCTCCTACAGCCAAGGCTCCATTGGAGCAGAGTTGGCCCGGGCGCTGAGGATGGCTCCATGGCCTCTGCCTCAGGTGCAAGCATGGCTCTGGCCGCAATGAAGCAACGCTCCAGATGGGCCGAGCATCACTCCCTGGTGGGTATGCTGGGTGGATCCTGGTCAGGTGCATGAGGGAGTCTGTCTGACTGCCTCCCCACTTCTAACTTCGGAAAAATACAAAAAAAGAAAAATCCTCAGAACCGGCCCATGAGGGAGACATTCCTGCTTTTCCCATTTTACAGATGAAAAAACCAAGGTTCAGAGCTTCAGTAACTTGTCTAAGGTCAATAGCTTGCAAGGCAGAGTGGGGACTTGAATTCAGGTGTGTTGGATTCCAACCTCAAGCTCATTGCTCCTGAGTTTTGCCTTTGAGCCCCCACCCCCACTCCATTCTACAATATCCAGCTCCCTCCTTGGCTCCTCTATAAACCCACCTCATTAATCTAGAACAGGCCAGTCCCACTGACATGCAGTGGACCTTGAGGCTAGATCCTGTCCTCACCTTGGGCCGCAGTTTCCTCTTCTGTGACTGAGAGATGGAATCTAATCTCTGAGGCCCCTTCCCTCAAGAACCTTCCCTGGCCCACAGCACCTCTCAAGGACTACATCTTGCTCTAGAATGCAGTCAGAGCAACATGTCTTTCAAGGCCTACTTCTTTCAGGAAGCCCCCCTGGCCTCTTGAAGACAGAGTCACTACCCTTTCCTCACATTGTCACAGCACCTGGAGATGCAGCTGCTGTCTGTGGGCACCATTTATGAAGGTGTTTGTGTTATTCTCTCCCACCAGGCCCCCTCTGGGGTCAGAGAGAAAGGCCAGTGAGTCCCCTGGCTCAGGAGCACAGGTCGCCCTTGGGAGGGTTGCCAAATTACAGCGAGAGTTTGCAGAGGTAAGGCATGCCTCCAAGGCCAACAACACTGGGTGTAAATGCAGCCCTTTGTTATCTGCTGGGCATCCCTGGGTAAAATACAGAACCTTTCTGGGCTTCTGGTTCCTTTTCTGCAAACTGTGGACTTGGCAGGCTTATTATAGAGATTAAATGAGAAACTGAGGAAAATATTCTGCACACAGCAGGTGCCCATCAATGCTCAGTCCCCCAGTCACCCACCTACTTTCAGAAACCAGGGCCCAGACCCAGCTGTACCTTGGGGTAGAGCACAGGATAGAACCGGTCCACGTTCACATCTTCACACACCAGCTGCAGGAGGAGATAAGGGGCCGCCTAAAGGTGGGGCTGGGAGGGGGGTGGGGCCTCTGGGTCTCCCAGGCCAAGGTCCAGGGGGCACAGTGGAGAAAGGAGAGGGGACAAACAAGGCAGAAGCAGGACTGAGGGCTCACTGTTGCTCAGAATGGGGTAAAGAGGACTGGGGTCTCATTTCCAAAAGTGCTCCAAAACAGTGCCAGGACGCACAGGCAGGGGACAGGGTCTCCCGCACAGGGGCATCATGGGAACACGTGAGAGGCAGGGCCTCCAAGATGGTGCTGCAGGACGCAGGGCTAGGACCTAGCTAAGGAGGAGGGTGTGCTAAGGCCAAGCCGTAGCCCCCAAGCTGTGTGCCCACCTACGGTATCCAAAGAGAGCCCAGCACGAAGGAGCAGAGGCCTCACCTTTGCCATCTGGACCACATTGGGGAACTCGGTGAGGCAGGAGATTGGGATGACATCATGGTATGTCCGGCATTTGGTCCTGGGAGAAGAAAGCCCACGATCAGGGGCTTTCTAGGGGCTAGGGTGCGGGAAAGGGAGGCAGGAGCCCCTCCACACAAAGTAAGACTCCAGCAAGGACCACTGGTGATGATGGGAGCCAGGCCTGGCTCCACACTAACATGCTGTGCAACCTCAGGCACACCCCTGGCCCTCTCTGGGTCTCGATTAGAAGACTAGGTAAAATGAGATGGGTTTTCAGATTATAAGACCTCAGCCCTCCCTACTGTCAAAGGGCCCCTCACCCGCCCCTCACCTGAGCAACAGCCGCAGGTGCTCCTGGTCCCCGATGACATCATACTTGAGTGAGAAGACAAGGTGGCCCAGGGCAGTGTCCAGTGAGTAGTAATTGAAATGCTCCTGTGGTGGGAGGTGAGGCCAGGGGAGTGGGTGAGGCTGAGCTCGGGGTTTCTGGAAACCAGACTAGAAAGCCAACTCACTCCTAGATGGGGGTTCTTCACCAAGCTGCAGGTGTCACCGCTAACAGACTCTGCACCAGAGAGACCTGCCTTCAAATCCCATTCCCCACCTGCCTGCTGAGTAGCCTCAGCTTCCTAGTCTATAAAACAGGAGGGAGGCCACCTACCTGTGGGCTGGTGGCAGGGACTGAGATCAAGTGCCTGGCACAGAGTAGGTGGTCAGTGAATGTTTATAGAAACCTCGGCTCTCTGGGTTCTCACCAAAGTCAGGACCACATTTGCATCTCCATGTGTATCCCAGCCCTGTCCTTTTCTGGGCTGAGCACACAGTAGGGGCTTAATAAAAAAGATGTTGACTGATGGATTGCTCAACCTTTGGCCCCTGAAGCCAGGGCCTGTGAGAAACAGGAAGTGAAACATCTAGTGAACTCATTGGGTGGCTGACCTGGCAGGTTCTCACCCTCCTGCCTCACCTGCAGAAACAGCAGCAGGTTGGGAAGAAATAGAAGAAATACCCAGAGGGCACAAGGGAAAGCTGCTGCAGGGCTGGTATCCCCAGACAGGAGCCCAGGGCTGGCACCTCCAGGTGGGGAGTACCAAAGCCACGGGCCAGGAGCACCAAGCGATCACACACCAGCCTGGCTTTGGGCTCCCTCCTGCCAGCCTCGGCTCTGGAAGTGGGGCTGCCTCCCCAGCCACACCTACCCCAGGAGTCATCCGGGAAGTGAGTCCTGTTTAAACATGAACACCTGTGCTCAGAGGGCAGGAGAAGAAAGTGGCAGGGGCCCAGGGATGCGCCCCACAAATCCACAGCTCAGGGAGAGTCTGGGTGCACCTGGGGCAGAGTCCCCCTCAGCCCTGCCTGGGCACAGAGTGGCGGAAACCCCCAAATGCTCGGCACCATCTGCAGAGCAGGAGATGCAGGCACTTGGCAAGGAGGGCTGCCCAGGTCCTCAAGCTGGGGGGTTTCCCTATACCTCCTGACTAAGCCCAGAGGATCCTCCCCCTGGGATCCCCTCCTCTCTGTGTTTCTATCCTGACTCTGGTCATCATGCCTCTCTGACCTCCCAACCTGCACCTCCTCAGATCCTTCTCTGCTCAAGGCATTTGTTCTATCACTTGTCACTCCTTAGCAGACTTTTCCGAGTGCCAGTTGTGTGCTAGGCTCACCCAGCCCCCAGATGCCACCACCCGCAGCCCCAGCCAAGAGCCTCTGGACAGTGGGTAGCAGGACGCAGGTCTCTCCGCCCGCATGCTCGGCCTGGAGGTGGGGCCCTAAGCCTGACCCGGGGCTGCGAGTTTAGTCTGTCCCAGTGGGTTCCACCCCTTTCCCCCCAACCCCAGCACTAACAGCCCCAGGGCCAGGCCTTCAGCTCAGACTGAGGTCACACAGCTCCCAACTCCCCAAGGAATCACACCTCCTCCCAACACATACATGTGTACATGTGCAAGCACACGCCTGGCAACATGACCCCTCCCGTAATATGTCTTTTAAAAATATATTTGACATATAACTGTATAAATTTAAGGTATACAACATGCTACTTTGACATATTCATATACTGTAACATGATTGCTGTTGTAGTGACATTTGCCACATTACATAATTATAGTACAATATTGTCCATTCCCATAGCGTGTCTTAGTAGAAGATCAGCCAGAGCGAGGTCCAATTCTCAGCTCAGTAATTCTGTGACCTTGACCAAGTTGCTTTACCTCTCTGAACCTGTTTCCTCTTCTGAAAAACTAGGACCCTGATCTCACAGAATCAGTAAGATATAATAATAACAGCTAACATTTATTAAGTACGTACTATGTGCCAGGCATGGTTTTCTACGCCCTAATATACGTTTATTACCTCATTTTTTTTAAAGATTTTATTTATTCATTATAGAGAGGGGAGAGAGAGAGAGAGAGAAAGAGAGAGAGAGAAGGGGGGAGGAGCAGGAAGCATCAACTCCCATATGTGCCTTGACCAGGCAAGCCCAGGGTTTTGAACCGGCAACCTCAGCATTTCCAGGTTGACGCTTTATCCACTGCGCCACCACAGGTCAGGCTATTACCTCATTTTTATAGATGAGAAAACAGGATCAGGAAGGTTAAAAAACTTGCTCACGGTCATACCATTAACAAATGGTAGAGCCGAGATTGCCACCTACGCCTCAAGACCCTAGGTCCCACACTACAATCTGTCACCTCAGAGTAAACTGATGTAGAGATAGCACCAGGGGAGGAACCTGGCACACACACGGTCCAGTGTGAGACCTCCCCTCCAGCTCCCACAACCTTGCCCAGGAACTCGTGTGGAATACCGCTGGGTGACACTCTAATAATTTGTGACCGGGCAGGGTCCCTGCTCTGGGGCTGGTGATGGGGTGGGGGTAACATCAATCCAGGTCACACATGACACTTCTGTGTCTTCCATGCCCCACCTCGGTCCACCTGAGGGAAGGGCCTGGGTGTGCTTTGTTTGCTGCTACACATCTGGTGCCGTGCACAGGGCCAGGCACACAGCCGCTGCTCATTATTTGCTAACTCCCAGTGAGCCTTACTCCATGCTAGATGCCATTCAAAACCTTTTACAAGCATCCTGTCATTAGAGTCGTGTGGCAGCCTTATGAGATGGGTATCATCACTAGCTCCATTTTTACAGGCACAGGGAGGATAGTGACTTGCCCACGTCCCATGCAGTAAGTGGCAGAGCCAGGAGGAGGAGCCTGGTAGTGTGTCTGCCATTGAACGCTACACCATGGGACTGCTTTTTGCAATAAATATTTGTTGAATGAATGAGTGAATCTACCATGCATGCTTCCTGAGACTTGGGGCTCTGGGACTGTCACCCAGCCCTAGCCCAAGGGTCCTCTCCCTCCCAGACCCAGCCCTTCAATGCCAGCGGGCCGCCCACCTTGCCAAGGAAGTGCTTCCGGTAGATGCGGGCTGTGGGGTCGCACTCCAGCTTCACCTTGGTCGTGGGCGACTGCAGCGGCTCCGTCTCTGGGGTGCTGCTGATCTCGTGGTTGGTGCCTTCAATCCAGTAGCCCCCAAACTGGGGCAGCAGGATGAGGGGGAAGGGCCCTTCTCGCCCCAGGACCTGAAGGGGAACTCAGCTGAGAGCCACCCACACTCCACCCCACTGGGGGCCCCCAGGACAGCTCCCCAGCTCAGATCTAAGGGGTACAGGGACAACCCAGAGCCTCTGTGGGTCCCAGAGCACATGGAGCCCCACATCCCATTCTCAGAGGATGGGGGTAGGGGCAGGTAGAGGCCTTGGGTTCAAACGGCCTCTGAGCCTTTGGCCTATAAACTGAGCCTCCAGCCCCCCACTGCGGTTAGGCCCCTGACAGGGAGGAGAGTCAGGCACCCTGACTCTCTGTGTGAATGCCTCCCAGGCCTGGAGTGAGGATGGGGTCAGGGCCGTCCAGCTGGCTACCTCGTGGACACTTGGGTAGGGAATGTAGTCCTCTTCAGTCTGCAAAACACAAGGAGGGCCGAGACTCAGCTGGGATGGGTCCGCAGCCTTTGCTTCCAGCGTCCCTACAATGCTTCTCTGCTTGGCCAGCCACCAGGCTGGGCGTATGGATGGCCTATATCCTGATCTCTCCACCTCCCCATCTCACAGGAGGGGCAGGGTTTGCTTTGGGGTGACCCCACGAGGCTGAAGCTGAAGCCGGCGTAGCTCACTGAATGCTGGAGGCCTCTTCTGGGCCTCGTCCCGCCTGCGGAGGCGGCCCAGTGCCTCCCCGGAAGGAAGGGACATCCAGAGCAGTGGTTCTCAGTGCATCAGAATGGCCTAGGGGCTCATTAAACACAGATGGCCTCATGCCACCCCAGAGTTTCTGATGCCCTGGGTGGTGTTGATGGGGCTAAGCTGAGGACCCCACTTTGAAAACTCCTGTCTTAGACAAAGCATCAGGCTTATGCCCATGAACTCCTTTTAATTCTCACCCCTGCAGCCGTGGGCCCACTACCCCAGGCCCAGCCTCCAGGCTTCTTGGATGGCTGGGGTCTCAGATCACCAACCAGAGAACCATATGCATACCTAGGGGGGCTATGCAGTCCCCCCTGCCCAGGAAAATCCAAGAGCCCCCTCACTCTCCTTCAGTCCCAGGCTTCCTGTCAGTCTCATCATGGGAAGGTTGGTGGGGGGCAACCATGTCTCGCCTCCCCCAACCCCCTCAGCTTTCCAGGGAGCAGGAGAGCATAAGCCTCCCGGGTCCTGGGTCTGAGTCTCCCTACAGCCTTCCATCATAACTGGAGAACAGCTGACACAGGCTGTCTTGTGAGGTGCGGGGCTTCGACCCTGAGCTGGGAAGCCAGGAAAGGCAGGGTGGGTTTGACTGGTGAAGACGGGGTGGGGAGGAGCTGCAATGAAGACCTCAGACCTAAAGCAAGGGAGCGGTCCTCCACATCTCAGAATTCCTAGAGGGCCAAGCTGGGCACCCCAGCACCTAGCCCACAGAAGGACTAACTCATGAAAGGGGGTGGGTTCTCTTGGGCTAGCTCCGTGGGTGGCAGCACTTCCCAGGCCCCACCCCCACCCAAGGGAGGGAGTCTGCCCCCCTCTTCTGTCCCTGTCCAGGTCCCCACACCCTTTCGAGAGGCTGCTCAGGAAATGCACGGAAGGATGGGGCCTTCGTGGTTCAGACCTACTTTGAGGGGTGGTGGGAAGGAGCATCGTTGTTCATCCATCCTGCTTCCCTGCAAAGAGAGGGCAACAACACTCCTGTTACACCCCTCCCTCTGGTTATACCCCTCCCATGCTTGCTGCGGGCCACCTCCCTGGGGCTCCCAGTCCGTCCAGTGTAGAAGGGAAAAGCCCACCAATGTGGGATGCTCCCAAGGCAGGGAGCTGGGCTACTCAGACCTCTCTGCAGGGCTGGCCTCCTCCTGCTGGTAACCTGGGCTGTGGGAGGCCGGCGGCAGCAGGGAGGGGCTGGGGGCTTTGTACGGGAATGTCTGCCGCTGGGAGTGGGGGTGGGGGTGGTGTGCAGGTGCCTGCGTGTGAGTGCAGGGAGGTGGGGAGGGAGGCTATTGCATCTACACAGATACGTGTTGTTGAGAGAGACCTGGAGAGGGAGAGGGAGAGGGGGGGAGAGAGGGGGGAGAGGGAAAGAGAGAAGAGAAGGGGAGTGATGGAGACTGAAAGACTAAGTAAGAGAGGCAGAGAAACAGGAAGGGGCAGGAGAGAGGGTTAGAGGATGAACTGACATCAGGGAAAACTCCGGCCGTTTTTCCAAGTCACCCCAGCCCCCTGCCCACCTCCCAACACACATTCATTTGAAAAACAGACAAGGGCCTGGAAGCCCAGGGCTGGGGAGTGGAGGGCAGGCAGGAGTCAGAGGGGAAGGGGCTGCCTGGTCATCAACACCTCCCTCGACCTGCAGCACACCTTCTATGTAGTGGCCCTGGCATCTGCCCCTCCTCCCATTTTATATGGGGTCCTGCAGAGTCTGTGTCGCCTCTCGGGGGATGGAGGATGCTATGTGTATGTGGGGTGGGTTGAAGTGGGGACCCCAGCCGTGCTGGGGACCTACACAGGGATGGTAGATGGGGAGATGAAGTGGGGCCTGGACCCCGGGGTCAGATAGGGAGTTGGGCGCTATCAGTCCTCACCCTCTACTCTGGACAGAGTGCTCCGGACAACACACTGCCCAGGGTTCCTGGGCTGTCTCAGAGAGATGTAGTGCTAGAGATATAGCAAAGGCCCCCCACCCCCAGCCCAGCCCCATCTCTGGCTCCCAGGAGTGGGCAACGGATCCAACCTCACCTGCATCTTTTCAATCATCTCAAACAGATCTGTGTTCTGCAACAGAGATGGGGGAACAAACAGGTCGGCCCTCAGGGTGGTCCAGCTGATCCTGCTGGGCCCCCAAGGCGTCTGCACCCAATCCATCTGCCCAGGTCTCCTTAGCCCTGACCAGCCACCTTGGACCTATCAGCCCAGAGCCCGTGGGGCAACCCATTCCACTCAGTCTCTTTCTCCAAAGGAGGAGGCTGGTGTCTCGGACAGGGATGTCCCCACGTCACTACAAAGTTGGCAGTGCCAGGATCAGCCCGTGTACCCCTCAGAAGAGCCCCCATCCCAGCCCCAAAGAGGAACTCAGCTGGAAACCTCAGAAGGGTCTGTGGTTCCACCCTTCCCCCCACAAGTAGTGTGGGCTGGGAGCCTTTGGGGGAGAGGATGCTGGGATAGCCTGTTGGGCCAACACACATGTGTGAGTCCATACGCACCCCCCCCCACAGACAGCCTCTCCTGAGGCTAGCCAGGGCACACGCAGGGTTAATCGGGCATCTGCCAGCTGCCTTGGCAGCTTCAGCCTCTCCAGAGCCAACTCCCTGAGAGCCTTCCTGGAAGGCGGCATCCTTGAGGCTGGTGGGGCTGGGGGCTGGACCTGGGAAGCCCCCAGAGTCTCCAAGACCGTGCCCCTCCCCCAGTCCCTCCAGGCTCCTGCTGCCCTGTGAGCACACCACCTGAGCTCACACACATGTGCTATGCGGTTATGCACCAGGAAATTCATACTCTTTCTCTCTCTCTTGCTCAAACACACACACACAGGCCTACACACCAATATTTAAACAGTCTCACTGTACCAAAGAAAGCAAACAGACACAAACCCACGGGGTCTGTACACACCAATTCTTAGACTCAAAGCTATATGCTAACCTGCAAACTCCCATGTTGCTGTCCTAAGTTACACAACAGCACACCCACTAACACATACACAGGTCCATGTACAAGAACCACACACACAAATGCAAACCCACCCGCTGTGCACATCTGCACACCAGTAATTTCACATGAAGCTACACGACCACCACAAAACCACCCTCACATCTGCGTGTGGAGACACAATAACAGGCAGGCTTGTTCATGGAAACTTCCGGTACAAAGCCCACTCCCACGTACCTTCTCCATCGGAGTCACACACCCTGTTGTAGCAGACATGACAGACTCAATCCCACAACATTAGATGAATTTTAAGAAAAAGGAAAAGCATGCAGCAACTACAGAATGGCTAATCACCAAGGGTGAGGGGAACAGGTCTGAACCCTACACCGCTTGAGTGCACACCACTCTTCGCTCTCTCTCTCTCACACACATGTAGAGACAGACACATACACAGAGCTCTGTTAAAACGTCACAAGACACAAAAACTCCATGTGAACACTCTGAGGCTCGACCACAGGGGCAAAAGCCACCCCATGAAATGAACTACAGGTGTTCACAGGAGACGCTGACCCATGGTCACTTATGGCTACACTCAACAGTTCTGAGCTTGGACAATACAGTTCCACAGGCAGTCAAAACAAACCAGACACACACCTGCAGTCCAAGTAGACAAACATGCCTGTCAATCCAACACCCTGTACAACAGCAGCACTGGCATCTATGTCCACACAACCTCAGCCCAGCACAACCAGCATAACAGTGATGGGGCGCACTGATGTCCCCCAGAGCACCCCACTTAGGGTGACCTAATATGACCAGGAACAATGCACCGGGAGTCACAGAAACACAACCATGCAACACTGGCACATGGTCTTGTCACCCAGGGTATACACACTGCAACAAGTGACACTCACAGTTACAGACTCACAAGAGCAGCAGACACCTGACACATGGAAGGCTGTGAGCTAAGTGGCCCAGAGCATTATGCAAAGTTACACTGTGACACTCAGATCACCCTAAAGGGGTAAGGGATGGACGTGAAGGTTAGTAAGCGCGCAAGCGCGCGCAAGCGCGCACACACACACACACACACACACACTGTAGCCCTGAGCCACAGTGCCACCACGGGCACTCTTTCGTGGGCAGCGACAGAAAAAGCCCAAGGCCCGGGACCCTAGGGCAGGGGTGTGCCCTGTGGCCGCCGTGGCAGGGTGTCAGCCCCAGAAGCTAACACACCCTCCATGACGGTGCCTCGCACACGCTCCCCAGCTGGGAGAGAGGCTGCCAGGCTTCGAGGAAGTCGGACGGACCCGGCGGCGCCGGCAGAGCCCCGGGCCATCTCACCCGGGTCCTCACCTGCCAGCCGGCCCCCGCGGGCAGTGAGCCCCTCCGCGGGCGGCCGGGGGATGCCAGGGACCGCAGCTGCGCCATCCCGAGCCCAGCTCAGCCCCCGCCCCGGTGGCGCTTCAGCTGGTCCAGCCGGTTCCGGCCCGCGCGCCCCGGCCCGGGCCCCGCAGCGCCGAGCTCCGCGCTCCGGCTCGGGCTCCCGGAGGCGCCCTGCCTGCGCTGGGCTCGCCCGGCGGCCGGGCCCGGAGGGGGCGGGGCGCCAGGTACGGGCGGCGCGGGACCGGGGCGGGGCTGCGGAGATCCGGGGCGGGGACACACGAGACCCCGCCCCCCGGAGCGGTCCGACCTGCGGCCCCTGGACATTGCGCCTGCGCACACTTGCCCGAGTGCTTGAAGGTTTCAGCGCGCTGGGTTCTGTGGCACCCCAAGGATCTCCCCTGTGCTCCCCTATCCCGCCTTCTCTATCTTCCCAGACTTTAGGACCCCTCCTCAGGGCCTCAGGGACAGGGTTCTTAGGACCTGCTGTGAAGCCAGACAGGATGATAAGGAGGGGATTACTTTGGGGACAGAGGACTTTTCTTGAGCACCTACTTAATGTTGGACCCTCAGCAAATCGCATTCTCTCCCCACAGCCCAGGAAGTGCGAGTGTCATGCCCATTTTACAGAAGAGAAAACCTATTCCAAGAAATGAAATATGCTCAAAACCACAGAGCTAGGAAAGACAGAACTAGGAATCCAGGGAGAGGCCTGGGGCAGCTTTCCTTTCCCTCCCCCTCTCCTCCTGTCCCATACATAATGCCTGACAGTGGCTGGCCTGTTCCCTCCCTCCTCCAGACCCCATGCTGTACCAGGTTCAAACTACCCCCACCTCCGTCCTGATTGCCCCTGACCCTAGGGGAAACAGTCACAATGACTGGCAAGGGGCTGCCAAGGACCCACCATACGGAGCGGACTTCAGGTCATACGGTTCTTGCTCTGGCCCTTCTACAACTTGCTGAGTGAACTTGAGTGAGTCCCTGACATCTCTATAGCCCTCAGTTTCCCCATTTGTAAAATACAAAACCTCTGCAGGCCCTTCCAGCTGCCCCTGCATTGTGTCTCCCATTGTACAGTACGAGCAGGGCTGGGCCGCTAAACCAGCACTGACAGATGCTGGGAGAGCGGCAATTGCTTCCTGAACTGTGGCCAAGTCAACACCAGCTGCTTTGGACCCTGCACAGGCAGGACTGTCCACCAGCCCCGTGCCCAGCCTCTCTTCATCCTGAAGGAGCTGTTGGCAGCTGCCTACCACCCTCCAAATCCAGGTCCAAGGGCTCCTGGGAGGAAGGCACCATGCCTTCCTTTCCCCCAGACCTGGCCCTGTGTCAGGCTGAAGCCCAGGGAGCCAGCAGGAACTCCAGAGATATGTGTCCCAGACATGGTGTAGCTTTGTTTTTAATAATTAACAGCAGCAAATATTGATTTATGCAGGCACTTCCAGGCCTGAGCGCTTCCGAGCACCCATCAAAAAGAAGCCAGAGAAATATCCATTCCCACACTGGGAAAAGGCAAGACCTGCTGGTATCACCAGAGACATCTGTGTGCCAGGCAGATGGGACGGGGTGCACATGTGTGCATGCAGCTGTGTGTGTGTGTGTGTGTGTGTGTGTGTGTGTGAGAGAGAGACTGAGATCAGATATGGATGTGTGTACCTGGAGATCCTAGGTGTGCTTGTGTGTTTGTATATATGTGTCTGTACATGCTTACATATGTATGTGTGCAAGTTTCTGAATACATGAGAGACAAGTGATTGTGGCCATGTACGTAAGTGTGGGTAGGTTGTATAAGTACAACTGTGCAGATTTCTGAATCCCCGAGTGAAGAAACCCCTATAAGAGGGCAGCATAGGAGGGTCCTGGGTATCTCAAGTGTGGCTCCTCAATGAAGAGAGTCCCTTCTGGGTGTTCTGTCCTACCCTGGGAACATAATACTGATAATATAGTTCAGCTTCCTGATTTCTACTTTCCAAAGCCTTTCAAGGTCATCACTCAACTGCAAGCTGGCAAGGTGGGTAGAGGAGGCAGCTGTCACCTCTATTTTACAGAAGAGAAAACTGAGGCCTAGAGAGGGGCAGGGATTTTCCCACTGACACCAGGAGATCTGCCCCTCAAACCAATTCTATCAACATTATAAACTGGTGCCCAGTTAGGGTGCTGGGGTGGGGGTGGGCAATGTATCCAGGCCTGGTTCCCTCAGCTCCACCGCTGGTTTGTTGGGTGTGCAGATGAATCAGTCTCTCTGGACCTTCGTTTCCTCCCCGTCAAAGGAGATAATTCACAGACTGTGTCTTGATTCTGGAGTAGGGGTGGGCTGTGCTAGAGGTTTCTACACAAACTAGGTGGAGGCCAGGAAGTCCAACGGGAGGCATCACAGACCTAATACAAGAAGGCCAGCCCCAGGCTTTCTGAGCGGGCAGGACTTAGGGTTATAGGCTATTCCAACCCTAATCTTCCAGATAGGAAGACTGAGGCCTGGGGAGGAGAAGATATGGTCCAAGGGCACACAGCCCCTGGTGAGAACCCAGGCCTCCTCCCAGATGCTCACTTATTGAACCCAGCTGCCATCAAACCACTCCCTTCCTGCTAAGCCCCAGGATCTATTTGGCTCATTTTGGGCTGTTGCTGAGGCACAGAGAACAGAAAAGGGACCCCCTTGGAGGTAGTAGTCCCCAATAAGGACACCATTCTTTGGCTATCTGTCTTCCCAACCTAGGAGAAGAACATGGATAGTCCTTGTAACAGGCCAGATGCTGGGAGAGAAGTTTGGCAGATTCTGCCTCTGCTATTTTCTGTGAGACCTTGGGAAAACTACTTCACCTTTCTGAGCATCTGGATCCTCATCTGGAGAATGCCTACCACCCGAGGTATAATGAAGGAACCAAGAGGCATGATGTCTGTGGACGTGCTTTAGCAACTGTAAAGTGTACTGCAAAAGTGAGGGCTTACGACTGCATTTGAGAGGCCACAAGACCAGGCACTCTGGTCAGACAGCCTGAGTTCCCGTCCTGACCCCATAACATTCTATACTATGTGTCTTTGAACAAGTAACTTAACCTCTCTGAGCCTTGATTTTCTTATCTGCAAAATGGGACTAATAATTGTAGCACACAGTATTTACAATTTGAAGATGAAATGAGATACCGTATTTAAAGTATTAAGTACCCACATGGCCCACCAATAAATCTCAATCAATACTACCAGTTATTACTGGTATTTGACACTCTGCATAAGTTTAATTATTTCTCTCCAAACCAGCTATGACTCCTTGAGGGCAGGTTCTGCGTCTAGTTGATTTCTGGCTGCTTAGCACCCAGCACAAAGTCTGACACAAAGCAGGTACTGCGTGAACATTTGATTTTGATGATAACAGCAGGCTAATTTATAAGGCTTTTACTCTGTGCCAGATAGCATGTATGGGGTGCATTATTGGCAGTTCTCTATTTAATCCTCGCAATAGCCCTGTGAATTAGGTACTGTCATTATACCCAATTTACAGATCAGGAAAGTGATGGCGGTGTTGGTGATGAAAATAAGGAAGAATAGTTGGAACCAGTTTATTCCCAGCTGTTCTTCCCCACCCCCAGCAATGCTACAGACCCCTGTTCAACCTCTGAGACTGTGCTAGGCCCATCCAGGGGTGAGGAGTGCTAGTCGGAACATTTTACCTCTGCCCGGTCATCACTTTTAGGTATCCCTCAGCCCAGGGGGCCTCCAGACCAGGGACAGTGGGGAGGGGGGCACCTACCTTTGGGTAGAGTGAAGCAGTGTGTGGGGAGACGAAGTCCACTTGTGGCAGGTCTAGTGCCTGAGGGAAGCGCTGGCTCTGCCCATTACTCCTCCTTGAAGAGAAGAATAGTCTGAGGTCAGGTAGAGCCCCAAGCTGGGAGATCTGTGAAGTTTGGGAGGAAGAGTCAACCTCAGAGTTGGGGGATGTGAGGGGATAAAGATTTTGTGGAGGAGGGGGTACTGGGTTCCCCAGGAGGAGGAAGAGGAGGAGGAGGAGGAGGAAGTGCTTCCTGAGCAGGGCTCCTAAACAGGCCCCTCCCCCAGGGACCAGCATATGAACAGGGCCTCTCCCCAAGCTCTCCATTAGGCCTCCCTCACACCTTCTCCAGCCAAGAAGACAGTCCACAGCCCATTGGGAAGATAGGTGGCCTGAGGTGGGGGCAGTGACAGCTGCTGTAGATGGCTGAGCCCCTGACCTCGGGATTAGGTAGGGCGCCCCAGCCTCTGTAATAGTGCCTGACACTCATTGGGCCTACTGTGTGCCAGACCCTGCGAGCCTGCTCTCCAGGCCTGAGGGCACAGACTCCTTGCCCGACTGGTATTCCCACTTGACAGACAGGGGCCCAGAGGCATGCAGAGGTCACCCAGCTGGGCTGCAGCACAGCCTGCATCTGAGTGAGGCCTGCCTGTCTCCAAGCCTGGACTCTGCCCACACCACCCCTCCCTGAGGAAAGAAAACAGGTCTGGTGAGGGTGAAGTCAGCCCCTGTCACTCTAAGAAGCCTGCTGAGGAGGCCACCTCCAGGGTCAAGGAGAGGAAGTGCCGCGTGGTTCCTGGGACCCAGGGAGCCCAGGGCTGAGGGAGCAGGCCTAGCTTCCGCTGGCTGCCTAGGGCCACCCTGACGTGGCTGCCCCCCCAACCCCCCCGCCCGCCCAGGTCCCATCAACCAGGAGGATGAGTCATGTAGGCACACAGCTGCTTGAGTCAGGTGGAGCTGGGGCTGCCACACCCCAAGAGGGGACGAGCCTGCAGGAACCTGGCCCCGGAAGGAGACCCTGAGGAAGCTCTGAACCCCTGCTGACTCCCCTCAGCCCTGTTCCTCCAGTAGGAGAAGCACCCCAGAGAGAGTGTCCACAGCCCTGCCACGTGCACGCACGCACGCACGCGCCTCTCCACCTCCCAGGGTACATCTGAAAAGAAGGTCTTGACCCAGAAGGATGGATATGGAGACAGTAGCATTTCCATCCTGTAGCATCAGTGTGGGGGAGGTATTCCCAAGCACTTATCTGCTGTGTGACCACAAGTGACACACTCCTCTCAGCCTCAGTTTCCCCCCCAAATTGTCACAGAGCCTGAGCAGCTACTAGTTATTCACTCAATATACTCTTTGATATTCATTCATTCATAGTAAACTCTGGCTCTGCAAGTTAGGATCTCAGTTAGTATTTTTTGAATAACTGAATGACTCAATGAAGGTCGGCAGTGGGGAGGTATGGAAGGTTTGTGAACCTAAACACAGGCTCCTGTAGATTGCAAGGCATGCTGACATGGGGAGAGACTGGGGGCAAGGGACTAGAGAGAGGCCTATAGAAATGGCCCAGGCAACTTCCACTGTGGCTGCCACAGGGACTCTTCGTTGAGACCTACTGTGTGCTGTAACCATGTCATGCACATTCTATTCTCACTACGGTGCTATGAGGTTGGCATTATTTATCCCGATTATTTATTTGTTTGTTTGTTTGTTTGTTTGTTTATTTTTATCCCGATTTTTATAGATGAGAGAAAATGAGGCTCAGAGAGGGGAAGCCACTTCTCCGAGCAAATGGATAACAGACTCCAAACTTGGAAAGGCCGTGCCTGTGACCGAGCAGAGCCAGGGCCAGCAGGATGGGGAGCAGAGGTGGCCCAGGGGTCAGGACACCCTGGGCTTGAGGCCCCGGCGAGGTTGGGCTGCCTTGGTGGCAGGGACCACTGTCTTGCCATGGCCCTGCCTCCCGAGCGGAGGTTGCTGCCCTAGATGGAGCTGTGCCAATGGTATCCTCCTGACGGTCCCCGTCATGCCCCCAGGCTCCAACAGTGGTCACTGCAGGTCAGCCTGGCAGCAGCTGCCTCCCATGCTCCCCTTCCAGAACCGTCTCAGCTTCTGTTTCTCCATGCCCAGGTGTCCGCCTCACTCAGGACTGTCCATGTTGGCACAGGACCAGGGAGGTCTCTGAAGACAGGGGGGTTCTGACTTCCATCCAGAATCCAGCCCTGAGGCCCCTGGCTCTCCGGTTCAAGGCCGGCCGTAGTCCTACTCCTCACAGGAAACGCCCAGTCTTCCTACCCTCACCGCCAGGCAATTTCACCTAAAAGGTCAGACTGAGGTCCTAAAGGGCAGGGGCAGGAAAGGAATCCGGGACAGGGCAGGGATCGGAAGCTCTGGGCCTTGCCTACCCCCATCATCCCAGCCGTGGGGGATAGAAGGGCAGTAAGAACACACACAGCCAACCTGTGCCTTGCATGACCTTATTTAATCCTCATAGCTCCCTCAGGAGACGGGTATTTAGAAATGGCCAGCTTGATGCATGAGGAAACTGAGGTACGTAAAGGTCCATTAACTTGCCTTACACAGTTCATGAGGCAGAGCAACCATTCAAACCCAGCTTTGTCACTCCAGAGCCCAAGATCTGAACTTCACAGTGTAGGCAGCTGGCCCCATGGACCCTGTCACATTGGAGAGTAATAATCACAGTAGCGACGTGACAGCAGCCAACGCTGATCCAGAATGTACCATGTGCAGGCCCGGTTTCAGCTGCTTCCCTGGCATTAGCTGATCTAACCCTCACCTTTCAGACTAGGGAACCAAGACACAGAGAGGGCAAGTGATTTGTCCAAGGTCACACTGACAGTAAACGTAAGTGAAATACAGAGAGGATTTGAACCCCTGACCATCCAGGTCTAGATGCTGTGCCCTAGTGCTACCTTATACTGCCTCTTAGTAAATAGCAATTTCTCAATAAATACTTCTGAAGGAATGAATAAATTCAGCCTCTCACCTCCCTCCCCATCCCTCTCGCCTCCTCCTCCTCTCAGCCTTCCTCACCTCTCCATCTCTTCCCCATCTTTCTAGCCCACCCCTCCCTACTTTCCCTTCTGCCACGGGAGATCTCCCCCAGCTTGGTCATTCTCCTCCCTCTTCTTGAACTTGAACCTGTCTGTCTCTCCCCTTTCTCTCTTATCACACCCTTGACTCCTCCTGGTCTCCACCATTCCATTCACATGCGGCCCCCTAATCCTCTGTCCCTCCCCACTTAGGACAACCTTCCTGATCTACAGCCTGACCCAGTTTAAATGCTTTGCATTCTTTCTGCAACATGTAGCAGCTGGAAGGTGCCCGGAGCATGCCTTCCCCTGCCATGACCATCGTCATATGTCTGCACAGCGCTCTACAGTTTACACAGGCATCGTCTCATTGGATCACCACAGCAGCTTGGTGAGGCTGGCGTATTATCAACCTTTTTCCAAATAAGAAAACTGAGGTTCTAAGAGGTTAAGTGACAAGCCCAAGGTCATACCCGGGAAAGGGCAGTGCCAAGGTCTGACTCCAGTCCAGGGTTCTACTATACACATCACAGTGGCTCTCACCCCGGGGCCCTCAGTCCTGCCACCTGGCCTGGGCCCCCTGTGGCTCCCAGCCCAGCTTCTGGCTCTTGCAGCCACTACTAAGCATCTTCCCTAGGTCCAGCATTAATCCTGCCCTGTTTGGCCTGGACACCTGCCTACAGGGACAGGACACCTGGACACAGAAAAAGGTGGTAGCCAGGGAGGAGGTGACTTGCTCAAGGTCATAGAGAAAGCTGGAGCCAGCCCGGAGCTCGGGCCAGGCGCATTCCTGGGTCACCTTCAGGCCCTGCAGAGGCAGGCCACCAGCCAGCTGACTTCAGCTCCCTCCCTCTCAAGCACCCATCTCTTGCAGGGGAAGGGTGCGGTGGGTGTGGGGGGAGGGCCCAGTGGCCCGGCTCCTGAGTGGGATGGGCCTGGCAGAAGCCGCTGCTGATAGCTCCCGGGTTTCTTGGCAACTGTCACTGTACCTCCTCTCCCTCCCTTATCTCCACATCGAGGTAACAATAATAATCTCACCGTGGTAAGTACAGCTCTTTGTACTTTTCAAAAGCCCTCTTTATCTGCTCACCCCTGGGAGACTCACTGGAACTGGATCCAGAGATAAGGTAGTCACTAAAATCCCCAATTCCCAGAAGGGTAAACTGAGGCTCAGAGAGATTAAATCACCACCTTCAAATCAACCAGCAAGATGGGGACAGAGAGGGGACTAGAACTCAAGTTTTCCATCAGTCGAGGGCTCCCGATGCCACATTGGGGCGAGGGGCATCTCAGCGATGTCTTACACTCTGCAAAACACAGGTCAGACCCAGACATGGTAGGGGAGATAGGGGAGACCGAGGACAGGTGACCAGATGCCGCTCTGGGTTGCTTCCCTGTTAACCCGCTGGAGAGTTGGCAGGAAGGTCCTGTCTTTTTCTCTCATCTGCAAAATGAGAGTTAATGTACCTACCCCAAAGGTTGATAGGTGCCATGGAGCAGAGTGAGCACTCCAGAAGTGATTGCTGTTATTATTATTATTATTAGCCACTCTCCTGGAGAACCCCACCCTTTCAGGGCACTGGAGGAAGCACTAAACTGTCCTGGGGGTAGGGCTGGCTTGGCCCTGGGCCCATCCAGAAGTCACTGCTCTGGCTGGAGGCCCCCAGGTGTGTCTGGCTGCCAGCCTCATCTCCACATACCACAGGCCCTTCCTGTCCTGCGCCAGCTGCCTCATCCTAGCCTGGCTGGGCTGCAGGCAGTTCTCCAAACAAAGCACACTGTTGCACACCGCTGAGCCCCTGTGCGGGCTGCTCCCTCTGCAAGGGGCAGCCTTTCCCTTCTCTTCTGCCTAGTGAACTAATCATGCTTTAAAATTCCATTTAAACAGGTGAAACTCCAGAGGCCAGGACAGGTGACACATGACCACTAAGGCAGGACGCCTGTGATGGGAGCAGGGAGCTGGACAGGTGCTGGGCCGCACATACACGAGCTAGGGAACCAGAGCGGGGCCCGGGGTTTTCTGGAGCGCAGAGGAGCGGCTCCACCAGCCAGCACACACAGGGCTGAGAAGGATTTGGGCAGACTAGCCCAGGACCAGCCTGAGGGGTCCAGGGGCCTCCAGAGGTCCATGAGACCAGCTGGTTCTACCAACCTGGTGATTCATGTAGGGGCCGGGGGAGGAGCACAGAGCTCAGAGTGAGAAGAGGGTACAGAGGGCTACCCCTGTAGGGCACCCCTGAGATCGGCTTCTCTGGATGGGGCCTGGGAGCTCCCTGGTCCCCCAGTCAGGGCATCAGGTCTGAGAGAACTCTAATCTGAAACCAGAGACTAGAGCCGCCCTGAGACTGCCCCCTTCCCCAGGGGCCACAGAGGCCCATTGTCTCCAGAGCTTAACCACCTGGCACTGCCCCCTCTGCTTGCCCCTGGCCCTGCCAAGGTGCCAGGGAAGGTGGCCAGGGGCAGTCCGGTGAGTGAGTTTTTGAAGCTAGGCCCAGGGAGCCTGGCCACCTCTTACCAGACCCACGGCGAGGGGTGGAGGGTGGGACACAGGTATGGCCACCCTGGGCTCTCTTTCCCAGGCCCCTCTGACCTCTGCCAGGACTGAGGAGGGAGCATGGGGGCGGGAGAGGCAAGCACTGTGATATGCAACCCTTACACTAACAACCCTGACTGGGGGCTGCTGTCATCTCCCCATTTCAGAGATAAGGAAGTGGAGGCTCAGTGAGATTGCAAGAGGGGCCCACAGTCTCACAGTCACCGAGGGGTAGAGCTGAAAGGGTCCCCCTGGGGGTGGAGGAGAGGGCCTCGGGCTCCAGGCTGGGCAGAGGGGTGAGCTGGAAGGTGGCACGTAGGGCCCCCACCCTCACCCCAAGCTGGCAGTGTGCCGAGACACCCGGATCCCGGAGCTGGGCCAGGCAGCGGCCTCCTGAGCAAACAACAGGTTGGCAGCCCTGAGAGAAGGTCACAGAACTGGCCCCCACCCAGGCACACAGCACCTGGGGACCGGGCCTCCCATCCACCTACTCCATGCCCAGGTGGCCTGAGAGCCTGACCTTCCCTCCTTCCTAGGGGAGGGACTCCTCCCTGCACAGCGGATGGGGGCGGGGGTGACACTGAGATGACCTAGCCACAGGGCCTCTGCTCGGGTAATACCATCTGTTTACCCAGCCTGGGACTTCACAGTTTACAGACTGACTCCAGTCTAGATCCTCTCGGCAGCCTCACAAGGAACCTAAGTCTGGTAACGTTATCTCCCTTCTACACGGAAGAGAACCGAAGCTGGTGACTTGCCCGCCCACGGTACCACACCCCGAGCTCAAACCCAGCTGCTCTACGTCTTGCCCCACGGGTGCAGGACCACTCCCAGTGCTGGGCCTGGAACACGCTGCCCACCCTCACAGCCCGTGCACAAGGACCTTCCCAGCACCCAGGGGCTGGGGCCTGATGCACGCAAGGTCTTACAACCACCTACACCCCTCCTCCCTCATTGACCTGGTGACCTCACCCCCTTCCCCCGCCCTGCCACTGCAGCCAGGGGAGGGGTCTCCCTCCTCTGAACTCCAGCATTCCTTCACTCACTCACTCCATCATCCACCCACTCCCCCATTTTCCCTTCATTCCTACGCTCAGTCACGCATTCAGGACACGTGTCCTGACGCCTGCCCTGGGCTGGACAATGGGGCTGGGTGCTGGCATCAGAGCTGGGTGAGTCAGGCCTCCCCCACCTCAAAGCAGTGCCCCAGTGACACTAGACTGTTTTCTAGCACTTCCTGGCAGTCCTTAGGCCTCACGGCTCAGACACTGAACCCTCCAATGCTGAGGCCTTATTTAATCCATCCCTCTCCCTCCCTAGCCAGTGGGTTTGCCACTTCGTGGACCCTAGAGCAGGCTGGTGAGCAGAAGTTCCTGCCAGGCCATGGTGAAACTCCCTTGGAAAAGGACAAGGCCACCATCTCCTAACCAAAGGTGACAAGGAAAAGCTCTAGCTCTGTCTCTAAATTGCCATGTGTTCAAGATTAAGTCACTATAACCTCTTAAAAGTTTCTTTCCACTGAAACCTGGAACTTAAACTAGATGATGCTGAGGTCTGACTCGAGCATTCTGCAGGAGGGTGGATGGGAGGATGAGAAACTGGGAGCTGAGCCCACCGAGGACTGATTGAAACTGGACCCCTGGAGTCCTCACTCTGCCTGGCAGGGTCTGTGGAAGGGGCCTCAGACTCTCCAAGCTGCTACTCTTCTGAGCCTCAGCTTTCTCAGCTGCAAAATGGGACAGTCCTACCTACTGTGCTGGGTTGTTGTGTAGAATAAATGAGATATTGTACGTACAATCTGGCTAGCCTAGAGCTGAGCACAGTTACGCGCTGCATAATGACATTTCAGTCCACGACGGATTGCGTACGTGCTGATGGCCGCAGGACAATTATTATGGAACCGAAAAATTTCTATCGCCTGGTGACGTCGTAGCCGTCTTGGGGCTGTGGCACAACACATTACTCACATATTTGTGGTGAGGCTGGTGTAAACACACCTACTGCCCTGCCAGTCATATAAAAGTCTAGCACATGCAATTATGCACAGTACATAATACTCGATAATGATAATAAACGACTGTGCTACCGGTTTCTGTATTTACTGTGCCATACTTTTTTATCATTATTTTAGAGTGTACTCTTCCCACTTACATAAAAGAAGGCTTGCTATACAATAGCGTGCTGTGCGATGCCAGCAAGTCTCACACACCTCATCTTTATCACGTCTCTTGGTTGCATCCTTCTCTTTTGTGCTTGCTGTAATCTCATGTTGTTGTAAAAACTTAGTGTGGTCTAAGCGTACAGTGTTTATAAAGTCTACCTTAATGTCCTGGCTCCTTCACACTCACTCACTGACTCACCGGAGCGACTTACAGCCCTGCAACCTCTGTTCTCGGTCGCTGTCCTAAATAGGTGGATCACTGTTTATCTTTTAGACTGTATTTTTCCAGTACCTTTTCTATGTTAGATATATTTAGATACACAAACACTTACCATTGTGTTACAATTGCCTACAGTATCCAGTACAGTAACATGCTGTACAAGTTTGTAGCCTGGGAGCAATAGGTTATCTATACTATACCACCTAGGTGTGTATGTAGTAGGCTAGACCAGTGTTTTCTTTTTTATATTTTCATAACATTTTTTTTATTAAGTCAGAGGCAGGGAGGCAGGGAGGCAGACTCCCACATATGCTTCGACTGGGATCCACCTGGCAAGTCCCCTATTGGGTGATGCTCTGCCCATCTGGGGCCACTGCTCTGTTGTTTGGGCAATCGAGCTATTTTAGCACCTGAAGCAAGGCCATGGAGTCATCTTCAGCACCTGAGGCCAATTTGCTTAAACCATTTGAGCCATGGCTGTGGGAGAGGAGATAGAGGGGAGGGGGAAGGGTGGGGAAGCAGATGGTCACTTCTCCTCTGTGTCCTGACTGGGAATTGAACCTGGAACTTCCACACGCCGGGTCAATGCTCTACTCCTGAGCCAACCAGCCAGGGCCTAGACCAGTGTTTTTCAACACTCATGTACATCAGGGTGGTTAACTTTTTCGTGGGCAGACATGAAATTTCTGGTGGACTGACAACAATCCACAGACAAGTGGTTCAAAACCACCGGGCTGTACCGTCTAGGTTTGTGAAGGCGCATTCTATAATGTTTGCACGATGATGAAATCACCTAACGATGCCTTTCTCAGAATGTACCCCTGTTGTTAAGTAGCACATGTTTGTATACAGTAGGTATTCAATAAATTATAGGATCCTGCCTGGAGAAGTATCAGAGGTATGGGTTCTGGAACTACACTAAGTTTGTATCCTAGCTCTGCCACCTAACAGCTATGTGACCTTGGGCAAGTTACTTAACCTCTCTGAGTCTCAGTTTCCTCATTTATATAATGGGATAGCAGTGCCTGCCTCCAAGGGTTGTCATGATTAAATGAGTTGATACATGTCAAGTATGTAACATTAACCATGAGCATTCTCTGGCCGTCTCCTCTCTCTTTGTTCTTTCCTTCTCTGCAAGCTGCTAAGGAGTGAGGTAGGATTCCCAGGTGAAAGCTGAGAGACTAGACTAGAGTACACACACGAATCAATGTGATAGAGCTGCCCAAGGGTAAAACCACCAGCCGTGTAAGGCACTGAGCTCCCTGTCAGGCAAAGGCTGGCGAAGCCTCTCAGGGCCATAGTGGGTGGCGGGGGTACCAAGGTGTAAGAACAGGAGGAGTAGAGGGGGCATGGGCTTGACTACATGACCTCCCAGGAGCCTCCCACATCTGGAACCTATGCCTTCTGGTGACTTTAGGATCCCCATGGTTGAGGACAAAGGCAGTGGATAATTCCCATCATTTTGAAAAAATGGACTCTCCTGTGTTGGCTAGGGGCACATGGATAGCTACTACTTCTCTACAGGGTTATATGGCCACCCCTATTAAAGATGAACATGTGCATTGGCCCCAACTCCACTCCTAGGCATTTATCCTCCAGAAACACAGAAATGCACAAGATTATATGAACAAAGGACCATCATTGCAGAAGGGTATGCAATAATAAAAGCTGGAAGCCACCACATAGGTACATTCAAAGGAGGCTGGTTAAATATATCAAGGCACTTGCAAACCATGAAATACCATGCAGTAATGACAGAGGAAGTCTCTAGTCCTGACAGAAAAAGGGGTTTGAGGCATAATGATTAAGTGAAAAAGCAAGTTGCACAACAGAAATCTAGTAAAATTTTTAAATTACATGTGAAGTGCACATGGCTTCCTCCTGGGAAGCAGGACCACAAGGAACTTCTACCTTCTCCAGGGTGTCTTTTCTGGCATTGTTTGAATTTTTTACAATGAGCACTTATTTTTATAATCAGAAAAAAAAAATTGATTTCTTAAAAGTGAACATTTACTATGAGTCAGCTCTCTGAGTGCCTGACTCTTTTACCTTTTTAAAATTCATTTACTGATTTTAGAGAGAGAGGAAGAGAGACAGAGAGAGAGAGAGAGAGAGAGAGAGAGAGAGAGAGACAGGAACATTGATCTGTTCCTGTATGTGCCCTGACCGGGGATCAAACCGGCAACCTTTGCACACTGGGACGATGCTCTAAACAACCGAGCTATACAGACAGGGATCCTCTACCTTTCTCAATCATCTTGAGAAGAAGACAGTCTTCACTCCTCATTCCAAGGAGGAGACGCTGACACCGAGGGAGGTTAAACATGGCTGAAGTCCCCCAGCCAGGAGTGACAGGGCTGGGCTGCACTGCCAGTCTGGCTGACTCCACAGCTCACTCCTTCTCCTACATTAGGCACTAGGCAAACTGCAGCCTGCTCTGAGGGTCAGGGGAGAGAGAAGCAGAAGAGAAGCAGCCTGGGCAGCTGGGACCTCAACTGTCACATCCCGGGAGCCAGGCCAGCTGAGGTCAGCGTGTGAGGGACAGCGCTGTCTCATTTGCAAATGCAAATGCAGGCTCTGCTCCTGGCTTCATCTCCCTGCCCTGAGCTGCCCCAGGCTGGCAGGTGCCCAGCCCCACCCCTGGCACTGCCCCCTTCGAAGGCCACAGGGTCACTAGCAGGTGGGCACGCGCCAGGACTCTAAATAACTTTCCATGTTGATCCACCTGTTTCTGGAAGAATTTGTCATCGAAGGTCACTTGCCACCTTCTCAGGCACAGCCTGGAAAGATGGCAAGCATGGCTGCACATGCCTGAGTCCGATGGGCGAGTAAACAGATTTGAAAGTCAGATGGACCCGAGTTCAAATCCTGACTCCAGCTATGCAGCCCGAGGCAAGTCACTGAGCCTCTGTTTCCTCAGCTCTAAAATGGTGCTGATAATTCTTCTGTGCAGGGTTGCTGGGAGAATTCCAGGAGATAATGCTTATGAACGTCCTCCCATGAGCTAGGAGCCACCTTCCACGTGCAGGGAGTGTTATGATCCTGCACGTGTGTGCACGGGGCACATGCATGTCTGTGCAAATGTGGAGTGAGCAAAGGTCGCTCCTGAACGGAAGAGGGCCCTGCCCCACTGAATCAGCAAGCAGGTGCGCAAACGGCTGACACTTTTGCTGGCAGCCAGCGCCGGGTTTTCTGCAGCTCTGCCCAGTGGTGAGAGAGGGAGTGTGACTCTGTGGGTGAGGATGTAGATGGGAGGCCTGGCAGGAACGTGAGATGTGGGTGGAAGAGAAAGTGTTCGTGTCTGAGGCGTGCGTGGGTTTGTATGTGAGCATGTGTTATCCGTCGCGTCATCCACCTGCCTAACAGCCCCCGGGGCTTCCCACTGCACCAATGGAGACTCACCAGCCTCACGTGGCCCACGTGGCCCTGCGTGTCCACCCCACCTCCAGGCCTCGGCACACTCTGTACTCTCTACCTGTCACACTCTCCCCTGGCCTGCCCATCACCCCTCACATCCCCGCATGTAGCCAGTCCTTCTGGAGCCCCTCCCTAGACCGGGTCAGCCTGCGCCCACTGACCGGCTTTCCCAAAAGCCTGTGCTGGGCCATCAGATTTATCAGGGTGGTTGGCACATGTCCTGTTGTGATTATTCGCCCCACTAGAAATGGCGCTTCCTCAGGTGGGGACCGGATCTGTTAGGGCAGTGGTCCCCAACCCCCGGGCCACGGACCGATACTGGTCCGTGGGCCATCTGGTACCAGTCCGCAGAGAAAGAATAAATAACTTACATTATTTCCGTTTTATTTATATTTAAGTCTGAACGATGTTTTATTTTTAAAAAATGACCAGATTCCCTCTGTTACATCCGTCTAAGACTCACTCTTGATGCTTGTCTCGTAAGTTTGACAATTATATTTAAAAATACCACAGTTTTTACGCCGGTAGCATAATTTTATTTTGTGCATTTATCCATCCCTCCCTAAAGGCCAGTCTGTGAAAATATTTTCTGACATTAAACCGGTCCGTGGCCCAAAAAAGGTTGGGGACCACTGCGTTAGGGGGCCTGGCACACAGCTGATGGCCAGTTGTGGTCTGCTGGTCAGGTGATAAATATTTGTTGAATGAACAAATGGCTAATGGAAGCCATAAAAGAATCCTGTGAGGTGAATATTATCCCCATTTACAGGTGTAGAAACTGAGATTCAGAGAGGGTAAGCCTTTAGTCCAAGGTCACACAGCAAACAGTCAGACCAGGTCAAGATTAGAAACATATCTGACTCCACTAGAACCCTAACGCATCCAAGTGTTTTGTAAACAGTCGTCCCATTTTAGACAGGAAAATGAACCGCAGAGAGCAATGCTCCTCCAGATCACCTGGGCCTGTAATGTTTCCTTTCTCCTGCAACACGTGGTCTGGAACAGCCACACTGTTCTGCTAAGCCAGCCCTTTAAAAGTACCTCCCATTCCTCTCACTCACCCTGAGGTGGGGACTACTAATACCCTGGGCTGCACAAAGGAAGATACCATTGCCACCATTCAGCCGGGGGAGGTACTGCCGAAGGTCACCCAGTCAGGACTCAGTACGAGCCTGTCCGGCTCAAAGCCAGTGTGCTCAGGGCCAGTGTCAAGGTCAGCGCCCAAGGCCAGAAAGCACGCTCACCTGTAAGCAGGTCTCACCTCTAGGCAGGTGGTGTGCTTCCAGAGGGCAGAGTCTGCACACCGAGTAATTCCGTCCCTTCTGCAGGGCCCAGGACACAGGGTGATACAGCAATAACTGTGATTGCTGGCATGGCTCTGTGCCAGGCCCTGGTTTTTTACCTTGGCAAAAATTACCTCTTTTAATCCCCATAACAACCTATGAGGCTGGTGCTCTCTGACTGTCCTCATTCTACAGGTAGAGACCTAGAGCAATTAACCTGCACATTACACAGCACTGGACAGACAGGAAGTAAGAAAAATTGAAGTTGATATTTGAACTCTGCCTGAAAACAAAGCCCAACTCTTTGTTTCGGAGGTGCATGGACCACTCAAACAAAGGGACCCAAGCCTGAGAGCGTCGCCAGGATGGAGAGGCAAGCAGGGCCAGCCAGGCTGGGAACCACAGAGCTGCAAGAGGCCTGAAGGAGCAGCCTTGCCTCTTCACTGTGCCAAAGGTGGGCATGGGGAAGCTGCCCAGGGACGGGACTCACTGCCCACGATCACACGGAGAAGTAGCGGTCCCAAGACCAAGCCCCATCTGGAGGGGATCTTCTCTTGTCTCCTTAAGCGAGAGGGGTGTTTTTCTGGAAAAGGGAACATCTCTCTGGTCTTGGGTCTCTCCCAGGAGTCCCTTCACCAAGGATGCAGCCTTCCCCAGAAAGAGGCCTCTCCTGGCCCCATAGGAAGATAGAGGGGGACAAATAAAGGAGCCTCAAGGCCTGCAAGAGCTGAGCTAAACAGAGAATGAAAAATCAGGACAGGCTAGGACCAGTGACTGTTTAGACCAGAGAGAGCAGACTTGGGGAGAGACTATGTAATCCCCATCCTTATCTCCTTGAAGAGCCCCTGGGGGAGGGCTGGGAGACCCAGGAGGGCATCCAGGCTCAGGCACCTGGTTCCGAGTAAGGAAAAACTTTCGATATCTATCTGAGTTGCCCAGCAATGGAATGGGTTACTTTTAAGCAAGGAAGGGCTAGTCAAGGAGCTTCTAAGAAGTCATGTTGGCCTCAACCAGGGATGGTGGGTTTTAAGGGTCTGTGAAGTTGCTGAAAATAAAGGTGCGTATTTCTCAGGAGACACCAAAGGCTTCTTCCAATACTCAAAGGGTCATGAACCAAAGGAGGGGTTCCTTGCTAAGTGGGAGGCCATAGGAGGGTACCTCAAAGGTCTTTTCCATCTCCAAAGATTCTAGGAGGTCCAAGTTCTCTGATTTTAAGATTTTACAAAGCCGGGAGTCTAAGATTCAGTAATTCTGCATAACAGTCACTGACATTATATCTAAACTCCTACTCTGCCTATAAGACCCTGATCAATCCGGTCCCTCCCCTCTCTCCAAACCCACCTCACTCTCCCATATCCCTCTTTACTTCCTCCCTTCTCCCAGAACAAACTAAGTTTGTTTCTGCCACAGGGCCTTTGCACCTGCTACTCTGTCAGAACTGCTCCCTTGCCCCTGCTAACTCTTCCCTCAGTTTAAATGCTACCTCCTCATAAAGGCCTTCTATGACTCCCTCTGTCTTCCTCCATCCCTATAGTTTAGGGTAATTGCAAACAGGAGCCTAGTTGCTTAGGTTCAAATCTCAGCCTTGCCAAGAGACCTTCAATAGATTACTAAACCCCTCTATGCCTTAGTTTTCTCAGCCCTAAACCAGGGATAATAACAGTACCTGCCTCATGAGATGGTTGTGAGAATTCAATCCATCAATATATGAAAGTGCTTAGGACCACAGCCCAGCATGCCGGAAGCTCTAGCTCAGGGGTCCCCAAACTTTTTACACAGGAGGCCAGTTCACTGTCCCTCAGACCGTTGGAGGGCTGGTCTATAAAAAAATACTATGAACAAATCCCTATGCACACCGCACATATCTTATTTTAAAGTAAAAAAACAAAATGGAAACAAATATAATACTTAAAATAAAAAACAAGTAAATTTAAATAAACAAACTGACTAGTATTTCAATGGGAACTATGCTCCTCTCACTGACCACCAATGAAAGAGGTGCCCCTTCCGGAAGTGCAGCGGGGGCTGGATAAATGGCCTCAGGGGGCCGCATGCGGCCCGTGGGCCGTAGTTTGAGGACCCCTGCTCTAGCTTGTTAGTGTGTACTCTTGCTTTAGAATTCAGCACAACTATCATAGTTTCTTTCTTGCCTATTTATAGACCATTTGCCCTGCTTTATAAATGAGGAAATTGAGGCTCAAAGAGGTGAAGTACTGGCTAAATCAAGCTTTCTGAAGACAGGGGCTGGCCTGCTTCATTTTTCACTAAGTATACAGTCCCCAGAACTGTGCCTGGCATAGAGTAGGTGTTCAGTAATTACTGTGGCTAAATGAAAGAATGATGAGTTAATGACCACGACTCTATCACTCTGAAGTGCTGTGCAAGCAAGAGCCTATGCACTTAAGATTCTACTTCAGCCCGCCTCTGGCCACCCTAGTCCCAAACGACCTCCAGCTCAATCAAGGCCCCAGACTTTCTTAGAAGTAAATGCTGGAACAGGCAGGCTAATGAGGTGGGGACCAGCACCCACGCCTCTATCCCCAGTGGGACCCCCTTACCCCAGCTGGGCCAGGGGGGTGAGGCAGGAGCTGCCTTGGCATTCGCTTTGGGGGATCCCTGCCCAGAGGTATTGGTGGCAGGTGTGGGCTCAGGAAGCAGCTGCTAGCTCCCTCGTTCTTGCTCTGCCAGTTACCCGCCAGGGGCTGCCCACCAGATGCATAATAGATGAGGAAGCCCAGCAGGCTGTGCCTGCCTGGCATTTCAGAGCCGCTAATGAGGCCAGGCTCATGCTTCTGGCAGTGGCACACCGACCCCCAGGGCCTCCGGCTCAGCGACTGCAGAGAGAAGCCACCTGAGGACAGGAGCCGCCCACCCAAGCCCCCACTCATCACAGGCAGCATCCGGGAGAGCCAGGGTTAAAGGTCAGGGCTCGGCTGACCACTCTGCCAGACTTGGTTCACCACTCATGGACTATGAGTCCCTGGGTCAGATAGGTCCCTTCCCTGAGCCTCAGTTTCCTCACTGGTAAAATGAGGGAGATAGATGGTAATAATCTCTACTTTTTAAAGCTATTATAAAGATAGAATGAATTAACCCAGATAAGTGTTCAGCCTAGGGTCTAGGACCCAGGAAATGCTTCATACAGGGGAGCAACTGGTACCATTACTGTCAAAGGGGGAGATTTCAGTGACCAGATGGGCCCTCCCAGCGGGACACCTGGGGTGGGCAGTGACTACTGTTCCGAAGTCAAGACCATCTCACGCTCTCTCTCTTCCCTTACCCCTTAACCAGGACTTCCCTCATCTCTGTGGCTCCCTCATCTCTGGCTACAAGGTCCCTTCCTTGACGAGAGAAAAATCTGGCTTCACATCCAGCCCTCACCAGCTCTGTGACTTTGGGCCACAGCCTTCACCATTCTCAGTCTTGGTTTGGGCCTCTAAAATGGCGACACTAAGGCCAACTTGCAGGATTTGGTCATGATTTCATAAGACAACCATAGTAAAATGCCCGGTACCCTGTCAGCACTTAATCCTTGCTGGGTCTGGCCTCTTCTCCCGGGTTCCTAGCTTTAAGGTCAAAGTTGACTCTCCTCTTCCCAGGGTATTTCCAGAGCCCCCCCATCCTGCACGACTGCACCCAGCCATCCCCAACCCTGGCACCACTCCTTCCTCTCCCTGCCACTTGAATCCACCTTAAATGTCCAGCTCCCATTAGGGCTGCAGAACCAGAATCTCCCACTGTCCCAGTGGCTCCTAATCCTCACACTGGGCCTCATGCCTTGACATCTGCACACTCGTTTTAAGCTCCTCCACTGAGAATAACCTGCTGATGAGATGGGGGGGGTGGAATCCAGTCATGGTCACATCTGGCCTCTACCAGCCCTCACTGCTCTCCTGATCCAAGCCCCAATCCCTTAATCCTTTTTCAAAGAAGTAGGAAAAACACACCCCCTCCAGGAAGTCCTCCCAGCTTAGTTGGCAAAGTTTCACCTGTTCTGCTCCCTGGACACATTCCATCAATTCCATAAATATCCATTGAGCATTTTCTGGGTTTGGGAAGTTGTGCAAGACCATGTGGAGGACACAGAGATGAGAAGAGCACAGCCCAACTATTATGGAACTAGTGCTGGGAAGTGGGCCAAGTCAAAAGTAACTCAAGCAATCCCTTCTTTCAAGGACCTTAGAGCCTGTCCCATACTGTGTAATATAGATATGTTCAACTGAACTGATGTCAGCTCCCTGAAACTGAAAGACTCAATTCAGCAGATACTTATTGAGCATCAAGTGGATCTCAGAGAGGGGAAGTGACCTGCCCAAGGTCACACCCCTGGTATGTGGCAGAGGCAGGTTCAAATCCATGTCTCTCAGACTCCAAAAGCCATACTGTTCCCACTACCCCAGGATGAGCACTAACATGTGCTCTACAGGCATGATACGCAGCAGGGGAGGTCTTCTAAGGAGACAAAGATGGGGTGTGGGATCAGGAAAGAAAACGCTTCGCTAACAGTGATAAAGGTGGGCTAGAGGCATGGGGAAGGCTTGTGGAAACGGAAAGGGAAGGTATATCAAGGGGAGGGGACAACAGGAGTAAAAGCATGGAGGTTGTACTCATAGAGGCCATATTCCTGTTGATCAGAAATGCAGGGCAAGGGAGAAGAGAGTTCCAGGCTGGAAAAGGAGGTAGGGACAAGCCTTGAATGCCAGGAAATCACAATTAATTGTCAAAATGATCCCTGTTTTATACTAATTATATGCCAGGCACAGGCTGGGGGCTAAATTGGTTTCCAGAAGTAGGGGTGGGAGGGGGAAAGGGAGGACTTGGAGGTTAGCACCTTGGACAGCACCTCCAGCAAGGAGTGCAGAGGGGCAAGGCATTGTGAGTAATGAGCAAGTCCTGGTAATTTCAGAATCTTACTTTATGGGAGTCCACTAAGGCCCAGAGGGGAAAAGGACTTGCCCAGCATCACAGAGCGGGTAAGTTACTATCAGTCCTGGGCCCTCATCTCTGACTCTTTGTTCAGGGCTCCCTAGAGTGGGTGACCTGGGTCCCCCCTCCATCTTCAACTCTTCCCCAGTTCATCCTTCACTCAGACCTGCCCTGTGGCCTGGAGGCCCTGGGGCAGAGTGGGTGAGACTCTGGGCTCTGCAGAGTCTGGAAGATCAAGATCTAAGTTCCAGCTCTGCCACTGATTAGCTGTGTGAACTTGGGGATGTCACTTTCCCCGCTCCATGCATCATAGTTTTTATCTGTAATTAGAGAGAATAGTCCCCAACTTGGAGATGTGGTAAAAACAATGTGAGATGAGACAGTTCAAGCACCTAACAGTACCTGGTCCACAGAGCTGCTTGACAAATGGCAGTGGTTGGGGTGTTGTTACTAAACTCCTTGCAGAGGCCTGACCTGTGGTGGTGCAGTGGATAAAGCATCGACCTGGAAATGCTGAGGTCGCTGGTTCGAAACCCTGGGCTTGCCTGCTCAAGGCACATATGGGAGTTGATGCTTCCAGCTCCTCCCCCCTGTCTCTCTCTCCTCTCTGTCTCTCTCTGTCTCTCTCTCTCTCCTCTCTAAAATGAATTTAAAAAAAAATTAGTAAACTCCTTGCAGAAAAAGATGGCATCTTCCTCACTTCCCTCTCTGCCTCCCCTCACCCTACCTCTGCTCTGGGCTTAGCATACAGTCTTCCACAGAGTAGAGGCTCATATTCACTGGGCACAGCAGCAGGACAGAAGCCCAGAGAGGGAGAGTAAATGGCCCCAGGTTACACAGAGAACATGAAAGGAAAATAAAAGGGCAGACCCTGGAGCTCTGCCTGAGTACCCAATATGCCTCCCACCCCAGATATGGCTTCCTGGGGGCAACAGTGCCAAGTACAGTCACCCAGCAGCTGGGGGGCACTGCAGGGCCTGGAGACCCTGGCATTCCCTCAGCAGGGGCAGCAAGCAGGAGCCAGTGGCCTTGGGGGCTCTCCTGCTGGAGTTGAAGTGGCAGCAGGAGCAGCCAGCTGGGCCCATGTGATGTGGGTGCCAGGGAAGCCAGGAGGCGCCCGCCTGCTGGAGCCCTGGGGGTGCTGGGAGTCCTGAGGTGAGGCTGCACCTCCGCCCACCGCTCTCGGTGTTGGGGAAGCTGCAGGCACAGCTGCCTCCTTCCCTCCTCCTTCAAAGACAGGGCAGCCTCACACTTAGGAAATGGGCTGGAGGAGAGGGTTCCGAAGGCTACGCATGGAGCGGGACTAGAGGGTTTAGGGGTCAGTGAAAAGACTAAGGGCACCCCCAGCCCAGCCGGGAGCCACCATGAGGCGGGAAGGAATAGAGGAAAGGGAAGGAAGCACTTTCATTGAGGGCTGACAACATGCCAGGCCCTGTTTTGTTTTGTTTTTACAACTTACACTCTTAAATAGGCATTTCAGTCTCCACTTCACAGATGAGAACACTGAGTTTCAGAGGTCAGTGAATTGCTTAAGGTCACACAGGCAGTGGGAGAGCTCACATTAACCTGATTTGCCTGATGCCGGAGCTCTGGAAGGCACTGTGTGGGGAGAATATGAGGGCGCAGAGCTGGAAAGAGGGTCTGCCCACCCCACTGCCTGGAGAGGACGTTTGGAAGGCTGGTGGGGGCAGGGCTGGACTGGGCTAGCATTTTAGGGGGTGGTAATGGCTTGAGTGTGTCACCAGGGTCCAGGCAAGCAGCCCAGCGCCAGCACTTACCACACACTCCGGAGAGGGGTGACGGACTTGTCCACCGTGAAATACAGCAAGAAAGGCAACAGGTGAGGGGGCAGCCCCTTCTTACCCAGCCTTGCCCAGCACAGCAGACCACCCCCACTCACCCCCTCCCCAGAGGTGCCCGATGCATTGTCACCATCTCCCAGAGGCTGCGGAAGCCCTAATGTCAGATGAGGGACATGGGAAGGCGTGGGGTAGAGTATGGAGAAGAGGCAGGATGGTGGACACAGGGGTTGGGAGCAGGGGCCCAGGTCCAGGGTGTGTGGTGCCCAAGGGGCTGGGGTCAGCGTGGGAGGTCCTGGAAAAGGTGGAGTGGGACAGCGACAGAAGTTGGGATCAGAGTAAAGATGTGGGGTGTGGCTGAGGCCAGCTTAGTTCCCACAGACAGGACTAAGCGATGTGGGTATTTAGGAAAAACCCTACACACACACACACACACACACACACACACACATCCCAACAGCCTGTCGATCCAGGAGCTGAAGCTCACTCATAGTCACCAGGAGACAAAAGTTGTGGACTCTGTGAGAAGGAGATCCACAGAGCTCCCTCACCTACCCCACCCCCAACACACACACCTACCCCCAAAGCAGAGCCAGATGAAGTCCTCAAGCCCCCAGAGTTCAGGGGCCACTACCAGGCTTTGTCTCCCCCAATCCCTCCATGTCTGGCTTCAGAGAAAGTGTGTGAGCACTACCCCCTCCAAGATTCTCCCCCTACCCACCTTTGAGGGCACCTTGGGGTTGGGAGGGCTGGAGAAGGCTCCACCCTCCTGCCTAGCTGGGGGCCAAGCAGCTGTTGGGACAACAAACAACTCTTGCCTCCTTCCCAGAGCCCAGGGGAGAATGGCAAAGGAGCCCCAAACCAGACACTGCCAGCTGGGAGGGCGCCAGCTGGGGGGGGGGGAACTGGGCTGGGGGACCCCAGGGATCAGCTAATGTGGACTCTGCAGACCAGAAAAGTGAGGCCAGAGAAGCCAGGACTTGCCCAAGGTCACACTCCAGCCCCACTCCCTGGACTGCCTCTTAGAGCCAGCCGACCAGAAATCTCAGGGCTCAATCCAGGCTTTCCTCCTCACCTGATGGCTTAGCAGGGCCCAGGACAGGGAAGGCAGCTCACCCAGCCCCTCTGCCAGGGGTCCCCTTGTAGGTGGGGTATCCAGAGAGGGGTGGCGCCCTGGACACACTCCCCACAACTCAAAGAGCACCTAGTCTGCACCAGCAGCATTACATGTGTGAGCCCCAACTGCTCCATACCCCAAAGGTGTGTGTCCAACTGACTGCAGGGAGGCAGGGCCTAGTGCTGGTTATGCAACACCTTGCCCAGCCAGAGAAAGGGCTCTGGCCCCAGTCTGTCCACCCAGTCTTCCATCCTGTTTACCAAATCTCTGCCTAAGGCAAGGATCCGCCAGCATACCCCCACACCCACTCTGAGGTGGGCACTTGACCCCAAGATGGACAGGCCACCACTCTACCTCCCCCCAGGTCTCCAGACCCAGGCAGCCAATAGCCCAGGGAAGACGGGGGTAGCTGAGAAATGGGGGCATGATACAGGGGCAGAGCAAGTGCCCAGCGTGGGGTGGGTAGGGGCCTGCTAATGTCTTCTTGCTTCCCTTCTTCCAAAGGCTCAGTGCAGGGGCCCAGAAGATTCCGAGACCAAGTGGGGGCCTCCCAGGCAGGGTCTCCCTCAACAGTTTCTGCTCACCCCCACTATACATGCACCCAAGAGTGCATACACACAGGCCCAGCTTCCAGACCACATACCAGCCACATGCATTAGCACTGTCATGCACTTGGGACACAAACCCAGAAATGTGCACGACCCCACACGTGCACATGGACAACCAACCACAACACCCAAGAACACACACACAGACCGATCAACAGTGCACACCATGCACTGACATCAAACTGCGCTCGTCACACTCAAGCACAAATTCACAACCACGAAGAGAACCACCCGAACCGGGACACGGGTGGCCGTGTGCGTGCGCAAACGTGCTCCCTGGAGCGCACCCACCTCACCCCGCCGCGCGCGCGCACGCGGGCGCCCCCGCCCGACGCACCTACCCTCCGTAGGCCCCGAAGGTGAAGCTGCGCTTCCGGCAGCTCATGGTGCCGCCGCCGCCGCCGCCACCCGCCTGCCCATCTGGCCCGCACCGAGCCAGAGCCGCCTTCCCCGTGCCCGGGTCACCTTGGCAACTCGGGCCGCCCCGCCCCCGGCCACAAGCCCCGGGATTGTCCGCGGGCTGCGGTCCAGCTGCCGGGGGCAGCCGCGCGCAGAAAGGGCCACTTGTTCGCGCCGCCCTCGGGCCAAGGGCAGGGGCTTCGCTGGACTTTCCCAGCTGGAACCTCGGGGGCGGGGGGGGGGGGGGGGGCAGGCGTGGCCTCGGCGGCCGCGGAACAAAAGTCAGAAGAGATAAGACAAAACCCCTAGACCAGGAGCTACCGGGCTGCAGACCTTCTTTGGGGGGTGACACCCTCTTCCACTCCCCACCCCCCATCCCCAGCTGTCGGTAGATCTGTCCCTGTCATCACGTGGACAGAACTCACAGCAAGCAGGTTGGGTCAAGGACTTGGAAGCCAGGGTCAAATGATCTGCAATGTGGGCAGACCTGTGCCCTCCCTATAGGTAGCTCAAATTTCTCATCTGTAAAATGGGACTAATTCCCACCTTCCCCCGCCTTTGTGGTAATGGAATGAGTTAATACATTGTGGTAATGGGCTGAGTATTCAGCCCAGGCTTGGCACACTGTAAATGCTCAGAAAAACAGCTACGAGAGTCCCAAGCTAGGTTAGAAACTCTGCTCAAAGGAGTGAGTGAAGAAGGAACCGAGTCTCGAGTAGCCCCTTCTATTGCTCATTTTTATCCCCCTCTCCCTGGGTGAGAAGGAGGTGCAAAGGGACAGGAGTGGGGGTGCTCCATCTTTTTCTTGAAAATTCTTCCAGCCTGGGTTCCCTCACTCAGCAACACCTGGCTCTGAGTCCTGTAGTTGGTCATGCATTCACTCAACAAACACTCTGAGCCCCTCCTTTGCACCCAACCCACCCAGAGCTCACAGTTCAGTCCACCTCACAGGAAGCTGCCTCTCCTGCCCCAGGTAAAAACATGTCAGGATACAGGGGACACCGGCCCTTCCCCCATAACTCACCCACCCTTTCCAGAATGCCTATGCTGCCGCCCCTAAGAGGAAGGGATAATTCCCCACCCTCCTGCACCCAGGGAAGCTCCCAGAGCCCTGAGGTTTTCTGTTTAAAAAGACTGCAGGGAACAAGTGCAGTGAGGGGTCAAAGGAGGAAGGGTGACCAAGAGCACAGCTATAGGGTGACAGGGATTTTCAGAAGCCTTTCAGGAACCGCTTTGCCTGAGCCCGTGCTGGTCTGGGTTCAGGGCTCCACAGTTTGCCTCACGCAGGCAGAGGGAGGCGGTGCGGCAGTCTCCCCATTTCAAACCAAGACCTCGGATCACAGCAACCACTTCTCTCTTAGGGGGCCCACCCCACACCCTCTCTGCTCCCCGCCCTGCGCCCCTTCTCCTCTCCGCACACTGGTGGGCAGAGCAGCCCTCGAGAGCCCCTTGCAGAGTCCAGACTCCCAGCAGGGAAGACCTGATTTCTATGCCCTCAGAACCACCCCGGGTTTGGTTCTCAGAGGAGGGTCTGGCTCCCTCTTGGCAGGGTGCTCTGGAGCCGGGGCGAATTCCTGGGTGGAGGGACCACACCAAGGCAGGGCAGGAAGCCCCCTCCTCATAGGGTAAGCCAAGAGGGCTCCAGGGGCACTGCGGTTGGCCTGAGGAGGGAGGAAGTCGTCCCTTCCTGAATGGTGGCAGTGGGAGGGGGGAGGAAGGCAGAGAGCTGGAGGGAGGGGAGCACCAGGAGGCCTGGGCCAGGAGTGGGTGGGTATGTGCGCACAGTGCCAGGGCTGGGACCCAGGACTCCAGCCACATCCAGGTTGCTGTGCCCCATAGGACAAGGCCCTCAGGCTCTCCAGCCTGTCTTTGCAGTAGGAATGATTCCTAAGTGGGCTCTGCATGTTCACTTGGGAGGGGGGTCAAGGGGCCTCCAATGTGCCAAGTTTCCCAGCAGGCCTGGCCCCCGGGAGGTCCCACTGGTGTTGGACAGTGGGCGCTTGAGAAGGGCCATCGGGGCCACAAGGTTCCTACTGAAGACAAAGAGCCCAGTGTGGGCTCCCGCCTCTCGGGTTCTGACCGGCTGCAGCTGCCTCACTGGCAAGAGCTGGGGGTGGGGTGGGCGTGGGGGTCATGTTCTTTTAGCCAGGAATGTACAGGACACTCCCTGGCCAGCTCCTGGTCCCTCAGGCAACAGCATAATTGAAATGCACTTTTTTTTTTGAGAGAGAGAGAGAGACAGGAAGGGAGAGAGAGAAAGAGGGAGAGAGAGAGAAGCATCAACTTGTTGCTTCACTTCAGTGATTGCTTTTCGTAGGAGCCTTGACCCGTGATCAGACTGGTGACCTGGGGCTCACGTCAAGCTAGTGACCCCTTGCTCAAGCTGGTGACCTTGGGATTGTGTCAGTGGTCCTGCATTCAACCTGGTGACCCACACTCAAACTGGTGAGCCCGTGCTCAAGCTGGCAACCTCAGGTCTTGAATCAGCAACCTCAGCATTCTGAGTTGATGCTGTCACCTGCACCACCATCTTCTTAACCTAAAAGGTTACTTCCAAGAATTTAGCCTCTATATCACTGCATGTGAGCCTGAAGATGAATGACCAAGGACAAGAGACAGGGAGGTATGAGCTTATGTCCTCATCCCTGTGAAATTTCACCCCCATCTCCGATTCAAATCCCAGCTCTCCCCCTTGGCAGCTGTATGACCTTGGGCAAGTCACTTGATCTTTCTGTGCCTCAGTTTCTTCACCTGCAAAATGGAGTTGATGGTAAAAATCACAATACCTACTTCAAAAGGCTTTGCCAAAAATTAACTCTAAGTTAATATTTAGAAAGCATTGAGAATAGTATTTGAATAGCATGTGTTTGTTAAATAAAACACATGCTGCAGCATCCTCTGTGTTAGGCTAAACTATATGAAATCACAATTTTCGTAGAGTTAGCAAAGATTTATAGTAAGAGCTCCAAAACAAACTAATGGCCATCCAGAGGGAGCCAGACAAATGAATTAAGGTCCATTTATACCACGCAATATCATACAGCTGTTGGAAAGAATGTGGCAGATCTACATGTGGACATATGGAACCACTTACAAGACAGACAGAAAGACAAACACACAGAGGCAGGGGAGCAGGCTCTGACACTTCCTAGCTGTGTGACCTCTAATGCATTACATAATACCCCCCAGACATCCGGCCTCCGCTGGTCCTCTGTGACCAGGAACTCATTCCTCTCAAGTTAACCCAGAGCCCGTGCACGTCCACTGGCACTGGGAGGTCACTGCCACCTTTGGGGTGGGACAGAGCTCCTATCTTCCCTTCCCTCCTGCCTCTCACCTAGGAACTGGAGCCAGGCTGCCCTCCAGGGGTCAGGCCCTCCTGCTAGAAGAAAGACTCTTCTCCTAGGCCTTCTAGATTTGCAGCCGAGTTGCTCAAACAGGTGCCACACTGTGTGGAGGAGGAGGGGAGGGTGCAGGGCCGGAGTGTTGCAGAGCTCCCTTTCCAAGTTCACCCTGGGTTGAGCTACCTCCAGCTTCCACTTCCCAACCCACAGCGAGGGGCAGACTTGTGAGAAGATCTTAGGCCGGGCTCCAGGTACAGCTGGTGGGGTCAGTTCTTGTCAGGGTCCCCAGCAACCTCCCCTGCCTCTGTCATTCCCATTTAGGATATCTGTCTGGGGCTTCCTGGGCAGGAGACAGGGCAGTCCTGGGCTTCCTGCTTGGCCAGCAACCTCCTGTGTGGCTCTGCATTAATCAGTTTCCCTCCCTGAACTTCGTTTTGCTCATCTGTTAAACACCCACTCTCACCTTACTGGGTTAGAGACAAAATAAAGGGAAAATGCATTTGCCTTCAGAGAATTCCATTATCCACTATCCATTATCGCAGCATTATTACCCTTAGCCCATGACCTTTCTATCTAAGCACACCTACCCAATCGCAAGATGCAGCAAACCCTGAGTTCCTGGAGAAAGAGTCTCCTGGGGGGTCTCCAGGCCCTGCCAGGGAAGGAGGAGTGGGTGTGGCTTGGCTCACACCATCTCCCCAAGCAACTGTCCAGGGAGGTTACCAAACCAGCCATCCTCTGTCCTGGCTCTAGGACTCCTACCCCATTCAATGGTTCCTGCAATCCCTGCCTATTCAAAGGGTCCCTGGCAGGGATGAGGAAAATCTGGTCTTGACAAAATGGCCAGAATAAATGCCTCCACTCAGGCCAACACCCCTAAGGATGTAACTTTGATCAACCATAGGGCCATGTGCTTCTAAGGTCCTTGAGTGCAAAACCCTTCTGGAAACACAGACATACATAATGGCATGTTTTTCTTCTTTCCTTCAATTATTCAGCAAACACATATGGAGCATCTATTGTGTGCCTGACACTGTTCAGGCACTAGCAATAGAGGATGAACAAGACAATTAAGTCTGGGGTGAGCCTGCATGCACACCTACACAAGAACTTCACCAGGTCATACATGCACTTGTCCTTGTACTGTGCACACAGACCTCTCACTCCTGCCTATAGAGACCATATCAGATCAAATGCATGCAGAAATGCTCACAGGAACACTAGCCACTGACACTGCAAATCCACATGCACATATACATGCAAAAGTCAAATCAAGCTCACACCCACAGGTTCCCAAATCAGCTGTGTTCACCTACTAACTGGCTGGGTTTGTACACATATGGGAACACACACCAAGAACAACAGATTCAGCCCTGGCTGGTTGGCTCAGTGGTAGAGCGTCAGCCTGGCGTGCAGAAGTCCCGGGTTCGATTCCCGGCCAGGGCACACAGGAGAAGCACCCATCTGCTTCTCCACCCCTCCCCCTCTCCTTCCTCTCTGTCTCTCTCTTCCCCTCCCGCAGCCAAGACTCCATTGAAGCAAAAGATGGCCCAGGCGCTGGGGATGGCTCCATGGCCTCTGCCCCAGGCACTAGAGTGGCTCTGGTCGCAACAGAGTGATGCCCCGGATGGGCAGCGCATCGCCCCCTGGTGGGCGTGCGGGGTGGATCCCGGTCGGGCGCATGCGGGAGTCTGTCTGACTGCCTCCCCGTTTCCAGCTTCAGAAAAATACAAAAAAAAAAGAACAACAGATTAATGCACAGAAGTGACAGGCCCAGACACCCTTAGATCACACTATGCTCACACACAGTATGTATGGACACATGTGCATATACATACATCACAAATACATACACACAGTGCCCAGCTAACTACTGGGAAGAAATAAAGGTAAGAGAGAGGATGGCTCTTTGGGCGGTGAGGGGTGTGCACTCACTGCATCCTCAATGAGAGGGGAAGCCCAGTCCCTTCTCATACATTATAGCCTGGAATCTAGACAGTCTCCTTCTCTTACCTACCTCGTTCAGAGGGCATGGTCCTCCTTGCCCATTTTCTGAGGCAGGTAGACCGATCCAGAAGGAAAGCTGCTTCGTGCCCAGAGCTCCACCCACCGCAACTAGGCTTACGGAGGTCTGTACCAGGGGGCAGGAGGCCTGGACTGTGGCCCCATTTCTGCTGGTCACTCATTGTGTTTCCTAAAGCACAATCCATTTCCGCTTTGGGCTTTTGTTGGTCCATCTTTAAGATGGGGGACAGGATCCCCTGACCATTCCTTAAGGTGCCACCCTCCCATTCGGCCAGTCCAGGATTCTGTGAGCCAAGGCCCCCACTTTGGCAGTGGTTCTTAATGGGGGTGGCACTTCCCCCAAGAGGGCATTAGGAAAATACATGAGGATGGGCTTTCTCTTTAACAGTTACTGGGGATCACAACTGTCGTTCAGTGGGTGGGGGCTAGGAAAGCTATGCCAGGGAAAGTCCCACCCAAGGAAGAACTGCCATGCATCAAATAACTCCCCAGATGTTCATGTGGGTGAAAGCCTCTTTATACCATCCTAGGACCTAACTCTGGTTTATATATGTATATACACATACATACAGGTAAAAGTACTTGGTTACTTCATTAAGGTCCTGAGGTGTGACCATGCTAGAGTATTTATCTATGGAAGTAGAGGGCTTTTATTTCTCTTAGGGCAAGATATTGTTTGATTTTTGGAAATTAGGTGTATAGGTAGGCTATTACAAGAAAATGAATGCTTTTTTTAAAAAAAACGTGTTCTGAACCAGGCCTGGGGAGTCCGCCGCGGTTCCGGGCGCCCTCCAATGGCCATCACAGGAACTGCAGGGCAAGGGGCAAGCGGGCTCCAGGACCAGGGACAGCGGCCCAGGACAGCGGCCCAGGACAGCGCCCCAGGCGTCTCTACTGGGGAGGGCGGGGACCCGACGGCTCCGGGAGGTAGCGTCCTGCGCACCTGGCCATGCGCTCGCCACCCGCACCCCCGTACTCTGCACTCCTCCCCTTGTGCGCAGGCGGCGCCCAAAGCCTGCCCTCTCCCTTCTCTCTGGTGCGAACTGCCGCGCCTCTCTCCTGGGACACACAGCACACCTGAGCCCCACAATGACGGCACCTGCGCCGCCACCCACCATGTTCCCGCCGCCCCCTCTCTCCGGGGACTGTTTGCTCCGAGTGCAGATCACGGAACCGCACCTACGCTTCCTGGGAGCTCTGTGATCCCCACAACAGCCCCGTGAGGCAGATCACGCAACAGTTGTATGTCAGCCATGACTGCTTGGGAAACAGGCTTGCAAATAGAGCAGATCCAGCTCTCGGTTGCCTCCTCAAGACCTCGGCCCCCATCACACATGTACCCCGGCTCTGTAGGAGAAGCTACTGGTTCCCGAAGCCCTTGCCAAGCACTCTCTTTGGTTCAGTCCTCGTGGTTACCCTGTAAATTAAGTGCTCTATCATCCCCAGTTCAGACCAGATAACTGAGACCCTACTGGGTTATGCGGCTTGCCCAAAGGTGGGTGAAAATAGAAGCGGCTGTAAAGACCCTTTGAGGTCTTAACTCTGCTCTGAGTCACTCTCTCCCGTCAAGAAGCCCTTCAGCCCTGGCCGGTTGGCTCAGCGGTAGAGCGTCGGCCTAGCGTGCGGAGGACCCGGGTTCGATTCCTGGCCAGGGCACACAGGAGAAGCGCCCGTTTGCTTCTCCACCCCTCCGCCGCACCTTCCTCTCTGTCTCTCTCTTCCCCAAGGCTCCATTGGAGCAAAAAATGGCCCGGGCGCTGGGGATGGCTCTGTGGCCTCTGCCTCAGGCGCTAGAGTGGCTCTGGTCGCAACATGGCGACGCCCAGGATGGGCAGAGCATCGCCCCCTGGTGGGCAGAGCGTCGCCCCTGGTGGGCGTGCCGGGTGGATCCCGGTCGGGCGCATGCGGGAGTCTGTCTGACTGTCTCTCCCTGTTTCCAGCTTCAGAAAAATGAAAATAAAAATAAAAATAAATAAAAAAAAAGAAGCCCTTCAAATGGCATACACTGCCCCGCCCTGACACCACCAGGGCTTGGATGAGGTGGTCGCACGGGGCCCCTCACCCTTCACAGAGGAGCCCCTACTCCTCATCTCCACAGGCTTTCCCTTCACAAAGCACTTCCCCAGGGCACACAGTAGGTGCTTACTGAATATTTGCTGCGTGGCTGAAACCCTACCTTCCAGGAATCAGGATTCTAAATGTATAACCACACAGCCTGGACACAGAGCATGGCTGAGTGAGCCACCCTGGAAGGAAACAGGTGTGAGAACTGGACAGAGCACGGTTCCAGCACAGTCTTGAGCTGTGTGACTCTCAGCCTCAGTTCCCATATCTGGAAAATGGAGCTAGACTAGCCCATAGTGCACAGAATGATAGAGAGTATTAATGAGGTGATGCACATGGGACAAGGACTTAGCACAGTGCCTTGTGCCCACAAAGGGCTTGATGGTGGTTGTCAGTATTGTTGACAGTAGGGTCTTCCTTGGGGTGTTCAAAATCCAGAAGCTTCTATTTCCCACAAGGGTAAATTGGGCTACAACATACGCCATGGGCAAACATGAGGGGCAGAGAAAGAGGTTGCAAACACATGGGCTGGGCTGGGTTGGGGACAGAAGGAGCAGCCATCCTTGCTGGTGGTAGAGAGTTTAAGAAAGTCTGGAGAGTCTCAACCCCTGGTCAGCTCCCTGGCCTCCTCAGCATAGTAGGCACTCCATAAACATTCAGTGAATGAATGATGTTCCAGGTTGCTATGAGCAAAAATAAACTGTATTCCTATCATAATACATACAGGGTTGACATTAGCATGTGTTTAGTTAGATGCATGTGTGTTTGCACATGTGTTTCCGTCACTTCCTGGTTTGTGACTTTGGGCCATTTTCATAACCTCTCAAAGCCTCAGTTTCTTCATCTGCAAAAGGGGATGGTAATGATAATAGTACTGTACTTGCCTCTTAGGGCTATTCTTAAAGTTCAGCATAATGTGCTCTGCCCTGGCCAGAGCAGGCACCCAGTGAGTGGGGACTGTCATTACTCCTATGACTGGGCATGTGCTGGCACAGCCATCCACTGAGTCAGGAGACCCAGGTCCTAGGCCCAGCTCTGCTACTGGCTTGCTGTGACTGTGGGCAGGTCCCTACCCCTCGGGGTACCCTTATCAGTATAATGAGGGCTCTCCAAGGTGCCTTCTCAGTCTGATTTTCTTGGGCAGCCTGGTCCCCATGGGCATAGTGGGTGGGGAGACCTAGGGAACACATCTGCCCCTCAGTCAATCACTCTTGTCATGGGGAAGGGGAATGTGTTTCCACAACAGGGATAAAGGTGGGCAGCATTGGGAGTTCCAGAGCTTCATCTGATACCTGACTGGTTCCCATGAGGATCTCTCAGGACCAGCCCCCCTGCCCCGCCCCCGATACCCATAATGCCCCTAATGCCGGATGCAGTCCTGAGCCATACCTCTGGGCCTCATGGTCACAGGATGGTGCAATAAGCTCAGGGGGGAGAGAGATCTGGGTTTGGAGCCCAGTACCAAGGCCAGATGTGTCCCCAAGGCCCAGCTCTTGCCTCTCTGAGACTTGGCTTCCTCAGCCACAAAGTAGGGAGGGGAAAAACAACTGCCACATGAGCTCTGCCCGCCCCAAGGGCTCTGGCACGCACAGAAGCAACCCAGATGTGAAAGCCCTTTGTGAATTGCTACCATCGGGCGTAATCATAATAATTATTATCTGTAAAATGAGGGGGTTGGACCAGCTGATCTCCACGGGCTCCTCTCCAGCTCTGATGCTGAGTATTTCTTGGTTTCCAAGCTGAGAGTCCATGCAAACAGAGGGGGCCGGGAGAAGCCAGGGTCTGTGGGATTGTACGTCCCTGGGAACGGCTGCAAACAAATCTCCCCATTCATCCTCTTTTCCTATCCCAGCCCAGGCTGCTGAGCCCCAGGGACAGACCAAGGGGAAGGGAACAGGAAAGGAGGAGGAGCTAGAGGTTCAAGGCCAGATTCTGACAGCGTGGGGAGGGCCGCAGAGTTGGAGCTGCACCTGCCCCTGCCCAGAACTACCCCCATTCCCTAGGGCACAGCCCATTCCTCTCTACCGCACACTCCCCTCCCCATCTAATTCTGCATGCAATACACGAAGTCATTGAAGTGGAGTCAGACAGCCCTTAATTCAGTCTCAGCTCCAGCCACATACCAGCTGGGTGACCTTGGGCAGGTTAATAAAGGTTGCTGTGAGGACAAAGTGAGATAGACCTGTGAAAGCTCAGCATAAGGCCCAGCATACTCTAGTACTCAGTCAAGGCCCACCACCTGAGTTCTATCAGCCAGCCTCCATTCTGCTTCTCCGCAGCCAGAACCCTCCTGGAATCCCGCATCCAGCCAGGCGTCTCTCAGCCTGGCTGACACAGGGCACACCCCAACAGTGTAGTGTGGGAGCAAGGGCGGGGGGCGGGTCCCAGCTTTCTCTGCCCTTCAGAGGACCACTGTGGGCCATCCCCCTCTAGCCAGAAAGGTCTGGGGGCCAACCTGGTGACTAGGAAAGGTCTCTGCCCCAGGGGCTCTTTCCAGTCCTGTTATTGGGGGCTTGAAGTCCTGGGGGGAGGGAGTGTAAGGGCACCCCTTTGAACCTGGAAAAGCTCCTCCTTCTCAGGCGGAGGCAGGTGATGCAGGGGGCAATGCTGGAGCCCACCTACCCAGAGCATCCATAGCTTGCTGGGCTGGTCAAGGGCCTGCAGCAGCCTGCCAGGGGTGGATGCAGAGGCGGATTTAATGGCAGGCACACTGGGCGCGCGCCCTGGGCCCCGACTTCTGAAGAGCCCCGCAAAATCCCAACTTGACATTTTTTTTTCTAATGACACCCAGTTTGGTTTCATATGTGCAATTTTAACATTAATAGTACATAATATTTTTTATTTATTTAAAAATATGGTTAACATGTATTTTTATTTTCCCTGTCTCTCTCTCTCTTTTTTTTTAAGGGACCCAATATTTCCTTCTGCGCCTGGGACTCAATCGACCTTAATCTGCCTCTGGGTGTAAGGACTTTCTCGGAATGTCCAAAGTGGGGAAAGGCCTGCCCACCATCAGCCTGGGCCTTGTCCTGGCAGCCCGTCCCCGGTCAACCATACACCCCACCTATGAGACTGGAAGAATCAGGGCTGCCCCAGCAGTTCTAACACTGAGCTCGCAAGCAGAGAGGAGTTCCCAGTGTCAGTCACCTCCATCAGCCACCTCCATCCCACCTCCAAGGGCCTAAATCGGAGGAGTGGGGCCTTGGAGAGGGCTGTCCTCTGAGCTGGAGGTGGGAATATTTCTCTCACAAACTTGGGGTCAAGAACTCAGGAGCAGAGCAGAGCAGAGGGCTGGACTCACGCCTCACCCTCCACTCCCTCCAGCAGCCTGGCTGTGGCAGGCACAGGGCTCCTATGGCCTTGAGAAGGAAGGCCATGGCCTCTCTGGTGTCTCAGGAGTCTGTCCTCACCCACTGTCCCCCTAAATCCCAGCAGCCCCAAATTCTTAGGGTACCCTGGGGAATAGGTAATTGCAAGAAACAGCATGATTCCCCCAGAGACATGACACGCCCAAGGCTCATATAACAGTCATCAGTGTGGTCTCATTGGAGTGACACTGCCGAGGCAGAAACTGCATCCACCCATTGCACAGATGAAAGGGAGGCTTGCCTGACCTGTGGTGGCGCAGTGGATAAAGCGTCAGCCTGGAAACGCTGAGGTTGCCGGTTCAAAACCCTGGGCTTGCCTGGTCAAGGTACATATGGGAGTTGATGCTTCCTGCTCCTCCCCCCTTCTCTCTCTCTCTCTCTCTCTCTCTCTCTCTCTCTCTCTCTCCCCCCCCTCTCTATAATGAATAAATAAAATCTTTAAAAAAAAAAGAAAAAAAAGGGAGGCTCGAAGAGGCAGGTGACTTGGCCAAGGTCACCCAGCTGGTAGGAAAGGGTCAGAGGGGGAACATGGTTTTCCTGATTTCCAGTACAGGTGACCACCCCTCCTTCCCGGCAGCTTGGGGCCAGGTCATCTAGCCTGCCCCTGGGACAGGAAGTGCTGGAGGCTTTCCTTTGCATGCACAGGAAAGTGCGACCTAGGGAACAGCCACACTGACAGCAGGGGCAGGGCAGAGGCAGTGCCAGCCTACTCCCTCATTCCTGGCTGGCGAGCCTGGCCACGAACCCACGGCCTGCCCACAGAAGGCTCTGCCAGTCCCTCCAAGGGCGGCCCCATTGGCTTTCAGGGAAATGCAAACTCCTTAGCCTGGCAAACTCAGGTCTTTAATAGACTGACCCCCGTTCAATGCTACACACACCTTCCAATGAAGCGAAACCAGTGTACTGATCACCATGGTGTAGCCGGTCACGACCCTAGAAACGCCTTAGCTCCTTTTACTATAGAACTGATGATTCTACTCATAGCCACCATTGCCATTTACTGACCACCTATTATGTGCCAGACACCGACTCCTCAGGGGAAAATGTACCCACCTCACATGATGATAGGAATGCCAAATGCCTTGGAAATGTGGAGCGGTGGAAAAGCTGTCCACGACCCCAAAACATTGAAGGAAAGGCTTTTTTCTTACTCTAATAAAATACCTGAAGTTTTAAAGATATATATTTTTCTCTGCATTTTCCTGGTGCTTGCTTCTGTTCATTCACTTCTCCGAGCACAGCTGTTTCTCATGGCAGCTCCCAGGCATCACGTCTGACCTGCACCCACAGCACTCCCAGGTGGGCAGGCAAACAAGGGCTCATAATGCCTGTCCCAAGAAGGAAATGAGGCACAGAGACAGCAAGTGACTTGTTCAAAGTCACACAGCAGAGACCAGACTTGGATTCCTGAGAGCTCCTAGCCCATCTCTTCTTAGCCTCCAACAAGTGCCTACGAGGAGCTGGGCACTTGCCTACATTAGCCTTCTTAACTCTTGAAACATTCCTGTCAGGTGCATGAAGTGGGTGATCCCCACTTTACAAATAAAGAGACAAGAGGCTCAGAGAGATGTAGTAACCTGCCCCACGTTGCGCAGCTTGTCAGTGGCGGAGTCTGAATCTGAACTCAGGTTTTCTTCCAAAAGGAGGCCCATGGGAGGGTGGCCCCATGTAGCAGAGGCATTTTCTAACCGTGTGGGGAGGGCACCTCACCTCTGTGAGCCTTTCTTCCTCATCTGAGATGTGGCCACAGTAAAATGACCCTGGGCTGTGGTAGGGACCAGAGGGTGCCACACCCAGCTCAGGCCTGCATCCTGGGCCATACCACACACTCAGTGTTGCTCAGGGAGTGTGAAAGCGAGGCCCCATGCTGGGCCAGCATGCAGCACGGGCAGCACAGGGTCAGCTCCTTTCTTGGGGGGGGGGGAGGCTGCTATCCTGTGGACACGCCTGTTTGAGCCTCTCCCCATAGCGCCCCCTGCTTCTCCCTTCGTCCTCTCTGAGTCACTGCCAGCAAGTACTAGTCTTCAGCCCTAGAAATAGAGCACATTTGGGGGCATTAACATGCCCACAGATGTAAACTGTAGCTGCAGCCCCTGCTCTCGGGTCTCCCTCTGTTGACCCCAGAGTGGCCACTCCGGGAAGGCCCAGACTGGCAACCCCTACCTGACCTAGTGTGGACCTAGAGTTTTCAATCTGCCTGAAGTCCTTGGCCAGGGCAGAGCCGCACACTGCGCAGCACAGCCAAACTTCCTTTCCTCCTTAACACAGAGCGGCCTCCTCCCACCTCGCACTGCCTAACTTTTCCCCAGGAGGGGAAAGTATTTGCCTGGACCACACAGCCAGCAAGAGGCAGGGCCCAGCCTGGACTCAAAATCAGAGCTCTGGTAAGCCTAGGGTGAGCGCCCAAGTGAGAAAAGCAATACCCAGAGCCCCTCGCGGCTTCCCACCTAGCACCGGTCTGCCCAGGAGGCTCATCTGAGCCCATAGAAGCACCTCTCAGCAGCATCTCTCCAGTGATGCCAGAGGCCCAGCACAGGGGCAGGGCCCAGCCCGCAGAGGCTCTGCTAGGCAAGGAGGTAAGCAGAGAGGAAGTCAGAGGATTCCCCTCCCTTCATACCAGCTGGCCTCTAGCCTTGCCAGGAGGGCGACACAGAAACCAGGACTTGGCAAGGCCTCCTGGCAAAAGTGGCAAAGGAAATGAACCCCCAGGGCTTCTTGAGTCTGGGCTGAGAGTGTCCTGTCTTGGGAGAGGCCTGTGGAGCAGCACTGGCGGGGCAGCAAAGGGGAAGCCAGGTGGGGAGGCTCCTCTGGCCACCTGGTCAGTGCAGGTGTGGGGGGGCGGGTTCACTAAGGAAAACACCAGGCAGTTTCCTAATATTCTTAGTCAAGCTGGGTTCACAAGAGGCAGAAAAGAGGGAAGAAGGTGAGGTTTTGCTGGGGATAGGTGATGAGGAGTTCACGTCCCACACGCCGGAAGCTGATGTAATGCACGGGTGTGCGCACCCGTGGTGTCCTGGGTGTGGGTGGTGCATGTGCCTATCTGCCATGCTCATTTTTAAGGACATGGGGCTTTCCTGTTCTCCTTCCCGCATGTGTATATGTCATGTGTGCCCTGGAGGAGATAACGGAAGCAGATATTAGGCAGATGAGGGCTTTGGAGGAAGCTCTTCTTGCTGACAACCACCTCCAATCTGCATGTACACGTCTGGATGGTGTGCCTCAGTGTTTGTAGCAGAGGCAGGGGTCTTGGCCTGGGTGTGCCTGTGGGTTCCTGTGTCTGGGTCTTGGGATTTGTGAGTCGAACCCTGTTTGCGTCTGTGCCTGCTGTGTGTGGGTCTCAGTGTTTGCACAGTGTGTGTGGCTGCCAAGCAGCCTCTGACAGCCTGGACAAAGGCCTCGAAGACAGACAGGTGGCGTGGAAGACAGATCTGCCCCGCGAGTCTTCAAGGGGCTTCTAGGCTCAGGAACATGACATCCAGGTTGGGGGCGAGGCCAGATGAGGGAGAGGTGGGGAGCAGAGTCTCAGGGCTCCCTAACCCCAGGCCTGTGCAGATCCTGCTGGGGGCAGAGGCTCAAGCAGCAGAGAGCCTCCAAGCCAAAAGGAGACCCTCTGCATTTCAAGAGGCCAAAGGAAGAATCCTCTTTTCCCCTGGGAGTGGCTGAGTAGTTGGAGCCAGGAAAGAGACCTCCTGAGAGCCCTGCCAGCCAGACACCATGGGGAAGAGTGAAGAGGAGAGGGCTTGGCCAGAGAAGGGCTGTGAGCTGGGAACCCAGGGTGGGAACACCATCATGGCTGTGAGAAGGGGTGGTAAAGCGAGCTTGGGGCTCCCAGAGAGGGTGAAAGGCTGAGTTCTGGACCCTGAACAAGGGGGGGTTTCCCCAATCTGAGCCCGCTTCTCTACCTCCACCCAGATACTACATGGACCGCTGCGCCTGTCACTGATCCTTCCTCCATCTCACGCTGTGGAGAGCCACATGGAGCAGAGAGAAGGCAATTCTGTGACCTTGGGCAGTTTATTTGGCTTCTCTGAGCCTCAGTTTCCCTATATGTGCAATGGAGACCTCAGCCCCTGCCTTGAAATGTTGCTGTGGATGGGGAAGGTGCTCATGCCACTTGAAGATTACTCATTACCCTCAAATTCTTCCCAAGGCCAATAAAGCGCCCCCTCCCCTTCCCCAGACCCTCCAACTCCCAGGGGTCTCAGCAAAGCTGAGGTCCTAGACAGAGGAGAAGGGGGATCTCTGGGACCAGCTGGGTATGACCACCACCTCCCCCACTCAGCTGCTGCCCTCAGCTGTTGTGCCAGGCCTGTACATCCTTCAGGGGTACCTTGGCCTGGGTTCCTTCTCATTCACCAGAAAACTCAGGGCTGTCCCTCCTCCCCCAGTTTCTTTCCCAAACAGCATGGGGAAGGAAGAATCACTGTCCTTCCTGGGAGCCCTGACCCACCTCCTTTCTGGGAGGAAATGATACCTCAGTTCATTTCCCCTGTGCCTTTCTGTCCTGCTATCTCCTGACTCTGCTTCCCTCACTGCCCCTCCTGCTGACTTTGGTGAGGGAGGGCAATGAGCAGGGAGACAGATGCCAGTGTGCCATGTTGGATGTCCTCGTTCCTTCCACCCAGGCCTGGGGCATGACCCCAAGAACTTGGGGGTCACGGACAGTTCCGGGTCTAATGACCATGGAGGAAGGACTCTCACCTCCTGAGCTAGTGTGTGCAGGTGTGTGTGCGTGCGCACACACAGGGTACCTTCTCCAAGCCCAGACGCCCCACGACTGGCATCAGAGCACCAGCGGGGCGCGGGGACCGCCTTGTGGATTCCCACCGAGTCCTTAGATCCTGCGGAGCCAGTGGAAACGACGAGGGGGCGCCCGACTGCGTGGTGTGCCCTGCTCCGCGGCGGGTCAGGGACAGGGGGCGGAGGAAACGCGCTCTGTCCCTGAGGAAGCAAGGGCATCATCACCCTCTCAGCTCAGGGTCGTTGGACCTGGGGACCCCCACTTCCCTTCTCTGCGAACCCGCGCGCCTCCTTCTAGGGGATGTTAAGGGCCTCTCCTAGGGACCCAGGGAACATGCCCACTTCTCCCTTCTCCGCGTTCCCTACTCTGAACACCAACCTGCCCCTCCTCGGGGGGGGGGGGGTCGGGGGGGAGGGACCAGGAGGAGGTACCCCCACCCACGCCGGGGGGTGGGACCCGAGCCCCCTTAGCTGCGGCCTGGCACCACCGCCGTAGGCAGGGGGCTCGGCCGGCTCAGGCCAGGCCTGGCCCCCTCGGTCCCCACCTCCAACCGTGGCCAGCACCGCTAGCACCCCTCCTTGCCCACCCCGGGACCCGGGTCCGCGCCCGTCCCCCACACCCGCCGGCGCGGGGTCTTGGCAGCCCGCCGAGGGGAGCCCGGAGCAGCTCCGTGCCTGCCTCTTCCCAGGGCCGCGCCCCGTGCGGGGCGGACTCACCCGCGGGCCTGAGCCGGGGCGTCCTGGGCTCGGCGCTCCGGTGCCCGCGGCAGCCGCTGCAGATCTGCTCAGACGCGGCTCCGCGTTCGCCGCCGCCGCCGCCGCCGCCGCTGCCGCCGCAGTTGGGGGGGTGTCACGTGACCGCCGAGCGCTCCCTCCCCTTGCTGCTCCCCCCTCACTGCGGAGCGGGAGCGGGAGCCGGGGCCGCCGGCGCGGGGGCGGGGGCGGGGGCGGCGGAGGCCCTCACCCTACCGCCCTCCTCGCGGCCGCCGTCTCTCACAACAGGTCCAGGGGGCAGGCGCTGTGGGCCCCCATCTTACAGGTGGGGAAACTGAGAACCACAGAAGGCAAGGGCTGGCTCAAAGCTAGACTGTGGCACGGCCCCGGCAGAACCCAGCGGTCCGGCCATGCTCCGAGGAGAAAAGACTTTTTCTCCCGCATTGATTTGAGGGAGGGGGAGCAGTAAGGGCGAGAGAAGCATCAGTAACTCGTTCCACTTAGTTGTTCCATTTAGTTGTGTTCTCATTGGTTGCTTCTCCTATGTGCCCTGACCAGGGATCAAAACCGCTAGCGACCTGCGCTCTCTGCCAGGACGATGCTCTACCCACTGAACAACCCAGCCAGGGCGAGAGGGATAATTTCTGAGCTAAGTAAGGGCAACGGGAAATGTGGGCAAGACTCCTTAGACCCCCACGGGCTCCATGAGTCTGCAGGAACCGGGAGGAAGCAAAAGGAGCGCGGCTTTAGCTGGGCGACGAGCCTGTGCCCTGTACAGCTCGGTGACGCTCCCTAGAGGGTTAGCAGCTCTGACATCCTCCCTGGGCTGGGCAGCTCGCTCTGCACTCCCGGAAGAAGGCGGGGTCAGGACAAACCCTGAAAACCCAGGCAGGAAGGGGTCGTAGAATCACCTTAGTCTGACCTCTGAGGCCCACAGAGGGGAAGGACTTGACTGAAGGTACATCTAAGCAGCACAGCTGACACGTGTGGCTCCTGGGCCCTACTTCCCACCTCTCCCTGGTTCCACAGGCGGTTCCCCTCCAAGGGGCAACTCTACACGAATCAAGGAAATAGGCAGTGTGTCCACAAGGTCAGAACTGTAGGGGACAATGGGTGAGGGTATATTTGCTGGCCCCAAGATCATGCCCCGAGTCACAAAGAACATTGTTAGAGTGAATCTTTGAGACCTCTGGATCTCACTCCCTCACTCTAATAATTGAGGAAACTGAGGCCAAAAAGGGGTAGAGGCAAACTTATTTCATCAACCATTTACAAGTATTAGGCCAAGCTGACAGGACCCTCCTGTCAGCCAGTCTAATGGGTTTACTTCACAGATAGACTGAGGGAGCACTCAAGTCTTGCATTCATTTATTTAACATATTTACTGAGCACCCGCTGTGTGTTTAACAAGTGACTGTCAGTTCCAACTCCCTCTCTATTTTCCCAGCCACAGGGACTGCAATTCGTTAAGGAAATGATCTGGGGCCTTCAGCAACCTGGACATAAACCTCTGGAAGGTCTGAGACATGCAGCCTGACTGTTCAGTCCCACAGGGCTGTTCTCCACCCCCGCCCCGCCCCGCCCCATGAATCTCACCCCAACCAAGAGAGTAGAATTAAGAGGGATTAGCAGGACATGCCTCACCCTCATCCCACCCTGCAACCCCCACCCCCCAGCAAGTGTGAAGAGGCAGAAGGGAAGTGGAATTGGGCACTTCACTTTCCAGCCCTTCGCTGTCAAGTTCTCCCTCCTTCGAGCTCCTCCAGCCATGGGTGAGAAAGAGGCCCAGCCTAGGGCTTCTCAAACTCTTGGAGTGGCCTGATCCCAATGCAAGTCCCCATTCAGTGGGTCTGGGGCCTGAGTTCCTGCTTTTCCAATAAAGCTTTGCAGTGTTGCTGGTGCTGTGAGGCCACATTCTGAACAGTGCTGGTGGGACAAGGTTAAGTTCAAGGCAGGAGAAAAATGACGGGTTGGATTAAAGGACAGATTCCTGGAGCATCCCCTGCTAATTCTGGGCCCACTCCACTGCCACCCCTGAGGGCCCTTTGATTTCCTGCCTAGTGTGAGGCCTGGGCATAGATCCATGTCCTTCTTGGGATGCATGGCTACAGAATCAGTTCAAAGTGGTAATGAGAGAGAAGAAGCTGAACCAGCACAGCCAAGGAGATGGTGCCAAAAGGGATTTCATGGAATAGCAATCGCCTCCGCCAGGTATGTGCTGCAGGGCACTGGTTCAGGGAGATGCTTGGTGAAAACACAGCCTGTGTGGGGAAGGCTGGCAGAAAGCCTACAAGCCTTCCGGGGCTGGGCTCACACATCTCAGGAAGGCATTAAAATGCCAGGGTCCTCTGAAGCATGTCTCTTTCCATCCTTTGGCTGTTTTGGATGCTTGGCCAGATGGATCCTTAATTCCAATCACAACCCCAGTGCTTCTTCCTGCTTCTCCAACTACTTCTCCAAAGAGCCCCCCCCCCCTCCCTCCAGGCTGAGACAAAGTGGATGCCCGGCTCTGGTCAGGAAGGCAGTGCTGATGGTACCGTTCCAGACTGCGAGCAGACAAAGGTGCCCGACCTGAGCTGGAGCAAGGGGGCAGGCAGAGGCAGTGGTGATGTGGAGACGCACTCAGTGAGAAGTTGCAGCTGTGACCTTTCATGGTTTGCACCCAGCAGACTCCAAGATTCCCAAGGACCTATTGGCACCAGGGGGACTTGGGACTAAACGTGCCCGACCCTGGCTGAGTAGGCCAAAGAACGAAAGCTCTTCTGTGCCAGGCCTATTTCTTCTTTATAATCAAGGAGCTTTTCAATTACAGCATTTCCCTCTTTACAGAAAACCTCAATGCAAGAGCCTTATAATCTCTAGCCTGTCCTGTGGGGGGGGGGGGGGCACCATTCTGAGCCTGTCAGGGCCCCCGGGGAGAAGGCAATGCATACTGGGTTATAGGGGGCTGGGCAGAGCCGGGCATGGAGCCTGGGTATTGAAGGTTGGACACAGGCCCTGCAGCTTTGCTGTCCCTGCCCTACTTCAATCCAAACCACTCAGGACTGACCACTCATGCATGGCTGCCTCCGGGCACAAGCCTTTCCCTTTTCACTTAATACACTGTGACCTACCCCTGCTCTCCCAACTACAGAGAAATGAAAACTGACTTCAAAATAGCTGCCATCTAAGGAGGCTGGAGAATGAACATTTGGGTGGCACAGTAAACTCAGAATAAGGTATGATGGAGTCCTACACTGGGAATGACGCCTCTTGGAAACAACTCCCCTCTCCATGTGCCCACCCCTCCCGGCCAGACCAAAGAGAAGAAAGGTGGGGCTAGAGACTGCCCAGCAGGAAAAAAAAGGGGTGGGGGAAACTAAAAAACAGTGGGTCCCCACCGTGTGTTGTCTGTGCCAGTAAGGTCTAGGAGGGCTGAACAAGGGGGGGGGCAGACTACAGGGGTGACTGGGAGAAGACAGTGAGCATAAGACAGGCTGAGTGGGTTAGGAGGCTGATGCTGGACGCATGACAGAGGATACAACCTGGGGGGACCTGCTCTTGGGGTCACAGAAGTCTAGATTATGAATATGAATGCAGCTAGAAACCCCCACTTTGAGGATAAGAGACAAGCCCAAAGGCGGGGCCAGCTCTGGTTACACCAAAGTAACAGAAGTTTTCTCCCAAAGGTCTTGCTGTCACAGAAAGAGTGACACCCTAAAGTGTTCATTCATTTTTCTTGCTGAGAACATATCATGTGGTGCACTGTGGGATGTGGTGATGAATCAGATGGCTGAGCCCCTGCCCTTGGGAGCTAGAACAGTCTAATACTATACGATAATTAGGTTGATTCATTTCTGGGTTCAGAGCGGTCTTAGGGGCAGACAGAAGATCCAGCCTAGCCCTAACTCTGGCTCTCAGAAAGACAAAAAGCAAACAATTCACTCTAGGTCCAGAATTCCAGGCAGTCTAGCACAGCCTGGAGTCTCTCACCCAGAGTCAGTGCACGCTACAGATGAGAGAAGGTGCAGCGGAAACAGCAGACAGAACCTAGCCACAGAAACGATTTGCAGACTGATAACACAAGAGAAGTCCTTAAAGGTGGTCCAGCAGGGCAGTTTTCCAAATGCACTCCCTGGAGCAACAAAGGGGGTGGGTGGGGGTGGGAGTGAAGCTGAGGAGATGGGGCCCCACTGTCTCCTTCCACCTAGTTCATGTTTGACAACTTCTACACATCCAAGTTCCTTTTAGAGAACGCTGAGGCCCAAAGGGAAACACTTGTCTGGTATCATAAAGAGCGGGTAGCTGTTTAGTGTTTCCTAGGTTACAAATTCGGTGGCGAACACTGGGGGGGAAGGGGAGACCAAGATACAAGTGTGCAAAGGCCAGTGTGCCAGCTGGCACCGGATTCAACCCTAGACAAAAAGCCTAGGCCTTCTGTCTTCCCTGGGGCGTGTCCCCCACTTCCTGTGGCCCAGGGCCGGCCTGCCTGGCAGCACTAACAGATCTGGAATTCAAGCTGCCATTCCAGCTGCTGTTATAAGGCTGGCTCCCTTCCTGACCAAGAGCAATTTCACTTCAAAGGGCCTGGCCTCCTCAGTCTTAGCCAAGTCCTTGAAAGCAGGGTGCCTTTTTCCTTTCTTCTTTAAGCCTGTTGGGGGAAGCAGATGATGCCCTCTATTTGAGATCAATACAGTAATTATGTTGGACAAGTTCTTTGCACTGACTTAGCAGGAGAGATTCTGATAGCCTCATGAATGAGAAAGGGTGAGAACAAGAATGAGAAGAGCCAACATTTCACTTGTGCTTGTGGGATGGAGGCCATTTGGCAACAGGATTCACTTCTTCAGGGATCATGGCCTTGCTTCCCGTGGGTGGGACATAACAAAGGTTCAGTCTGATGCAGCTCCCTATTATAATAGCAGACCAAAGTCACCCAGAAAAGACCATACAACTCTGACAAGTCACAAGACAAATTCTGTAACAACCTTTCTTACAAAATTTGATGAGGCTCAGAAGAGATACTTAAAACTCACCATATGAAGAAATATCACCAACTTGTCTAAAACATGCATTTAAAAAATAAAAAGTGATGAATGTGATATGGTTAGCAGTCTGCTGTATTAATTTGATAAAAACTGGTCCTGTGGTTTGCTGGGGAAGAGAAAGCACAAGAAATACCTGTTCTGTGTACTCTGGTCTTGAACAATATTACTCACTATGTCTCAAAAGATAAAGAATAAAAAACATGGGTGTTGGGAAAACTGGAAAGCCACATGCAAAAGAATGAAACTCGACTATAGCCTGTCCCCGTGTACTAAAATTAATTCAAAATGGATCAAAGACCTAAATATAAGACCTGAAACAATAAAGTACATAGAAGAAGACATAGGTACTAAAATCATGGACCTGGGTTTTAAAGAACATTTTATGAACTTGACTCCAATGGCAAGAGAAGTGAAGGCAAAGATAAATGAATGGGACTACATCAGAATTAAAAGTTTTTGCTCAGCAAGAGAAACTGATATCAAAATAGACAGCCAATTATATGGGAACTGATATTTTCAAACGACAGCTCAGATAAGGGCCTAATATCCAAAATTTACAAAGAACTCATAAAACTCAACAACAAACAAACAAACAATCCAATAAAAAAATGGGAAGAGGACATGAACAGACACTTCTCCCAGGAAGAGATACAAATGGCCAACAGATATATGAAAAGATGCTCAGCTTCATTAGTTATTAGAGAAATGCAAATCAAAACTACAATGAGATACCACCTCACTCCTGTTAGATTAGCTATTATCAACAAGACGGGTAATAGCAAATGTTGGAGAGGCTGTGGAGAAAAAGGAACCCTCATTCACTGTTGGTGGGACTGTAAAGTAGTACAACCATTATGGAGGAAAGTATGGTGGTTCCTCAAAAAACTGCAAATAGAACTACCTTATGACCCAGCAATCCCTCTACTGGGTATATACCCCAAAACCTCAGAAACATTGATACGTGAAGACACATGTAGCCCCATGTTCATTGCAGCACTGTTCACAGTGGCCAAGACATGGAAACAACCAAAAAGCCCTTCAATAGAAGACTGGATAAAGAAGATGTGGCACATATACACTATGGAATACTACTCAGCCATAAGAAATGATGACATCAGATCATTTACAGCAAAATGGTGGGATCTTGATAACATTATAAGGAGTGAAATAAGCAAATCAGAAAAAAACAAGAACTACATGATTCCATACATTGGTGGAACATAAAAATGAGACTAAGAGACATGGACAAGAGTGTGGTGGTTACCAAGGGTGGGGGGGGAGGGAGGACATGGGAGGGAGGGAGGGAGGACATGGGAGGGAGGGAGGGAGAGAGTTAGGGGGAGGGGGAGGGGCACAGAGAACTAGATAGAGGGTGGCGGAGGACAATCTGACTTTGGGCGAGGGGTTTGCAACATAATTTGATGACAAAATAACCTAGACATGTTTTCTTTGAATATATGTACCCTGATTTATTAATGTCATCCCATTACCATTAATAAAAATTTATTAAAAAAAAAAAAAGGTTAAAAAATAAAATAAAATAAAATACGATGTAAAAAAAAAAAAAAGAATAAAAAACATGACCGTCAGGTCATAGAAGTAGCCTGTAAGCACCAGCCAATCTTCTGCATTACTTTGTGTGCTTGGTGCCTGCACAGCCGCCTCAGCGGTTCACAGGGCCTGTTCCTAATGTTCTTGGCAATGTTGATCGCAACATGGGAACTCGCCCCCTGGGGCAGGACCTGCCCATCACAAAGACATAAATCTTCATGTATTCTAAGCATGTTTTGAATACCTTTCACAGTGATTCTGCAAATAAAGAGTCAAGGTGGCTTAGTATTTGGCCATTAGTTTCATTTCCTTATGGGCCAAGAGGAAAGATTTATGTAATGGGATGATCAAACACCTTTCCAGTCATCATTTTAGCTCAAGGACTTCCTGCATTAGGTGGTTCTAAACTTCTGAGAAGGGGTTCCAGGTAGCGTGGCTTTGTGCATTCTCTAAAGACTTCCAAAGAGGACTCCTCAGCATTTCCTCACAAAGGCGAGCGTCTAATTATAACACAAAGTATTTTGCCCCAAGAATATTACTGTTTAACTTCAGTGTGGGAAAGTAAACAAGGCAAAAAAATATTGCCTTGTTCTAGAGATAAGAAAACTAAGACTTAGTTATAAGGTAAATAGTGAAATTATCTGGAACACAGGTGATCCACTTCTCAAACTTGTCCTTTCCACACTCGCCTACACATGTGCGCACGCACGTGGTATCTAAACAGCCAGCAGACTCCTTACCTCGATTCAACTCAACAGTCGGACACGAAAACCACCAGAAAGGTTTGGGACAAGCTGTTTCCTGTGTCTCCCTAGGGGACCTTCCCTGGCACACAGGACTTGGCACAAAGCTGTCTGCTCAGTGAAGTATCTGTCCAAAAGGCAACATTTTTCAAGTGTCTCTAATTTGCATTTTAACCAATAAAGGTTTCCAATGTGGATAATCAAATCTCCAGCTAATATTGGTGGCAGTTGGGTGGTGGAGACCTCCTAGCCTCAAGAATCAGAAACGCAGCTGGTGACAAAACCCTGCACCTGTGGGAAGGAGGTGGGGCGTTAATAGGTGCTAAGAGTGAGACTCTTTTAAAAATGAAAACACTGGACTCACCTGACCAGGTGGTGGCGCAGTGGATAGAGCATCGGACTGGGATGCAGAGGACCCAGGTTCAAGACCCCGAGGTCACCAGCTTAAGCGCGGGCTCATCTGGTTTGGGCAAAGCTCACCAGCTTGGACCCAAGGTCGCTGGCTCGAGCAAGGGGTTACTCGGTCTGCTGAAGGCCCACGGTCAAGGCACATATGAGAAAGCAATCAATGAACAACTAAGGTGTCACAACAAAAAACGATGATTGACGCTTCTCATCTCTCTCCATTCCTGTCTGTCTGTCCCTATCTATCCCTCTCTCTGTATCTCTAAAAAAACAAAAAACACTGGACTCTGCTCGCAGTCCCCTGGAACACTGAACAGGCAGAGCATTAAAACGCCAGGGACAAAAGGATCCTACATGGTGCTGTAACAGGAAAGAAAGGCTTTAATGTCCATTTCACTTCAGCAGCTAAATCAGCAATAAATCACCCCCTGGGTACTTAAAACAGGTTATTCAATCCCAGCATTACCTTCAAACCTGGGTCCGACCACACAGCCTAACCAACTGGACATTTAAAGCAACACAAAATTCACTCTGGATTATGGTTCCATAGAAATAAAGGGACGCTCGTTTCTTTTTAATTTGGCAGAAAGATAACAGCAATTCCAAACAATAAAGGTCATTAATACACAGAAAGATACTTATTCCGCCAGGAAATGAAGATGTCCAAATGGCAACCTATATTTCAGGCAATGGCATAATTTGTACCAGTATGATAGGCTGTACTCATTAGTTTCGGATTAAGGAATGGTCACAGATATAAGGGGTGGGGAAACCTCAAGCTTTATAATACCTTCTATAGAAGACTGATTTAATATACGTATATATTTTAAAAGTACACAAGCACACAAAAACCCAATGGAAAGAGTCTCTGCACTTCAATGTGGTCACAGCCAATTGGTCTCCATCCATTTATAAATACAGACAAAAAATCGAGTTTTAGGCTACAACTTATACCTGTTTTCCCCCATACAAAGTGGTGAAGGTGGCAATGCAAGGCCACTAAACACTGTGGGTGGGAGAGAGGTCCCAGCGCCTCTCCACTTCACACAGCACAGGAGTGGCCTGTGGGTGCAGACTCCAATTCAGTGGGTCTCAAGCCCGAGTTCCGGCATTTCTAACAAAGCTTCGCTGCGCTGTTGGTGTCGTGGGGCTGCAGCAGACATTGTAAGCAGTACTCACAGAACAAGGTGTACATTTCCCGGGCAGGAAGACGACAACGGCTGGGGCTCTAAGGACAGGCACATGAAGCATCACCTGCTCACTTCAGGCCCACTGGACCCCCACCCCTGGGCATTGTTAATCAAGGAGCCGGTACTGAGACTGAGTTATTGGCCTGGAAGACGTAGAAAAGGCTATTTCGTGCCACTGCATTAAAAAAAGAGATCGAAGTAACAAACTTTAAAATTGTTTTTAACAGCAGATTGGGAGAAAGAGGTCAGATTCCTAGAGTTATGGACAGGTTGGTGTCAGTCCCCAGGAAGAACCTCGCTGGCCAGAGAGCTGCTTAAGCAGGGCAAAGGCGGCTAGCTACTGCCCGCACTAAGCAGACTTACACACGTCTTTACCTTGGGAAAGAATAAACCACTTGGCATGTTATTACTTTTGTGCTCCAGCTTCATTTCTTTGGAACAAAGTAAGACTGAGATCTAAAAATGATCAGCTATCTGTAATCTTGACTTTGGGTCTCTCCCTGTGTGACCTCAACATGGGACCCACTGGTTCCTGGGATGGTTTTCAAGGGTCCTGCGTGCAGCTCTCTTTCCCACACAAGCTCATTCCACAACCCCCATGTCCTCAGGGCGCAAAGACTGAAGACATTGCAAACACAGAGGGGAAACACAACATGAAGTTATCATTTTAGCCAAAAGCCATAATTACTCTGATAAAAGGAGCTATTCAGAAGGGATGCTGCCAAGGTTACTGGCCCTCCAAATAAAGCCTGCCTCACTCCTCCATTACTTGAGTTTAAAATTTCAGAAACGGAGGAGCAGGAAACCTGGCACAAACCCAACGCTAAAAACAATGTTAGCAAAAGAGACACCGGAGTCAGCACCTCTGCCCCACAGACGTACATACATACTCAACAGAGCAAATGGTAAAACAAACTCCATCCTTCAATTCCATTTAAAAGTCCTTCAATATTCTTAAGCATGTTGCTTCGATTGTATGTTGCTAATAACAATAATTCTGAATTGGATAAAATGGCACACCCCACCCATACACTTTTTTCCTTCTTTAAACAAAGTGATATAAAAGGTCCTTTCTGGCCATTTTGGAAGAATGTGGTCAGAAAGGGAAGTGAAACGCAAGGAATGGTGGACGTGGAAGATGGGCCACGCTTTACAAAAGCCTTTTGTCGTCCACACGTACTTCAGTCCACTGTGCTCTTCTGAGGAGGTGGTCGGCTTTTTCAAACGTGCAAGGCGTATCTGATTTCCCACTTCTGAACAATAGCAAAACCGGAGGAAGATGCTATCACAAGGAATAAACATTTGTTGGCCTTTCTGAACTGCTTGAAAGCAAAAGCCTTTGAAGCCAAAAATGAGACAAGAGTCCCTCGCTCACTGCAGGAGACAGGCAGGCGCCCCCTCCAGTACCCAACACCAAGGAGAGACCGGCGGGCCGCGTGCGAGGCGGGAACGCTGCAGCCACACGGAGAGGAGTCTAATCTGAAGATACTTTTCCACAAATATGGCAAGTTCTTCACTTTCATGCTTTATTGAAAGTAAATATGAATCAAAGACAGGGATTGGTAAGCAGGTTATGTCTCTAAAGAGTTACTTTTAGTTCAGAGCAGAATGTTGTCCCAGCTACTGTGATACAAATCCCTTACGGACCAATGCATCTGGTATGACACGTGAGCAAGGACAGAGAACAAGACTTGATTCCCTTCCATGACTTTAAATCTCGTATGTAAACATGATTTACTGGTACTGCTAAAAGTTTACTTGTCCAATCTTTATTTGTCCTTTCCCCCACCACCCGCACCCCTTAAATAGAAAATCTGAAACATTTCCTTCAAGTCTGATGTCCTTCAGTGCAATCTGCTTTATTTGACATAAGGCATTTGGGACAGTCACTTTTGAATGGTTTTCTGCCTTTTGGAAGAGTCATGTAATGGTTTAGTTCTTCAATCCAGCTTTTCTTGAATGCCCTAACATGTCAAACTCCTCCTCCCTTCTGGTAATTTCTTAGCAGTCAGCAAGTGTTCAGAAGATTAATGTCCGAGGAGACCAGTACCTGGGAAAGAAACACACGTGGGGGTATATTTGCGAACCAAGAAAGAAGAGCTCATGTATTCCATTTGCCCAGAATGCATCATCAACAGGAAATACCCAACTTAATAAATGAGCACAGCAGCCCTCCGACATCGAAGGACAAGAGAAAACTATCAGACAACTTGAGGCTTTCGGCTAAACCACATTTCTGTCGGAAGCATGTGTTTCCTACATGCTGTCTTCATACACTGAATCAGATTTTACTGACGCTTTCATTTGATGGCCATTTTTCATAAAGAAATTTTTTGCTTTGTTATGTCTTATCACATCAGGACTTACTTTGTAGTGGAAATGTGGAGACAACAAAGCCAGGTGAGCGGAAGGCTTTATACAGGCCAGCAGCTTTGTTCACTCATTTCCTTTAGCAAAGAACCCCTGATACTGGGTTTAAACTGACTCCTGGGCAAAATCACAACCTGCCACAACCTCTGGAGGAGGCCACAAATAATCAATATGGCATTGGTTCAGTCGGTGAACATCCAAGGTACGCAATTGATGGATTAATGAATATCATTGGTGTGCGCAACCACAGTGGCCAAGATGTAGTACAAGGCAGCGCCATGTCTCTATCTAAAGTAATAATCCAAGGAATGCCTTAATTCTCAATAGATTAATGAACCCTCTGCATGGAACCTCATATAATTCAGCAAATTCTTCTCTAGTTCTTATCAGTTGCACACAAACTGGTTTGCTCTGAGATGGGACTGACAGGGTGAACTGAAAAATGGTTAAATAGAAACCTCAAAATGCCACCAGCTAACCCCCCACCTCCCGCTGGAATGAGGAAGAGAAAGCAGTATGGACATCTGGCAGGAGGAGGTGCTTCTAACACACGGGCCCCATCTGAGGCCTGACTGCAGAACAAGATAATGAAGAATGAATAAAAAATGCCTTTAACAAAAATTAATTTCAGTCCTGAGATTCAGATTGAATTAAATTTTAAAATCAAATTATAGCCTTCACTTGAACAGAAAATTGCAGCATGACTCTGACATTCGTGAACAAAGCATGACAAATGTCACTTACCTTTAAACCCTTCTTCTGGCATACACACTGGGGGGAAAAAAATCCAAATTGAGAAGACTGTCATGACAGAGAGTAAGCAGTAAGATCATTTCAATGCTTAAAGATGAGAAGTTTAAAATAACTTGTTTTAATTACCTTAACATACCCGTCATGATCACTTTGGAAGTTATGGACGAAAATAATCAGATGACATTCTTTGTTTTTATTTTTATCAAAGTAACACAACTGCATCATTTAAAAAGCCAATTACTGTAAGAAAGGGTTGTAATAACTGGAGCCAGGGAAGGATGCCCCCTGGAGCGGGTCTCTCCCCTCCCCCTCCCACGCCCACGCTCTAGAAGGAACTGCTCTTGACTCCTGTAGCCATTTCTTAATGGTATTTGACCTCTTTATTTCTAAAAAAACATGCTTATTTTGCCATTTCATAATTTTAGATACTATCTACTAACTTCCTCAAGGAAAGATACCAGCTACCCACCCTCCTGACACTGTGATACTGGGTTGCTAAGCCAATCTCTGGCATTTACGTTATTGTGAACTCTATTAAGACTGCTCACAGTTGAACCCCTTAGTGTACTTTGGTTATTCTGCTTGTCTGGCACGATGTCTTCGTCTTTCTGGGTTGGTCACTGCTGCATTATTTACATGTCTTCTCTGTACCATCTTCAACTCCAGTGTAAACTCCTCAAGACAGCCCCCTGGCACCCTTCCTGGACACCCTTCCCCAAAGCCTGCGTTCCCCTGCTCCAGGGGACTGGGCGAGCTCACTGCCAGCTGCGGAGCTTGTTCCAGCATTTCCCTCCACCACCTTCGAGGGCACCTTTTCCGATGTCGATCTCCGTTTTCTGGTTCCAATGTGGATGTCTTTCTCAGTTATTCTCTTGCTTAAGAGCACCTCCTCCCATAGTAACTTGGCAAACGGTATACGAGGGAATGTTTTTAGGTCTTCCATGTGTCCTGAGAGCCATCAGTGTGAGGGCAGAACAAAGTCTGCCTCACTGCAGACTAGACTGGAACTCCCTTCTCCTCAGAAGCCCGTGGGCACGGTTCCATTAGTTTGTCTTTCCGACTCCTCATCCTGTGACTGGGACTGGTTTCCCCCTAGATCTCTAGATGTTTTCAGAGAACTCTTCTCCCTAGAATTTCACTATTGGGCCTTTGGTGCAATCATTTTTTATTTTCATGAATTCCTTTCTGTTCTCCGAATGCTCCTTTTATACAGGCCCTAGTTACTGTTTGCTCTATCTGTATTATTCACAGTTAATCTGTAAGCTTTCTTTGGCTCCTGCGTTGCCCATTCCTCTGGATTCCTTCTTCACCCTGGTGATTGACATCTTTTAGTTTCACGCTCTCATTCCTCAACCATCTGGTGATCACTGGCTGCCTATTTCTGCCTGCTTAGGTGTGGCTCTCGAGCCTGAAAACCCTGTTCAGTGGGCACTGGTGGGCTTCACTAAGGTTACCTGGAAGATGAACCACTTTCTTTTTTATACCTGCAAGTTGTTTTCTTGAACTGGCCAGTCTCCCCATAGTGGAATCTCCTCCCTCTTGTGTAGAGTTAAGAGAGCCGGGCTGTTAGCAATTGAACAGAGACCTAGGGGGTGGTCTCTCTATTTGGTATGTCATGGGCCTCAGTCTCAACCTTTCTAGTTTAATTTCTTCAATGAGCTGAAACACTTACTCCAGCTGCCCATCTGAGGTCAAGAGGTGGTGACGTGGATGCAAAGGAAGGGGCTGTGAGGATCTGGGAGACAGGGAGTTGTCCAGATGCTTCTTACACAGTTTTCCAGTCAAGTTTCCCATTTCTAGGCTCATTCTTCACTCCCACTTCCAGGGGTACGGGGGCTCCCATTCCTGTGTGCCTATCTGAGGCTGTGATTTGAATTAGCTGTGCTTCATGCTGACCGCTTCCATCTGTTGGCTTACATTTATTTAGTAATTACTATCCTTCTCTCTGCTTTCCATTTTCCAAATTTTTGTAGAATCTTTCTCTATGATCTATCTCTTAAGACAAATAATTTAAGATTCTACCTTAATGGCATCTAGAAGCTTTTTTTTTTAAGACTGAAAGTACTGTAGACTAAAGCTTCCATATCGGTAATCCCACCTCCTTCTAACAAGTTAATCACCAAATTACTAAAATAAATGTGTCTTTACCTTGCATGACATCATCCATTGCAGCATAGTCTGCAATTGGTTCATCAGCCTGGAAAATAAATGGAGACAATTGGAAACCAGCAGGGAAGGGAGCCAGGAGCAGAGGCGCGACCTTCCTCACACTAAGGTCTGGCCCCCGAGCCAGAGACTGCATTGCCACAAGACACAAACCCAAACGCTATCCAGTAGAGCACCGAGGTCAAGCCACAGCCGGCTGGCCAGGATTAACAAGGGATGCCCTGTTGGTCTTTACTCATCACCCAGAAAACTGCATACTCTATGTGGCATTGTTTTCCTGTTCCTTAAAACAACCTTTAGAGGCCCTGGCCGGTTGGCTCAGCGGTAGAGCGTCGGCCTGGCGTGTGGGAGACCCGGGTTCGATTCCCGGCCAGGGCACATAGGAGAAGCGCCCATTTGCTTCTCCACCCCCCTCTCCTTCCTCTCTGTCTCTCTCTTCCCCTCCCGTAGCCAAGGCTCCATTGGAGTAAAGATGGCCCGGGCGCTAGGGATGGCTCCTTGGCCTCTGCCCCAGGCGCTAGAGTGGCTCTGGTCGCGGCAGAGCGACGCCCCGGAGGGGCAGAGCATCGCCCCCTGGTAGGCAGAGCGTCGCCCCTGGTGGGCGTGCCGGGTGGATCCTGGTCGGGCGCATGCGGGAGTCTGTCTGACTGTCTCTCCCTGTTTTCAGCTTCAGAAAAATACAAAAAATAAATAAATAAATAAACCACCTTTAGATATAGAAATGTTTAGATACCCTGAGGTTACTAAACTCTGACATAATTAATGTGAGTTAGGGAGAAATAAAAAGTCAGGCTGGTGCTCTAAAAACACCAACTTGGTTAAAAATACATTCTTGTCCCTCTTCACTACCAAGAACAAAATACCTGTATCCTTTCTAGGGCAGAAGCCAACACTAAGTCCGAGCCTATGGTGGGACTGGATGGAAGGGCAGAGTTAATGACCAGCAGAGTATAGTTATCTATCTGAAGTACAAACCCTTTAACAAGAGGCTGTTTTTAGAATTTTAGACAGGCCTCTCAGGATTCAGCAACTCACTTAGGTTTTTAAAAATAATTCCACAGAACCTATAGTTCCAAGAAAAGTAAAAAGTAAACAGAGGGAGAGGCAGGCGGTTGGGTGAGGAGTGTGTGTGTGTGTGTAGGGGAGGGAGGCAGACACGGGCCTGTCTCCTCATTTCCAGGGCCCAACTCTTTCTCACCAGAACGCAGGCTCTTGGGTATGAAAAACATGTATTTCACAGTTCAAATACCTGACAAACATTTTACATGATGCAGTGGTATCTGGCACAATGGGGATGTTTCTGGCCACAAAGAAACAAAAGAGGCAAAGGGAAGTGACGAAACTAGGCCCTCGGAGAGGTAGGTACCTCTAGACACAGGTACTACTGGGCTGATGAGCCTGGTGCAAAGATTCATCTTCTTTGACAATTGCTCAGAAACCCTACTTCCTAAAACACCTTCCACCTCTCCTGAATCCATTCTACCCAAAGCCAGTGTCCCTATTCTGGAGAGGACTCCCATGATGACAACCAGAAGTGTTTGGACTGTTGTGGCCAAGCCTCGTGTCTGTCTGTTTCCTAGCTGGACTGGCTGGTGCTTTTGAGCCAGGAGGAAACGAGGGGATACTTTAATAGTAGAAGCACAGTTAACTCTGCTCACCTAGGAGATAAGGAGGAGGCTAAATCTAGATCTGTTATTTAAACAAAAATTATGAAAATTCCGTAAGATCCAAGAATGCCATGATCTCCTCTAAGTCTCTGTGGCTCAGTGTGAGCAGAGGAATCCAGAGGCCAGCAAAAAGTCAGGGCAGTCCCTTGTGACCACACCCTGCTGAGGACCCGAGGCAACCGTTTTATCCACCATGTACTAGCACATGTGGGTGTGAATCATTAAAACCCTCTAGAATCCCTCAGGTAAGGAACTGCTACCTACCTTTAACAAAATGACAGACTCAGGAATGACGCCAAGGGTGCCGAGGGTGGCACAGTCATCATTTAAAATCTTTCCATCAATCGACAGATTCTGGTCAAAAGGAGCAACTGAAAACGCATGCATGATCTGTGCAAAAAAAAAAAAAAAAAAAAAGTCTGTACAAAGCAAAATACTGAGACTTATACCCTATTTGAATAAATAATACATAAATTCTTTAAAAAACAAAAGAATTTCAGAGAACAAAAGATAACTACTGTTTGCAGTCAGCCCACTTGCTCCATTCCTACTGAGGCTACAATCCCAATATATCTGGGAACATCCCCAGGAGGTCTGGTAGAGAAACAAAGCCCCAGATCCCTCAGTTCTGCACCTTATCACTGCCCCAAGGGTGGGGTGCGGGGACACCAAAGGAGCAGTCAGAAGGCTTGGGCAAGGCCATCACCGTAACTCCCATCATGCCCAAGTCCCACAGCCCTTTAATCAAGTCATATCCAAATCCTTTCGTAAGACCACCTTTAAATGAACCCGCAGGTGACTTGCACTCTTCTTCCTTTTGTTTCAATTCCTTTAGCAAGCAGCCTGGACTACATAATTCAGTCCCTAGGACTCATATATTCTTAGAATGAGTCCTCCCTCTAGAAGCCAAGATATTAATTTCTTCTTTTTTTAAATGTTTATTTATTAATTTTAGCAAGAGAGAAAGGGAGAGAGAGAGAGGAACCTTGATCTGTTCTTATATGTGCCCTGATCAGGGATCGAACCAACAACCTCTTCACTTCGAGAAGATGCTCTAACCAAGAGTTATCTGGCCAGGGCCAAAATATGAATTTAAGGGTAAGGGCCATATGCCTCAGCCCAGTTCCAGCCAACTGTTAAAAATGAAAAACTATTAGGCATACACTCAACTGTTTTTTTGAATTCATAAAATTTTTTTATTATTTCCCAGTAGTAACACCAATGGGGGCCAAGGAGGAACTGGGCTCAGAGGGGCACACAGATACCTTCAGTGATATGTTGCCATTCTTAACTTGGAGGGTGAATTCAATGGTATTCACTTTATTATGCTTCATAACTTAGTTACATACTCACTGAATGTATTCTATTACATGTCTTTTATTACTCCTATATCCACGATGTTATAGAAAAATCAACCAATGACTCTAGCTGGTGGCTCAGCAGATAGAGTGTTGGCCCAGAGTATGGACATCCCGGGTTCGATTCCCAGTTAGGGCACACAGGAGAAGCAACCATCTGCTTCTCCCCCCTCTATCTTCTTCTCTCCCTTTTCCCCTCCTACAGCCAGTGGCTCGATTGGTTCGAGCACAACCCCGGGCACTGAGCATGGCTCCATTGGCGCACATTAGCCTCAGGTGCTGAATATAGCTCAGTACTCAAGCATCGGCCCCAGACATGGGTTACTAGGTGGATCCTGGTCGGGGCGCATGCAGTAGTCTGCCTATCTCCTCTCCTCTCACCAAAATAAGAGAAGAAAAGAGGAAGAAAAGAAGGGAGGGAGGGAGGGAGGAAGGTCCCTACCTTTTTTTATGCAGTCTACTCCTTTACTTTCTGAATCTGGGAAGACAAAGCACGCCTAGCAAAGTAGCCATGAACCAACTGTGTGTATAATAACTGTGTATAATAGGGCCCAAGAGCTTTCCATTCTGGGAAGACTGTGACCAGAAAAGTGGTTTTAATAATGGCAGATGGGTAGCCTGACCTGTGGTGGCGCAGTGGATAAAGTGTCGACCTGGAAATGCTGAGGTCGCCAGTTCAAAACCCTGGGCTTGGCCTGACCTGTGGTGGCACCATGGGATAAAGCGTCGACCTGGAACACTGAGGTTGCCGGTTCAAAACCTTGGGCTTGCCTGGTCAAGGCACATATGGGAGTTGATGCTTCCTGCTCCTCCCCCTTCTCTCTTTCTCTCTCTCTCTCCCCTCTTTCTAAAAAAAATCAATAAATTAAAAAAAAAAAACAAAAAAAACCCTGGGCTTGCCTGGTCAAGGCACAAATGGGAGTTGATGCTTCCAGCTCCTCCCCCTTCTCTCTCTCTGTTTCTCTCTCTTCTCTCTCCCTCTCTGTCTCTCTCTCTCCCTCTCTCTCTCCTCTCTAAAAATGAATAAATAAAATTAAATTAAATTAAAAAAAAATAATGGCAGATGGGTAAATAAAAATCTCAGCCTGGCCTGGCCTGTGGTGGCGCAGTGGATAAACTTTTGGCCTGGAATGCCGAGGTTGCCAGTTTGAAGCCCTGGGCTTCCCTGGTCAAGGCACATACAGCAAGCAAGCAATGAACTACTAACATGAAGCAACTATGAGTTGTTACTTCCCATTCCATGCTCCCATTTCTCTCCTGTCTCTGTAAAACCAATAAAGTATTAAAAAAAAAAAATCTCAGCTGCAGTTTTCAAAAGGCCGTCAGCCCCTGAGAAGCAAGCAGGGATTGATCAAACAAGGACCTGTGGCTACAGCACCCTGACATCATCAGTGATCTGCCTGTGAGGCTGACAAGCGTATTTCTGGTGAATGAGAAGTACTGACGGGACGGTTCCCCCAGAGCCAGCCCAGCACACAGGCTCGGGTGCAGGCAACTGGCCCAGGTTATTAAACAGGATCCATGAAGAAGAAGAAAGCAGTTACAGTGGAGGCATCTGATACCAACTGAGTGTGATTAATGTCACATCTGCTTGACTGAAGGAATGCTTGCTCATATCCTAAATGCTAAATGTCTTGGCACCACCCTATGAGACTGGACAAACAGCAAGTATCTCTAGACACAAGTACCACTGGGGAGAAGTGGATGCTCACACTTTGAGCACACAGACAAGGACATTAAAATTCACTCAACAACTAATGAAACATTTATTAAGAAGCTATTAATGTTGAATACTGTGCTAGGTGCAAGCAACATAAAAGTGACACCCCACCCCCCGGAGGAGTTCACAAGAGTGAGGGCAAAACCATGTAAAAATGGCAGCAGGAGGTCCATGTAGGACAGAGGAGAACACAGAGGAAGGAACAGGCAGCTATACGAGAGGCAACACAGGCTCTGAAGAAGGGGTGCTATGAAAAAAGGAGTAAGTGCTCACTAATGAGGAGAAAACGATATTTATTTCAGAATGACGGAACAGGCCAATCAAAGGCATAGAGACCTTTGGTATAACAATTCATAAACCATAAGTGCGAGAAGAATGCTTGAATATAATTAATATTATATAGGTCTGTTTAACAAGTAGGTGCAGCTTTCCTGATCTATGGAAATCAGGAACAATGTTTTCCTAAAGGTGAGAGGCTCCATGGTGTGTGTGTGTGTGTGTGTGTGTGTGTGTGTGTGTGTGTGTGTGTGTGTAAAATAAGAAAATGCAGGAGCAATGACTTCTAATACCAGCCATTTAACCTGTGCCAAAATTCCCTCCTTTCTAAGGCAGGCAATACCACCTACTTAAAACCTATCTTTGGGAAAATTGAATAACACAAATACTGAGCATTCTTTGAGAAAGGAGATGAATAAATTACTTCATTTGCTCTATGGCATCATAGGTGGATGAATTAACAATTTAGCAAAGCAAGCTTCTCCAGGTCTTAAGCAACAGTACATGGCTATGTCTCTGGAATACAACGCTGACAGTTCTACAAAACCTGTCATCCTATTAACCTGGAATTGTAGTATCCCTAGAGGAAAGGCTCTATCAAATATAAAAGAACGTATTACATGCTTTTCAAAAAGTCACCCACTACCGCTAACTGAGGATCGCATGTACGCCCATCACAAACTCCAATGCTGTCCAGGCTGCTGGGCAAAAGGTCACATCTTGTTGAAGCTTTCAAAGAGACTACCACAGAGCAGTGAGAAGAAATTACATTTCATTGCCCTTTCTTTAGCCTCCACCTGGATCACAGCGGTCCTGCCAGCAGGGGTGGGAAACCAGAGGATGCTGCTGCAAAGGAACCATCTGAGCAGAGCTCGTTTTGGGGGTTCTCATTTGAACAGCTGCTGCCTTCTAACAACTCATTTGTGCAGGTAATGCACTCCTAGATTTAGAGGTTATTTCTGCTGACTTTTTGATTTACTCTTCAAAAACGGTAGTCTGTAATAGAAGTGGCACAGGCTTTTCAAATGTCTTTATCCACAGGGGCTCTTTTTGTAATTTCAAGTTTTTGAATGTTTGAGGTTTACCACTGACAGGCAGAGAGCCGGTGACAGAAGCAAGCTTTCTCAGATGTAAAAGGTACAACAACAGAGGAAAGATATTATGCCAACACGTTTATTTTCAGAGCCGTGGGTTCAACCGAGGGAAATACAGTTCCCAGGACAATCTGGAACACATAACACCCTCAAAGGAAGCCTGTACTTTTGCCTCAATTGAGATGATAAATATCAGTAACAAGAAAGAATGCACAACCATTAAACTATGCCACATGAAAGTAGCAAAGAGGAAAATTTGGTCAACATTTTGGACATATCAGTGACTGAAACAGATTAGGGGCCAGATTTTTTTCGTGGCCATCTTGAACTTATCAGCCCCCTTTGCCTGGGCTTTGAGATACTGTATACCAGTGGCATGTTCATTTACAGTGCTTCAGCACTGATACCCAGAAACACCACTATCACGAAGCATTTTCACAACGCCTACACTGCATTCATTGAGTTGATTTACAAAGCAACACATGCTTTCGGCAGGATGGAGAGGAAACAATCTAAAATGGACCTTTAGAAAGCAATCTGGAAAACACCAGCCTATAAACAGAGGTGAAGGAAATTTTAAATTCTACCAAATAAGACTTATCTGACATAAGAAATTTGTGATAAAAAAAATCTGACTCATCCAAGTGACTCAACAATTAAGTAGCTGCCTTTTATCTCCCCTTAAATTTTACAGAAGATCCTGAAAATTGAATCAAATACCTATTAAGCGGTCAGAGGAAAGCACACAGCACAATGAAGTGAGAGAACAATTATCTTGGGAACAACCCCAACATGTTAACAAATGGGTGCTGAATTTTTTCCCATTGTAAAGCTGCTCAGAACTTGCTCAAATTTCAGGATCCAAAAACCACTTTCATCTTCATAGAAAGATTCTTGGCTATTCTAAAAACTTCAAGTCTTTTTAAAGAAAGAGCTATTTTAATTTGGGGGCCCTGCAGGCATAATTCTGAAATCAAAAAAGCCTGGCTCTGGCTGGTTGGCTCAGCAGTAGAGCTTTGGCCTGACGTGTGGAAGTCCTAGGTTCGATTTCTGGTCAGGGCACATAGGAGAAGCGCCCATCCTCCTCTCCTTCCTCTCTGTCTCTCTCTTTCCCCTCCCGCAGCAAAGGCTCCATTGGAGCAAAAGTTGGCCCGAGCGCTGAGGATGGCTCCATGGCCTCTGCCTCAGGCACTAGAATGGCCCCGGTAGCAATGGAGCAATGCCCCAAATGGGCAGAGCATCGCCCCCTGGTGGACATGCCGGGTGGACCCCAGTGAGGCGCATGCAGAAGTCTGTCTGCCTCCTTGCTTCTAACTTTGGAAAAATACAATACAAATAAATAAATAAATAATAAAAAGCACTCTCCAGCCATGGCCGGTTGGCTCAGTGGTAGAGCGTCGGCACGGCATGTGGAAGTCCCGGGTTCAATTCCCATCCAGGGCACACAGAAGAAGCAACTATCTGCTTCTCCACCCCTCCCCCTCTCCTCCCTCTCTGTCTCTCTCTTCCCCTCCTGCAGCCAAGGCTCCATTGGAGCCGTGTTGGCTCGGGCACTGAGGATGGCTCCATGGCCTTTACCTCAGGAGCTAAAATAGCTCCAGTTGCAATGGAGCAACACCCCAGATGGGCAGAGCATTGCCCCCTACTGGGCTTGCCAGGTTGCTCCCGGCCGGGGCTCATGTGGGAGTCTGTCTCTCTGCTTCCCTGCTTCTCATTTCAAAAAATACAAAAAAATAAGCCCTCCCTGGCCACTTGGCTCAGCAGTAGAATGTTGGCCCAGTGTGTGAATGTCCTGGGTTCGATTCCTGTTCAGGGAACACAAGAGAAGCAACTATCTGTTTCTCTACTCCTCCCCTTTCTGTCTATCTCTCTCTCTTTCCCCTTTTCTCGCACTCATGGCTTGACTGGTTCGAGCACATCAGCCCCAAGTGCTGAGGATAGCTCTGTGGAGACTCTACCTGAGGTGCTAAAAATAACTCAGTTGCAAGCATGGCCCCAGATGGGGGTTGCCGGGTAGATCCTGGTCAGGGCGCATGAGAGAGTCTCTCTATCCCCCCTCCTCTCACTTGGAAAAGAAGAGGAGAAAAAAAGCCCTTTCTCAATGGCTTAATACTATATAAATAGAGGTCAACCTGGAAAAAAAAACCAGTTACACATATAAACATGGATGGGAAGCAGGAATTTATGAAGGTCCTCTACATCCACAACATACTCAAACGAATGTTATGTTGTCCTCACCTGAATTTTCAATTCTTTTAATGTTTGATTAGCAGAAACAAGAAGTGCTTTCTCACCACGAACTTTTCTATGTCGCATACTCCGTCGAATAACTTGCTTTTGATATGCAATATAATTTTGATGGGATACCTTTTGCCTCTTAGCTCCTCCGTTGCTCTATAATAAAGATCCGAAACAAACAAAAAAAAAGCACTGAAATTATCCAGTGTGACTCGTGCTCATAAAGTCCACCAGAAAAGCAAAAGCAATGGTCCCTTCACCATTTGAAATTCAATGTCAAAAATGAGTAGAAACTCGTTTTTAGCAGGCTCACATAAAATTAGAAAAGGAAAAGAATGAATGCACGTAAGCTCAAAGAGTTAAAAAAATATCAAAAGGACATTTAAAAGCAAAATGATAATTCTGGCCTTAAATCAGAACACACATATGATATGCCAAAACACTTTAAGGTTATTAATTTAATTCATCATCCTAATTTGTTTGTATTAAACATTTTCTTCTGTTTTTTGAGAATGACATAGTAATTAAGTATAAACTGCTGAGAACATTTTTATTTATTTATTTATTTTATAGAGACAGAGAGTCAGAGAGAGGGATAGATAGGGACAGATAGATAGGGACAGACAGACAGGAACGCAGAGAGATGAGAAGCATCAATCATCAGTTTTTCGTTGTGACACCTTAGTTGTTCATTGATTGCTTTCGCAATATGCCTTGACCATGGGGCTGCAGCAGACCGAGTAACCCTTGCTTGAGCCAGCAACCTTGGGCTCAAGCTGGTGAGCTTTGCTCAAACTAGATGAGCCCGCGCTGAAGCTGGTGACCTCGGGGTCTCGAACCTGGGTCTTCTGCATCTCAGTCCTACGCTCTATCCATTGCGCCACTGCCTGGTCAGGCTAAACTGCTGAGAACTTTAAAATGAAAGACAGTACCTTACTCAAAATTAGTTTAAAAATGGGATGAGACATTGGGATGGCTGACATGATTACAATATATGTAACTCTGTCTACAAAACAGCCTTGCAAAAACTACTAGAATCAAATCAAACATTTAGACCCAACTTCCATATGACGGGAAATTTGAGAGTAGAGAAATAAGTTAGAAAGAAGGAAGGGAAGGGAGGGAAAGAGGGAAGGAGGGAGGGAAGGAAGAGAAATAAGTTAAAATCAAAGGAAGAGAAGAGAAATAAGTTAAAATCAGTAACATAAGGAGGCCATCAGCTGGGTCCAGAATTTGGGACAATCTAGAAGAAATCAAACTGGTCTCTAGTTGACACTGAAGAGGAATAAAAGGGGTAGAGTAGGAAGGTTAAGATTACTGTTCTAGACATTCACAGACTAAAGTGAGATAAAACAATGTATACCTTGATCTCATGCTGGTTTGAGGGAGGAAATGTTTAAGACATATTTGGGATAGTCGGAGAAATCCAAGTATGAATAACAGGACACTGTCCTCACTTACATGCTGGTTTAACTATTTAAAGGTGAAATGTCATGATGAACTCGATTTACTTAAAGACAGTTGAGCAAGAAAGTACAGAAGTACCCATGGGTACATAATTCACACTATACTAATCGTAAGAACAAAACTAATAGCTAAAGACCAATGTCTTTCTAGAGTACTCCTATACTATAAATAGCTCATCGAGAGGTTAACAGAATCAAGATTCTTCTGCTAACCAGGTCAGGGGATGAAAGAAACAAGAAACTTTTAAAGAATCCTTTTCCCTGGTTTGATGAATTCTGAACAAGGAAAGCCAAAGGCCCTGGCTCTGGATCCGTACTGTCAAGTGTCAACTGTGCATCAGCAGAGCGGTTTAGGCGTCATTACGGACACAGATACCACAGACTCATTACCACCGGAGCTCCAGAGACTTAGAAAGCAGAAGAGGGTCAGGATGCACACATAAAAGAGCACCTAGGGCAGTGGTTCTCAACCTGTGGGTCGCGACCCCGGCAGGGGTCGAACGATCAAACACAGGGGTCGCCTAAAGCCATCGGAAATACATATTTTATTTAAAAATGTATTGTATAATATACATATTTTATTTTAAAATGTATTGTATAATATACGTATCTTATTTAAAAATGTATTGTATAATAAATATGTATTTTCTGATGGCTTTAGGCGACCTCTGTGTTTTGGTGGTTCGACCCCCGCTGGGGTCGCGACCCACAGGTTGAGAACCACTGACCTAGGGCGATGCCCACCTGCTAGGCTCAGCATGAGCTAGGTTCATTGCTAGTGTGATCCTAACAGCCATGAGAAAAATTAAACATGGGAGTTCAAAAAATATCAGAGTTGATGAAACATTTTTCTCAATCCTCAACTGTTGAAAGAGAAGGTTAGCCTGACCAGGCAGTGGCGCAGAGGAAAGAGCGTCGGACTGGGATATGGAGGACCCAGGTTTGAGACCCCGAGGTTGCCAGCTTGAGCGCAGGCTCATCTGGTGTGAGCAAAGCTCACCAGCTTGGACCCAAGGTCGCTGGCTCGAGCAAGGGGTCACTCGGTCTGCTGTAGCCCCCTGATCGAGGCACATACGAGAAAGCAATCAATGAACAACTAAGAAGACTAAGGAGCCGCAATGAACAATTGATACTTCTCATCTCTCTCTTTTCCTGTCTGTCTGTCCCTATCTGACTCTGTCGGGAGGGAAAAAAAAAAAAAAAGAGTAAAACAAAAATACAACTCTTAAAAAAAAAAAAAGGTTAAACGGGACCTATGTCCCACAATTAGGGGGAAATATCTACAACTACATAAAATGTTACTTTAGAAATACAAAATATGGCACTGGCTGGCTGGCTCAGTGGAGAGAAAGCATCAGCTTGGTGAGTGAAAGTTCTGGGTTTGGTCCCCAGTCAGGGCACACATGAGAAGTAACCATCTTCTTATCTTTCTCTCCCTCTCCCCCTTTTCTCTCTGTTCCCCTCTCACAGCCAGTGGCTCCATTGGTTTGAGTGTTGGCCCCAGGCACTGAGGATAATTTGGCTGATGTGAGCATTAGCCCCAGATGGAGGTTGCCAGGTGGATCACAGTGGGGTGCATGCGGGAGTCTATCTCCCCTCCTCTCACTTTACAAAAAAAAAAAAAAAAAAAAAAGAAATACAAAACACAACCAAATAACAAAGCCTTGAGCATTAAGCAAGATACATATTTTTAATGACTGATTTTAAATGGGTCTAAAAGCTTTTCCCAGAATTTTTTCAAAAAAAAAAAAAAATCCGTAAAATTTAAATCCAACTTATCTGACAAAAAACCAGCCCACAGGTTTTAGATGGCTTTCAATTACCTAAGTGATATAAAATACTGGGTGCATTATTAACCTACATTGTAGATAAAGTCAGAGTCAAAGGAACTGGGTTGATTTAGCTTAAAGAGGAAAGGAGATTTGTTTATTTCCATTAAGGACAAGTAGAAATGCATCATTTTCTATTATAGGGATTTAAAACAGCAATTATAAAAGCTATCTATAAGCCCTGGTTCCGACAGCTCAGTTGGTTAGAGCATCATCCCAAAGCACAGAGGTTGCTGGTTCAATTCTGGGGCAGGACACATACAAGAACAGCTTGATGTTCCTGTCTCTCTCTCTCTCTCTTTCTCTTCCTCTCTCTCTAAAATCAATCAAATAAACATTTAAAAAGACATTAAAAAGCTATCTATGTACTGAGATATCGTAATGTACAGATAACCCTTGCACATGGGTCTAAACAGTGCGGGTCCACCTAAATGTGGATTTTTTCAATAAACACAGTAAATGTATTTTCTCCTTACATGATCTTCTTATAATTTCTTTGTTAATTAAATTTATTTTATATCAGTTTGAGGGGGGGAAGGGAAGAGACAAGAAGGAAGGGAAAGGAGGGAGGAGAGTGGGAAGCATCAACTCATAATTGCTTCACTTTGATTGTTCATTGACTGCTTCTCATACGTGCCTTGACAGCGAGGGTGGGGGGTGGGGTTCTCAAGCCAGCGACCTTAGGATCATGTTGATGATCCTGCGCTCAAGCCAGCAATCCTTCACTCAAGCTTGCAACACTGGGGTTTTGAACTGGGGACCTCAGTGTTACAGGTGGACACTATCCACTGTGCCACCACTGGTCAGGCTACTTTTGATTTCTTTAATAATACTTTCTATTCTCTAGCCCAGTTTATTGTAAGAATACAGTATATAATACATATAACAAGCAAAATACGTGCTGACTGCTTTTGTAGGTGGTAAGGCTTCCAGTCAACACTACGCTATTAGGAAAGTTTTGGGGGAAATCTAAGGTTAGAGGTGAATTTTCAACAGTGCAGGGGTTGGTAGGCCTGACCTCAGTCCTCAGTTCAAAGAGCAACTCTCTCAAAGAAAAGGTCTGAGGAGGCTGACTGTCAGGAACTCGACTCTTTTCTAAAGAAGGAAGGTTACACTTGAGATTTCTTTTGTGGGACAAGAACTATTTAAAACATTCTAGAGTATTACAACATCCAAACAAGGAGAAGGAAGACAGAAGAAAATTATAAAGTACAAAATGTAATTACAGCATAAAAAGCAATGTTTCCCAACATTCTCTATCATATTTGTAAATGTAAAATCTGTTGTCATCCACAACTGAGAATAATTTCACATTTACTTTTTAAAATTGCTGTGGTTATGACCATAATGAATAAAACTACATATTCAAAAAAGTCAGCTTCCCCAAAATTGAAATCACTTGAAAATGTAAAGAGTCTTCTAAATACTTCTTAGGCTGAAAAACAAAGGTTGAAATAAAAAAAACTAAGGGGAATAAGAACATATGTATCAAGCTTAACAAACTAATTTACAAGTTTACCAAAAGAAGAGAAAATTAGTTGATAACAGGTAATTTTAAAAAATTTAAAAAAGATGAGATTCCCAACTGATTATTACACCATACTCCCAAGAAATAATAATTAAAACTGTATGGTCTCACCAGCCAAACAAATCTAAGAGAATGAAGTCCTCAATCAGGATGGGTATGTGTACACACACACACACACACACACACACACACAGAGGTTTTTAATGTATCATCTAGAAAAGCAAACATAATTTGTGATCTGTGACATGGAAGATGGACTGTGTAAAGAGAAGGGACCTGAAAAAGTTAACAGGTGACAAGGCAGAAAGATAAGTTTGCAGACTCTTATCAAGAGACATTTAGCCCTGGCCGGTTGGCTCAGCGGTAGAGCGTCGGCCTAGCGTGCGGAGGACCCGGGTTCGATTCCCGGCCAGGGCACATAGGAGAAGCGCCCATTTGCTTCTCCACCCCTCCGCCGCGCCTTCCTCTCTGTCTCTCTCTTCCCCTCCCGCAGCCAAGGCTCCATTGGAGCAAAGATGGCCCGGGCGCTGGGGATGGCTCTGTGGCCTCTGCCCCAGGCGCTAGAGTGGCTCTGGTCGCAACATGGCGACACCCAGGAGGGTCGCAACATGGCGACGCCCAGGATGGGCAGAGCATCGCCCCCTGGTGGGCAGAGCGTCGCCCCCTGGTGGGCGTGCCGGGTGGATCCCGGTCGGGCGCATGCGGGAGTCTGTCTGACTGTCTCTCCCTGTTTCCAGCTTCAGAAAAGTGCAAAAAAAAAAAAAAAAAAAAAAAAAAAAAAAAAAAAGAGACATTTGATAATCTCAAAAACCATCCCAAGAAACAGAAGGCATTACATGTACATAGATTTTAATAAGGGCGTTATTCACCTTAGGAAAATATCCCTAGAGAGCTGAAAATATGCACTGCTATAAAATGTATGGATCTGAACTGGCACAGAAGCCAGGGGCCCCCCAGTGCTGATGGGCTGAAATACAAATCTGGTAGGTCAACTCTAAGGAGAGTGGCTGATCACTGTCAGCAGTGTGGTGCACAAACGTGCTTGACTTTGTTCTTTCACAGGTGTTTTAAAGGTAGTATTTTATGAGAGCTGACAGCCATGAAAACCAAATGCTGAGTAGCTCTATGCCAGCTGGGAAACTACAAGTAAAGCTCAGGGAGACCAAGATTCAAATCAAAGAGGGCTTTTCAGACTTAAAAAAAATTATTATTAAGTGAGAGGTAGGGATACAGAGACTCCCACATGTGTCCCAACTGGGATCCATCTGGCAAGCCCCCTACCCAGTGATGCTCTGCCCATCTGGGGCTGCTGCTGCGTTGCTCAGCAACTGAACTTTTTTCAGTGCTGAGGCAAAGGCCATGGAGCGATCCTCAACACCAGTGGCCAACTTGCTCATCATTTTGAGCTATGGCTGCGAGAGAAGGGAGGCAGGGAGGAAGAGGGGGAGGGAGGAGGAGGAGGAGAAGGAGGAGGAGAAGGAGAAGGGGAGAGGGAGAGAGAGAAGGGGTGGAGAAGCAGATGGTTGCTTCTCCTATGTGCCCAGACCAGGAATCGAACCCGAGACTTTCACATGCTGGGCCAACCATCCAGCGCCCAGACTTTCTTAATCAATGTTAACAATGAAGTACCAGGATCAGTGTGCTCAGACAGGCCAACAAGCCCAAAGAGCCCTGCTCTGTAATAGATACAGCAAATGACCATTATTGCTTACTCCATCAGGGAGAAGGCCAACCACAACTTGACTTAGTATAGTCAAATGTACAGCATATTTTGGCAGAAAGGGAGAAAATAAGTATCTCATTTGTTAAAACTAAACTGATTAGAGTAGAAATTCCATAAATTTAAGGTATCCATAGAGTATCCTGAAACACAGCAGTATGACATTTTAAGAAGCTTAAACTTACCTATATTATACATCAAACGTATTTCCACATTATTTCCTGTTCTTAAGACAATTTTCTCCAATATAACAAGCATGCAAAATATAATCAAGCAACAATAGGGAAGGAGAGAGAAAATCAGAAAGAATATAGAGAAAACAGGCAACTTTAAAAGAAAAATAAGACTAATATAGACCTGGTCATTTTTCTAAACAGAGACCCAAAAATCTCATCTAAAAACTCCATTATTAAAAAAAAAACAACTCCATTACTAAATCTATTGTTTATTTATAATGAAGAAACCTGAGTTAAAAAAATATTTTTCATATATAAAGATTCCACGATTAAACAATAAGCCAAGACATGAGCCTTGTTTTAATCTTCTTTTCCAGCTAAAAATTTCATTGTTACATATTAATTCCAGAATAATGCTGTCCACAGCTTTTTATGAGAAATCAGGATGGCCGCTGCGTGCCACCAAAACCAAGGAAAGGAAAAAAAGGAAGGGAGAGGGGGACCAATACCCCATACGGGGTGTGCAGAGATGTCCAGGGCACGGCATGGCTGCTCGTCCAGAACAGCAGAAGGGATGACAATGAAAAGCAGCTTCAGCACGTACTTGATTAAAATCTGGATCTTTTTCTCCATCTGGCTTAGCTTCTTCCTTATCCTCCTCTGTTTCAGAACTACTCACATTCAATTCCGGGGCAGAATCCTTCATCACCTGAATGTACCAGGAGAGCGGAGAGAGAAGTAGGTCAGACCCTAGGAAGACAACTATGGAGGGGGCTTTGACTGCCCACCTTTTCAAGAGGAGGGACACTTTTTTTAATTTGAATTTATTGGGGTAATACTAGTAAACATAATTATACAGGTTTCAGGTGCCCAATCCTACAAACATCTCTGTACACTGTATTGCATGTCAAGTCTTTGCCCATCACCATTCTTCCCCCCAAACCCTCTTCCATCTCCCATCCCAACAATCACCAAGGCTGTGGTCTGTGTTCATGAGGTTTTTCTTGTCTTTTGTTCTATCCCTCCACTCCTGACAACTATCAGCCTGCTCTCTATGAGTCTCTATTTTGTCAGTTCATTTTGTTCATTAGATTCCATGAGTGAAATCATGGTACTCATCTTTCTCTGCCTGGCTTATTTCACTTAGCGTAACGATCTCCAGGTCCACCCATGCTGTCGCAAAAGGTAAGATTTCCTTCCTTTTTATGGCCAACTAGTATTCCATTGTGTAAATGAACCACAGCTATTTTATCCACTTATCTACCAATTGGCCTCTAAGCTGTTTCCACATCTTGGCTATTGTAAATAACACTGCAATGAACATAGGGGTGCACGTATTCTTTTGAACTAAGTGTGTCGTTTTATTTCTTCAAATAGGTTCTCGATCCCTTGGTCTCTCTCTTCTCCTTCTGGTACCCCTATAATATGGTTGTTACACTTCATGTTGTCCCAAAGGTTCCTCAAACTATTCTTTTTCTTTTTTCTGCTCTGATTGGGTTTTTTCTACCTTCTTTCCAAATTGCCAATTTGATCCTCTGCTTCAACCAACTGTTTATTCCTTCTAGTGTATTATTTTAATGTTTATTTTATTGACTTTAGGGAGAGAGAGATGGGAACATCAAGCTGTTCCTGTATGTGCCTTGACTAGAAAATTGAACCAGCAACCTCTGTGCTTTGGGATGATGCTCTAACCAACTGAGCTACCTGGCCAGGGCTTCTAGTGTTTTTTGTTTGTTTTTACAGAGACAGAGAGAGAGTTAGAGAGAGGGATAGACAGGGACAGACTGACAGGAACGCAGAGAGATGAGAAGCATCAATCATTAGTTTTTCATTGCGACACCTCAGTTGTTCATTGATTGCTTTCTCATATGTGCCTTGACCATGGGGCTACCACAGACCGAGTAACCCCTTGCTTGAGCCAGTGACCTTGGGTCCAAGCTGGTGAGCACTGCTCAAACCAGATGAGCCTGTGCTCAAGCTGGCGACCTCGGGGTCTTGAACCTGGGTTCTTCCGCATCCCAGTTCGACACTCTATCCACTACGCCACCGCCTGGTCAGGCTTTAGTGTATTCTTGAAGTGGGATATTGTATTCTTCATCTCTGAATAGTTCCTTCTATGGTTTCTATATCCTTTTTCATGTATGCTATCTATCTCTGTTAAAGTTCTCACTTTGTTCCTTGAGCATCCATATAACCATTACTTCATATCTGGTAAATTGCATACCTCTACTCCATTTAGCTTTTATTCTGAAGCTTTCTCCTGTTCTGTCATTTGGGGTCTGTTTCTTTTTCTTCCCATTTTGCCTGCCTCTTTGTGTTTGTTTCTATGTATTATATAGAACTGCTATGATCCCCAGTCTTTGTGGGGTGGTCTTATGCAGAAGGTGTTCCGTTGGGTCCAATGGTGCAGTCTCCTGAGCTGGGTGCTCCAGGAATGTCCCTCATGTAAGTTATGTGGGCCTCCTGTTGTAATCGAGTCTTTTTTTTTTTTTGAGAGAGAGAGTCAGAGAGAGGGATAGATAGGGAGAGACAGACGGGAACGGAGAGAGACGAGAAGCATCAATCATTAGTTTTTCGTTGCGACACCTTAGTTGTTCATTGATTGCTTCCTCATATGTGCCTTGACCGCGGTCCTTCAGCAGACCGAGTAACCCCTTGCTCAAGCCAGCGACCTTGGGTCCAAGCTGGTGAGCTTTGCTCAAACCAGATGAGCCTGCACTCAAGCTGACGACCTCAGGGTCTCGATCCTGGGTCCTGCGCCACCGCCTGGTCAGGCTGTAATTGAGTCTCGATTGCTATTGGCTCATTGAAGATGGGACTGACCCTCATGTTGATTGACTATGAGGCTTCACTTCAACCAAAGTATGCAAGCTGCTATGCAGGCACTGAGAGGAAGTGGAATTTGCCTCAGCTAGGTTTAGTACCTGACGAGATCTCCCTTTGAATATGCTGCTTGTAAAGGTAATTGGATCCTGCTCTGAAGCAAGCAACCATGCGTGTTGGTTCTGGGTCTCTTGGGAGGGAACCTGGTGCAGGCCAGTGTAAGATGCTGCCTGTGACTGGCCCTCACTCACAACCTGTTTGGAGCTATAGGCTATCAAGTTTGTGGCAGCCTCTGATGGGATTGGGGTCTCAAACTCACGGCCCGCTGAACAATTTTGTGCGACCCGCAGACTAATCCACGGGCTTACTTAATTTTATCCAAAATATTTTGAACTTCGTGGATTAGTCTGCGGGCCGCACAAAATTGTTTGGCGGGCCGCGAGTTTGAGACCCCTGGATTAGGTGCACAGAGAAAGGACCAGGCTGCATACCAAGGCCTGCTTTTACCAGCACCAGGCCCAGTGGCAGGTCAACAAAGTCCCAAGGCACCTCAAGATCTGCCTCTGCTGCTGGCTGCCTATTAGGCTCAGTCACTGTAAGAGTCACTGCCTCTGGTGGAGTTGGGAGGATGGGGCTAGTGGGTCTCCCCTGAGGGGTAGGTGCTGGTCAGGCTTTAGGGAAGGTGGTGGGTGGAGCCCCACCCTAGAGCCGCTGGTCTGGGTCTATATTGGATTTTACCCCAACTCAGCAAGGCAGAGTCACTAGGAATTGGGAAGGTGGCACCTCTGGAGCCGAGGGTGGGTCTGCTGGCAGACAGGAGGATGGTTCTACTGAATCTCCCATGACGGGGAAGCGCCAGATTCACGGGAAAGTCGGGGGAATGACCCTCGCCTCAAAGCCAAACAACTGAGTCACTGTTACCCTGAGTCTGTCCCGACCTCTACCCCCTGGCCAAGGCCACCGATTTCTCAGCAGGGCCTGATCTCTGCAGGGTAGGGCGAGAGGGTGTCCAGATGGTGGGATAAGTGCTTTCCCCCAGGCTGATGCTGCATGGAGGGGAGTTTCCACTCAAGAAAGATGGTGACTGTGGTATTGGAAAATGACTCAGCAGCACAGAGATCCTGGTGTCTCTCCCCGAAGCCCTAAACCCAAGAATCTCCTCATGCAACTCTAGTCCACTCAGGCCTCCCTCTGCTGGAGCCCAGGTAAATGGCTGAGAATGACATTTTGTGCGTTGACCCTTTAAGAGGGTTCCTACGTCTCTTCAGACTCCCATTTCTTTCTGGAAGACAGAAATCTTGTGGCTTTTCACAGTCTAGTACTGTGTGGGTGCCTCTTCCCAGCTCTGATGCTCCAAGCCAGGGAGCCCACTTGGGGTTTAGGCCCCACGCTTCTCAGGGGTAAACACCCTCCCCACTTCCCCACAGCTGAGATATCCAGGAGGGGCACCTTTACCAATGGTGGGATAACAGGCCAAACAGGATTAAGACTCAGGAACTCTCCATCTTTTGCACTCTTTTAACATGTTAGTTTTTATCCTAATATTTATTATTATTATTTTTTAATTTTTTAGTGATAGGAGGGGAGACAGAAAGATTGACTCCTGCATGCACCCAGACTGGGACCCACCCAGCAAGCCCACTAGGGGGTGATGCTCTGCCTATCTGGGGCCCTTACTCCATTGCTCAGCATCGGAGCCATTTTTAGCACCTGAGGCAAAGGCCACAGAGCCATCCTCAGCACCCGAGGACAATTTGCTTGAACCAATCTAAAACCATAGCTGAGGGAGAGAAAGAGGGAGGGAGGGAGAGACAGAGAGAGACAGAGAGAGAGAGAGAGAGAGAGAAGGAGGACGGGTGGAGAAGCAGATAAACACTTCCCATGTGCCATGACCAGCAATTGAACCTGGGACATCCACATGCCAGGTCGACACTCTACCACTGAGCCACCCGGCCAGGGACCACAGATTTATTCTTGCATGTCTACAGAACAGTTATCGTTATCAGGCTTTTACAATGATGCTAGTTTTCAGGAGTTCACAAATGCTCTCCATTTTCTGTACTACGTTGACTGTCAGGCCTTTTCCAAGGTCTCAAACAGTTCAGACAGAAGAGTCACAATGCTCCTTAAGACTGAGATGGCCCTAGCCAGTTGGCTCAGTGGTAGAGCATCGGCCCAGCATGTAGAAGTCCCAGGTTTGATTCCCAGCCAGGGCACACAAGAGAAGCAACCATCTACTTCTTTGCCCTTCCCCCTCTCCTTTCTCTCTATCTCCTCTTCCCCTCCCGCAGCCAAGGCTCCATGGGAGCAGAGTTGGCCTGGGTGCTAAGGATGGCTCCATGGCCTCTGCCTCAGGTGCTAGAATGGCTCTGTTTGCAACAGAGCAACGCCCCAAATAGGCAGAGCATCTCCCCTAGTGGGCATTCTGGGTGGATCCCGGTCAGGCACATGAGGGAGTCTGTCTGCCTCCCCACTTCTCACTTCAGAGAAGAAAAAAAAGACTGAGAAGATGTTCCAATGTCACCCCAATAAATTCAATTAAAAAAAAAAAAGACTGAGCCTAACCTGTGTGGGCGCAGTGGAAAAAGCATCAAACTGTATTGCTGGGGTTGTTGGTTTGAGACCCCGGGCTTGCCCCGTCAAGGCACATAGGAGGGGCAACTATAAGTTGATGCTTTTGCTCCTCCCACACCCTTTGTCTCTATGTCTCTCTCTAAAATAAAAAAATAAAATCTTTAGAAAAATAGATTGAGAAGGTAAAGGGTGAAAATGAAGGGCCCTTTTGCACTATGAAATACTATTCAAGTCAAATACTAAAACCTTAGCTCAATTGAATACTAATTTATACTAGATACAAATGAATATGTATACAAATATTTTTTTATTTTAAGGGGAAAATTGAGACATTTATGCTCATTAACTTCATTTTCTCATTAATAATGGCTAAATCCACATACAGTAACATAACTATGCATTTTCAAACTAATTTTAACTTTTAGCAAGTGAAGATCTTACTTAGTTCAACTTGTAAAGCAGAACCATAGACCTTTACAGCATAATTTGTAAGTTGCCCTTCTATAACAATTGTGTTTGGTAACTATCAAATAAAATGCATTCTATTTTGTCTTTAATTCCAAAAACTTTAGAATCAAATTAATAAGATGTCCAGAGATCCGAGTCGAGATCTACCTATGAGTCATCCCCAATAATAAATTTTTAAAATGCTCCAAATCCATGCCTGACCAGGCAGTGGCGCAGTGGATAGTGTGTCAGACTGGGATGCGGAGGACCCAGGTTCGGGACCTCGAGGTCGCCAGCTTGAGCATAGGCTCATCTGGTTTGAGCAAGGCTCACCAGCTTGGACCCAAGGTCACTGGCTCCAGCAAGGGGTTACTTGGTCTGCTGTAGCCCCCCAGTCAAGGCACATATGAGAAAGCAATCAATGAACAGCTAAGGTGTCGCCACGAAAAACTGATGATTGATGCTTCTCATCTCTCTCCATTCCTGTCTGTCTGTCCCTGTCTATCCCTCTCTCTGACTCTGTCTCTGTAAAAAAATAATAATAATAAAATAATAAAGTAAAAAATAATAAATAAATAAATAATGCTCCAAATCCAATCCATAGCAAGTTTTAACACCTCTGTCCCAAAAATATACCCAAATCCATCTACTAATTCACTTACCTTGTACATCGATGCAAGAGGCACTAAACTGGCCTTCCTTATTCCTGTTATGCCCTCACCAACTCCAAACACCATGGCCGGTATGACCATTTTAAAGCATAAATCAGATCACACCCTAATACTGCCTGAAACTCTCCAGTGGCTTGTATCTTAGAATAAAATCCATTTCTATGATGTATAATATCCAAAAGCCTATTTCCCTCATCCTATCATTATCCATCTTGGGAAGAAACTTCACTCTAGACCCGTGCTGCCCACTATGGTATCCAGTGGCCAGGTTTGGCTATTTAAATTTAAATGAATTAAAAAGCCAGTCTCAGTCCCCCTAGCCATAACTCATGTGCTCCATAGTCACACGTGTCCGGGAGAGATACAGAACATTTCTCTCACTGCAGAGAGTTCTCCTGGACAGTGCCGCTCTACATACAAAGATGTTCCTCCTATGGCTTGGACACACAGGGCTTGTCCCTTTAGCCCTTCTTCCCCTCACCTGGAACACCCTTCCTCGGCTGGACCCAAGTCGCCGTTCCAGTCTACTTCCTATCGAACACTGTCACCTCCACCTCTGTCCGTCTCTCATGCTACCCTGCCAAATTAAGTTCAAAACACTCCTCCCTCTGTGAAATCCAGTTAATTTACAGATTATGAGTTTATGAATTTATGGGTTTATCCTTAATCTTCTCACTACGTACAAATATTCTTGAGGGTCAAGACTCTGTCTTCTTGATCACTGTATCCCCAGCAATAAAACCATTCCTGGCACACAAGTGACACTCGGTAAGTATTTGTGCATCAAATTAATAACTGGCTAAATCCACACACAATCACATAACTATTCACTTCCAGTTCTTGTCTAATTTTAATTCCGATACCAAATAGCTCCAAGGATCACAAATGTGATCCCAGGCAGTCCTCAGTGAAACTCCAATAGCAAGTCAGAAAAACAAGCTTGATCATAATCAGTCATGGCCATTAAGAGGGACTGCTACCTTCTTATTATCCACAACTTTATGGACATAGATGGTGGCTTGAGTGTATTCACGCAGGTCCCTCTGCTGCTGACACAGTAAGCCCTCTCTGCATTCTGGACAGAGTTCTAAAGAAAAGCAGAAGAGAAGAGGCTGAGGAATGACTGTCAAAGAAACAAAGATCCAAAAACATGTATCAAAGTCACCAGCAAGTATTCATTAAACAATTACTTCTACTTCCTATTCATTATTGTATTCTGTTATAGGCAAACAGTAATAAGGAAACCCATTTACCATCAACAAATAAACATGCAAATAATGAGATGATTATATGACAGCTCCCACCTGGGGAGTATTATTAGCTTGGACTGCACGCAATCTTCCATTTTAAGTAGAGAACAGAATATTGACACATTCTTCCTTTCCATTACAGTGCCAATTTTTTCCCTATACAAAGCAAGAGAAAATGAAAACTTACTAGGCTCAGAAACATACTGTGTTTCTGAAGGATTTACATCTTCCACTTCAGTTCTTGTGATGTTAATTACATGATCCACAACAAAGAGCTTTTGTATCATTTGCCACTCACTGGGCCATATGAGAGCTATACTGTGCAAAAAAACACAACATGCCTTAAGACACATGGAAATTAGGAGAACTAAGATAACCTATTAGCTTCCCAAACCCAAACAATCAAAATCAGCATTTAATACAAAAAAATCATGGGAGAAAGACAGGTCATTGTCAACGAGGAACAGTGGTTTTTTTACACAAAAGAATGCTAAAAAGCAGTGAGACGACATGGGCTGGAGTCACACAAATCAATGTGGTTAAATCTCAAAAACCTGAACTGAGAAAAAAAAAGTTTGTTGCAGAAGGATAAATACACCATGATGCCATTTATTAAAAAAAAAAAATTTTAACAAGCAGTGTGTGTGTGTGTGTGTGTTTAAAGAAATACCTTCTGAGATTGATTAACCCTCAACTACAGTACAGTGGTTACTGTGAATCAGGAATGAAGTAAAAAAAGGAGGAATGAAGGAAAAACAAAGTACTGAGGGCCCTTCAATGATACTTGAATTGTTTAATTTTTGAACTGGTTGGCAGCCCATATTTATTGGTTTTATTATTATAGGCATTTTCCTGGATGCCTGGCATTTACAACAACAGAAAGAAAGAAACAAACAAACAAAAAAAGGAAGAGAGCTGAGGCAGGAACCTAGAAGGAAGTCCATATACACTCCAAGCTTCCTTAACTGATGTGCGAGCACTGATGCATGAATAATACACCCCGTAACGCAAGCTTCATCTCAGAGGAATATTTATGTTTCAATTTTCTTTCCATGGTTTATAGGCAAGGGCAGAGCATTCTTCCTTCTCTTATATAGTTATTTAAAAATTAATTCTAGACAAAATGGTAACTTCACAGATGAGCCCTGTAGGAACCACTTGAGGAGCAGAACCAAATTTGGGTTCAAGACCCTAGAATTCCAGCTCCGTGCCACACTGCCTCCCTCCTCCTCTATTTTATGAAGCCTGGTGGCTATAGATAGAAAACTACATCTAAGACCCTGCTGACCATGTGGTTCTGGAAAAGGAGTCCACCTAGGGACACTGTTACCAGCAGCGTGAAAGCGGGAGGCAGGGCTCCCAGGAGGAGGAGGACAAGAGAGAGCAGGGTACCTGGGCGCCTCCTGCCTGTCATGGGGTAGTGGTCTCTCTTTTTTTAAAAAAACTGTGCTCGCTCTAGTGGAGTGCATTTAAGAGAGAAATAAAGCCATAATTCAGCAAAGGACTAGATTCTCTTTTTTTTTTTAACTTATGTATTTATTCATTTTAGATGGGGGGGGGGGAGCAGGAAGCATCAACTCCCATATGTGCCTTGACCAGGCAAGCCCAGGGTTTCGAACCAGCAACCTCGGCGTTTCAGGTCAATGCTCTATCCACTGCACCACCACAGGTCAGGCAGGACTAGATCCTCAAAATAACTTTATGTCAGATGAAAACTTTCCTAATCATTAGAAATAGAAAAACTGCATGAAGAGAAGAAACTCACAGTTTAGAATCTTCTTTGGTCATGGAAGCAAATGTAAACATGAGTCCCCCGTGGGGACACAGAAGAGCACTGTTTCCCACCGATGACACAGGACTACATCTTGTAGGTTTCCTGCTCAGAATGAGACAAGGAGGATCAACACACTTCATTACTGCATGGCTAAAGAGATTTTTAGGATAATTATTTAAAAATGAGAGATATTTTAAGTAAATAAATGTGCTTCTTTTGATTATTCATTTAACTTAAAAGAAAGCTTTCCATTTATGCTGGTAAAAGTAACCACAAGGGTATCATTATTGGGAATCCATGATTTCCTAAAGACACTAAAATCAACCCAAGAAAAGAGAAAGTAAAATTTTGGATTCTACCTGACAAATTTCCGCCATTCTTCTACGAAGAACTGCGACACAATGTAGAGGACATCTGTATCCTAGAATGGGAAAGTCACATAAAAACAGCCATTCACTCACCACATTCTTAACCTAAATCCTTTAGGGGGAAATGTTTTTCCATGCACCGTGGTTTTCCTTTTCTAAGTTTTATAAATAAAATGGAAACGCAGTCCTCTACCAAGAAGTAGAACTAGAGTAAAGCCCTCTGATTAGATAAACTAAACAGATGAGGACAAGAGAAGCTCTGGGCAGTTGGGAAACAGTCCATCGGGAAAGGGAAGGGAGGAATTTGGGAAGAGCCTTTAAAAAGATGAGATGAATTCTACCCTTGGTGGGGCTCATTATACCTCTGGCCAGTTACTAAGACAAGGTCTGTTTTTGTCCTGGAACAAATTTGGGAGAGAAGTCTTTTGCTCGTTTGCGATCATCTTATGTAAGGCTTCGTTTTCTTCCCCTTCTCGTTCTAAAATCTGAAAAGAGAATGAGGCGGTCAACCCTCTCCCGCTGCCAGCACAGGACTGGCCTCCTCCCGACACCCGTGTTAGAACAGTGCCACTTCTCCGGGAGAGAGCGGGGAGGAGGCAGCCCTGCCAGCATAGTGTTCAGTACCTTGCACTGTGAACAGCACTCTCTGTAACTTGGAAACTCGGGAGCCTTTGGAAAGTACTGCTGCAGTTTGCTCCAGGCCTCTTTAGAAACAAGCCTTCTTTCGTTTTCAGATATGCACAACTCCCCTGAGTTAGAAAAAAAAATTACATTTGAAAAAAAAGGAAAAAGCTAGAGCCAATATATAGCCTCCAAAAATATATTTTCTATTAAACCTAAGAAATATTCTCTTCTTTCTTTGCTAAAGTTCAATTCTCTCTCTTTCCTTCGTTTCAAAAATCTCTAGTTCTTAAAAATTTCACCTAAACCTAAAGGAGCTATTCCTTTAGGTCCTTCCCCTGCAGCTGTGGTTGAGAAACCGGGAGATAAACACACATGTACGAGACTCGAGACTCGAGTCGTGCATGGCCCCTTTCCCCCTGCCAGCAAACGAGGCCTCCAGGGGCTCTGGGGTCTCCGCGCGAGGCTGGGCTGTATAATGCCTGTCATCTCCGCCCACACTCAAATGTCACAATCTCCCACGGACTGTATTTTCTCCCATTTGACTGTGTTGCTGTACTGAACTCATCCCAAATTAAAATGGTATTTTCAACGTGGCGTCCAACCCTCTCAGGTCCATTCTTTTATTGATTCACAGGTAAGTAATAAAGCGATCTATTGCACAAGTGTAAAACCATCTGCAGATGACAGCCAATTAATCGGTTTCCTACTCCCATCACCCAACCCTGTGGATCCTTAAAAATCCCTCAAGAGAAGAAAAACAGCACTCATCACCACCACCCTGCCTCTTCTTGGAAGGTCACGGGAAGCCCAGACGGCAGCAAGCTGCAACCTCGGCAGCCGCTCCTCGGACCCCTCTGTTGGCACACCTATCTCCAGCTTCCCGGGGCCGCTCTGCCCCACTCTCCATCTCACTCCATTTGTGGTTCTAGTTTTCACTGTTGCAGCTGTTCCCCTTCATAAATGAATGAACTGCACTTATGTACCTATATGGATCATTACCCAGAAAGCCATCTTTAAGTTTCCGAAGCCGTATGTTTGTTTCTTTCTACCCCCACTACGGGCTAGGTACCTCACCTCATGTTTATTAAGAGTAATAAAGCCAGAGACTTTCTAAATACAGTATCAGCATTCTTGGCTTCAACATAATAAACAAAATGAGATTCAGAAAAATTAATATACCCAGAGACCACCACAGCTGGTGAGTAATGAAGCTGGGATATGACCCCAGGTCTGTCTCATTCAAGCCCTACAATTTCTAATACCTAGAAATATATCTTCTTAACTTCCACCCTTCACCTCTTATTACTGAGTTTTGAATAATCCCAAGAAAATATTACTTTGCATTAATAAACTTAATAGCAGAGAAAAATAGGTCACGATGTAAAAATTAACTTTCTTTCTGAGTAGGCTTATTAACTTAAATTTCCTGAGGCTACAACAACTTACTTCTACATGTCTACCCTCAGAAACAGGGAATTTTTAAAAAAGATTAATTGGATTATCAAATGCTAAGATAGTACATATCTTTATAGTGAAATATAATGCAGCCATAATAAGGATTAAGATAAATTTCTATGACCTGATTTTTCAGAAAGAACCCCAAGGCAATTAAAATTGTGCCCAGAAGTGGCAGTTTTTTTAAAGTGGTTTCCCTTTTTCTTCCTTTACTTTTTTTTTTTAAGCTCTCCTTCTGTATATTAAGTGGTATCACTCAACTGGTGTTAAAAATTGGAAAGAAAGAAGGAAACAATAATATAAGCACACGTTTCAATAGGATTCCAAAGACATTCTGGATGGACCGCCTGCTGTTCTGAGTGGGAGTACTTCTTGTTGACTGACTTAAATGCAGCTTGTGCATAACTCATGATTAGAAAAGAATAACCCAAATTTATTTCTAAAATTAGGGAATTATTTTAGTAAGTCATTTTACTGCAGTTTGATTGGTAATAACTATAAAGTCCTCTACTCTTCTTCTTAGCCATGTTTCTAAATTGTTTTACATCATTTTAATAATACCATGATTTAATATATCTGAATATTATTTACGACCTCACAATAGTTAACTTTTACTTGTGATAAGAGCTTTTAGGACCTGACCTGTAGTGGCACAGTGGATAAAGCATAGACCTGGAATGCTGAGGTTGCCGGTTCGAAACCCTGGGCTTGCCTGGTCAAGGCACATATGGGAGTTGATGCTTCCTGCCCTCCCCCCACTTCTCTCTCTCTCTCTCCCGTGCTCTCTCCCATTTTCCTCTCTACAATAAATAAAATCTTTTAAAAAAAAGTTTTTAGGAATTAAGACTTGTATCCTACAATAAATTAGTTTCTTAAACTAGAAAGGGGAAAGCCAATCAATTTAATCCAGTGGTCCCCAACCTTTTTTGGGCCATGGACCGGTTTAATGTCAGGAAATATTTTCACGGATCAGCCTTTAGGGTGAGATGGATAAATGTATCATGTGACCAAGACAAGCATCAAGAGTTGAGTCTTAGACGGATGTAACAGAGGGAATCTGGTCATTTTTTAAAAATAAAACATCGTTCAGACTTAAATATAAATAAAACAAAAATAATGTTAAGTTACTTATTCTTTCTCTGCAGACCGGTACCAAATGGCCCACGGACCGGTACCAGTCTGCAGCCCGGGGGTTGGGGACCACTGGGGTAGCCAACACTTCTCAAGACAAGAGCAAACCAGTCAATGAGATTTAATTCACCAAACATACTGGATAACCTAACCCTCAAAGATTTTTCTGGTAAAATAGAAATCTAGTTAGCAATAATCTTAGATTCTGAATAAATACTCTCTCTCCCTCAAAATCTAGTTCGAACAGTAATAATTTGGGCCATGGCACATTCAAAGAAGAACGTGTAACAAAACAAAACAGTGCCCATCTGCTAAGCAAACAAGGTACAAACAAGGTAAGTTATAGAAAGGTAATCCAACCAAATGAAATGGGTACGAAAGCCTGATGCCCTGGCTGGTGCTCAGTGGATACAGCATCATCCCAGCACACACAAGGTGTGGATTCAATGCCCGGCCAGGCCCATACGGGAAGCAATCAATGAGTACACAATTAAATGGAACTTAGTGGAACAAGTTGATGTTGCATGACGTGTGGTGGCGCAGTGGATAGTGCTTCAATTTGGAATGCTGAGGTCGCTGGTTGGAAACCTTGGGCTTGCCCAATTAAAGCACATATGACAAGCAATCAATGAATACCTAACGTGAACCAACTATGAGTTGATACTTCTCGTCCCCCACCCAATAAAATCAATAAATAAAATCTTTAAAAAAAAAAAAAAGACCATCAGCTTCTCTGACAACATTAAACCTCAGGCCTCTACTCCAGGGGCCACAAAACACAAAGGTGAATGAGGTCATGAGCTGAGGTGGGGATAAGTAAATGTTTCCACATACACAATGCAGACTCCCCAACCCTCTTCTCTCTACTGGCCCAGAGCAGCGACAGCCAGGTCCGCATTTTCCCGGCAGGAAAATGGAGAATGGAAGATGCCTATGGAGAAACCACTGTAGCCCAAGCACGGTACAATGACAGGTGGTGTCCACGGGAACAGTAGAGATCTTTACTTTTAAAATACTAGATAACAAAGTACAGCAACAAAAATCAAACAAGTTGCAGACCAAGCTAAAGATCTAAAAAGCAGCTCTTGTGTACAATGTCTGCTGGGGGGTGCAGCACACACCCTGAAATCAGTCAGCTCTGCCACGCTTTCTAATCAAAACTGTACTACTGAAATGACAAGATGAGACAAGAGGTGGGCAGAAGAGCAAAAGTCAACGAGCTCAGGAACAAGATGACAAGCTGAATCTGGCACTGTTTCAACCTCCGGGGCAGCACCAAGCATTCCTCACCCCCAACGCAGGCACGCGGCCTGTGTCCACATCTATGCTGTGAAGGTAAAATATGAGTTGACAGAAAGCATCAGGAGAAAAACGAATCTGCTTTTGGCCAGTCACTCCGCCTCCTGCCAGTTACTTATTCAATCTACCACTCAGGATGCCACGCCTTCTCTCACATCTGTGTTCCGGTTGTGCCCTTCTAGTATAAGGGGGACAAACTGGGCAGCAGGTGATACGATGGGAAAGACAGATGAGCTTGGGATCCAGAGACCTGAATCCACATCTCAGGATGACTCTCCCTCCCTGGCTGTGTGCTTGGTAAATGAGAAGGCCACTTTGCTAGTAAGCTTAAGTGCAGTGAGACAATATCCAGAAAGATCAGCATGCAAGTGATAATTATTATCACCATTGTCATCAAGGACCCTTGATATAAAAAGCACTAGTGTGTGTGAGGCATCATGTATTGGTTCATAAGGAACCAATGAAGTAAGAACTAAAATAAGGAATTCATTAGGACCAACAAGCATTCTGATTGTTGGCAATACAATAGCACCCAATAAGAAATGCACAGGCATGGGTTAGTAGTATTAACCACTGACATCCCAACTTCTCTGGGTCCAATTTTTCCCAGGATAGAGTTTTGAAAAGTGGGCAGAGGAAGGGAGACTTACAGAGTAGAAGGCTCTCAGAAGCAGACACCTGCTTGACCTCCACAGTGCTAACAGAATGGATGGATAATCATGTCTCATACATAAAAAATCCCTTGCAAAAATTTACTTATTAGAAGCAAGCACTCACAAGACCAAATAAGAACTACATAAACAAATATATAAGATTAACAAGGATTTGGAGATTTAAGAGTATGTAGTTGCTAGTCAATAAATATCTACGAAACTAAACCCAAAATACCCCTAACAACAATAAGAAATATATGAAACACTGTTCTCAAAGTGTTCAAATTAGACAGACAGTCATGGGAAATAATTGAAAGTCTTCCTTTGACTCGAAGTGACAAAAAGTTTCTTCTCAACTGAATATGAGGGAAATCCTATTCTGTATTTTATAAAACATTTTTTTGCAAGGAGTGAAGAAGAAAAGGTGTGAGAAGCATTGGCATGAAATCAGGCAGCAGAAACTAAGAGTTAAGAAGGGCATGAGAAAAGAAACATCAGAAACAAGTACAGGTAGAACACCACGGCTGGCGTATTAGGGTCTCGTTCCTAAGAGAAAGCACAAAACATTTATCAAAATATTTACAGTATGCTAAAGTCTGACTAACAACAGAAGATTCATGCTTCTAGCTTACCATGTGGACACAGGATGTCTTCATTAAAATTTAATTCTTCCTCCTCTTCTTTTCTTTCTTCCTTTGATTCATCTAATCAAAAGAAATATAGACAGTAACTTCCCTGGCTGCTGTATTTAAAGTTCAAAGTGGCAGAGATAATACTCTGCACAATTCTGAACAAAGAAAACTTTAAAACATTCTAAAAATTCGACCCAAGTGATTCCTACACAGTTCTGCCAAGTATTATATTTCTTTCCCTTAAAAGGAGAGAATAATACCCGAATGGCAGTTTTACTTTTTAAAGACTTAAGGTTATGTAAGAAAATGTGCCTTTTTTCAAACTGAAAAATAATTTACATACCCTTCCATTAGTTCTAGTCATGGTTTCAGAGTCAAGTTAATCATCTACATGTCATGTCATTCTCACCTACCTATTATTTTAGGGGTTGAACAGAAAGCTTCAGAGGCTAATGAAATAAAAACTTAACCTTTAAAGTCAAACACATATAACAAGAACTCCGTTTTTCCTGTTAACATTTCTCTTTCAATATCTACTTTAATTACTTGCTCACATGGTTATCAGCATTACTTTGCAGTGTGGATACTGGGAACATGATCACATACTTAATACACATATAAAGAATATTTACTAAACATTAAAAAGTTCAAGTACAGAAATGAGCAAAGGAAGGACATGACCAGGTAACTCTGTCATCTCCTCTCTCTGTCACACACGCACAAATACAAGTAAAGTCTCAAATATAGGATGATGGCCAAACTCAGTGATGATTTGGAAGATATATAAACCTTGACAACGCTACATCGTTTTCTTTTTTGTGTTTTTTTTTAGAGAGGAGAGAGAGAGAGAGAGAGAGAGAGAGAGAGAGAAGGGGGAGGAGCAGGAAGCATCAACTCCCATATGTGCCTTGACCAGGCAGGCCCAGGGTTTCGAACTGGCAACGTCAGCATTTCCAGGTTGACACTTTATCCACTGCGCCACCACAGGTCAGACCATCGTTTTTAATATATCTATCAGACTGGGGAAAATGCACGTGACTGATGTCCTCTTTATATTGACAAAAGCATGCAGAAACAAGTTTCCAGTATAAATTCTGGAGGAAACTAACCATAGTTGTCAGTTTATGGCAATTACATATGGGTTTAATTCTCTGATCCAGCAAGTTTTAGAATAGAAATTTATTTAAACTCTTCAAATTTAAAACTAAGAGTAGCTTTGGTGTTTTTATTTTCTCAAAAAGGTAGATATGGGAAATCCACAGCAAGTGAAATTCAGTGATATAAAACATGCTTGAATGCAGAAAATATAAAGTATTTTAGTAAAATGGTTAAGAATATTAAAATGATAAAAGGTATATATGTGTGCAAACTAGCATTTGGAGGTAAGAAAATTTAGTGAAATAATTGCTTATGGACCTCTGAATTAGTAAACCAACATTAGTTTTTTTTTTTTAATCTAAAAATAGTTCCTGTGCCTTATTTCCCTTGATATCTTATAAAACACTGGTTATAAAAATAAGTTTGAGTGGTTTACTTACACTAACATATTAGGAAAGCATAGCCTCAAAAAGCTCAGAAAACTTATAAGCAAAAAGCTATTCAAAAGTGGCCCTCTCTCCTGGAATAGCAAGTGCCTTCCCTCGACGAAGGCGGCCTGTAAGTGCAGACGACCCCTACCTCAAGCATCCTGAGCTAACAACATAACTCTGAAATTGGCAGCACTACTAAAAATTTTAGTCTGCAGAATTCAAATTAATTTTGCATGTGATTAACTAGAGAGACTCTGAGCCCAACGCATGTCAGGTTATAAAGAATTCCTCCCATGAGTTGCTGAACCCCTTGCTCAAGGTTGATAACTTAAATTTAAAATTTTTTTTCTGAGACATTTTTGAGAGCTTTAGGTTTAATGAAACTTTTCTTTAAAATTACCCGGATGGGAAGTAAACCAATTTTACTAAAAACAAATGTTTACAATTTTGTGGTATAACTCCCAACCATCTACTGAGGTTTTAGATGGTACCTTTATTCAAGGTGTTGCCATTCATCTTCCCATTGCTTTGGTCCGTGTCACCATCCTGCTCATCGAGCTGTTCAAGAGCCAGCTGGCGCCAACTACGCAAGGACGATTTTCCCACCCAAAATCCATCGTTGCTGAGGAACAGAGAGAGAGTCAAATCATGCCAGTCACGTTCCTAACATCCTCCTCCCTTCTTTCCTTGTAAAGGTCACAAGGTAAAATGAATTGTGAACACTCAAAATCTACTTTTATGTATATAATTTCTTTAACCCACTTCCTCATTTTGGCCATTTTTACTCCTCCTCACTGCTGAATTGCACGTATTTCATATTTTGTTTTCATCCTAAATTGTACCCTGCTTCTCCTCACCCTCATTTATATTCATGCCAATCACACCAGTCAACTGGCCGCGTTCTTTCACACGATTACTATTCACAGCTACACACAGCTGTGCCTCTAAGTAAACAGAGAGGCACTCACATATATACATACACATCTATACATAAACACACATTTAGGGGACTCAGTAGGCTGTTTGTGGAATGACCAAAATTGTGAACTAGATTAATCTGTTTGAGAAATACACAATTTAAATCAAACCCAGACATACTAAATGCCATCTGAGTCTACTGGATCCTGAGTCTATAGGTACTCTATGGAGTGGAGCCTGACATGCCCTAAGGATCCTGGCGGTTTCTGACAAGGATGCCCCGCTGGGTACCATTTGTCAACATACTGATCACTGATTCAGCCTCTCTAAGATGGACACCCCCAGCTGGGAAGGACAACTTTCCAACATGAGCTTTCTATAATTCCACGCCAAACCACAGGCTATTCCCTGCCTCGTGTGGTCAGGCTTCAGATCCACGGCTCTGCCCCATCTTTCTAATGGATGGAATAGTCGCAAAAGGTGTGTGACTCAGCTTCTTTAAATCTTTGCCACACTGGCAATCATGCAAAATTTAATCTTGCTCTGCCACTCACATCATCACCCTTCTTTCTTCAAAACACCCCAACTCTCTACTATCTAAAAATAACCAGCTACTTGTAACTGACTGGTGGTGGCGCAGTGAAGAGAGCATCAACCTGGAATGCTGAGGTCCCAGGTTCAAAACTCCAAGACCGCCGGCTTGATTGCGGGCTCATCCAGCTTGAGTGTGGGGTCGTCATTTTGATGGCAAGATCATCAACATGATCCCAAGGTCGCTGGCTTGAACAAGGGGTTGCTGGCTTGAGCAAGGGGTCACTGGCTTAACTAGAGCTCCCTCCATGCCCAATCAAGGCATATATGAGAAAGCAATCAATGAACAACTAAGGTGTCACAACTATGAGTTGATGCTTATCTCTCTGTCTCTAAATAAATAAATATGATCAGCTACTTATTTTTTTTTTTTTTTGCGTGTGTGGCAGAGATGGAGAGACAGATAGGGACAGACAGACACAAAGGGCGAGAGATAAAAAGCATCAATTCTTCGTTGCGGCACCTAAGTTGTTCACTGCTGCTTTTCCAAGGGGTCACAGCAGAGCGAGTGACCCCTTGCTCAAGCCAGCGACCATGGGGTCATGTCTATGATCCCACATTCAAGCCAGCGACCCCACATTCAAGCCAGCGACCTCGCACTCAAGCTGATGAACCTGTGCTCAAGCCAGTGACCTCGGGGTTTTGAACCTGGGTTTTCTGCATCCCAGTCCAATGCTCTGTCCACTGAGCCTCCATCGGGTCAGGCATTATTACTTAAAATTTTTTTTAGTTTTATCATAAACAATATACACTGTGGAGCATACCTCTTTACTGTTGTTTTTAGCAGGTTATTAACAGTTTTATAGTCTTCATTTAGTTGGTTCTTCAGACGTAACACACGACAACGCTCTACTACACATTCCTTACACAGGGCTTTCACTAGGAGCAAGAGAGCACGGGAGACAATATAATGCATTCACATACAGATGTCCTGTTAGGAAAACGTTGTCAGAATTCACAAAACATAAAAGAATTCTAGACCAAAGTCACAAATTTTGACAATATAGATCCTTAGTTATTTAGTATTGTAAATACCAAGACAGAAATGTTGTAAGAGATGAAATAGCATAATGTCACAACTATCTATACCATGAAATTCAATATTTTACAGGATTTAGAGCCAAATTCAATGTATCTGACAACTACAAATATATTGTTTAAGAGCCTCAGGTGAACCATTCAAGCACAGAACACAAAAGGAAAAAGAAAAATCAAAGGCCCACTTTAAAACACAGTTCCAGGAATCACATGAAATTTGACGCTTTGAAAGATTGTCGCATTGCAGTTTATTGTAAATCAAAATCAGAAATTTAGAAAGAAAAACTTCCTATGTGTACAAGAGAAGAACTCAACTATGTAGTTAAATGTCAGTTTTTATGCAGTAAGCTGAACATAATCAGAAAATAACATTTAGGGAAAAAGAGGATGGTCATCATATAATTTTGTTTATTAGACTCATCTACAGACTGGGTGGGGATGGGGGTGGGACCTGTGTTGCCAGTTAAAAAGGAAAATGAGGAGGCCCTGGCTGGTTGGCTCAGTGGTAGAGCGTCAGCCTGGCGTGCAGAAGTCCCGGGTTCGATTCCCAGCCAGGGCACACAGGAGAAGCGCCCATCTGCTTCTCTACCCCTCCCCCTCTCCTTCTTCTCTGTCTCTCTCTTCCCCCCCTGCAGCGAGGCTCCATTGGAGCAAAGATGGCCCCGGCACTGGGGGTGGCTCCTTGGCCTCTGCCCCAGGCACTAGAGTGGCTCTGGTCACAGCAGAGCGACGCCCCGGAGGGGCAGAGCGTAGCCCCCTGGTGGGCGTGCCGGGTGGATCCCGGTCGGTCGCATGCGGGAGTCTGTCTGACTGTCTCTCCCGTTTCCAGCTTCAGAAAAATACAAAAAAAAAAAAAAAAAGAAAATGAGGAGAGGTAACCAGAACCAAATAGATTATGGATACTATGTGGTTATAGACAGCTCTATATTCCAGACAGGATCACATAGGTTCCACTCACAGGCGAAGTAACAACCTGCAGATCTCACACTGTTAGAGGTCACTAGAGCAAGGAGGCATAAGATTTGTAATCAACCAGCCCAGGGTTCCAGTGTTTTGAAGAATAATGTATATAAAGCAACCACATGCTACCAGGCAATTTTCTCAAAAGTATCCTATTTTGTCTGCTTTAAGAAGGAACACAAAAGCAAAAACAAACTAAATGAGCAGTATCAGTTTCTTTTCTAACATTATAAATATGCCATTATAAAGCTGTTTAACTTCTACTTTATTTAACAAATCTTTTTTTTGTGTGTGTAAAGAACATTTGGTCTAGCATAATTTGGGTCAAATGATCATAAAAGCAATATGAGGACTTACAGCATTACTCTTGTTTTTTATTTTTTGTTGTTTTTTTTTTTTAAATGTAGAGAAGACATCTGAAATTACCAGTTAGTCTTGGTCCTCCACCATATCTACTGTAGAAAATGTTAGCCGCATATTCAGATATTCTCTTCATAATCGATATTTTATCAGGGTGCAGCTTGTCATGGGAACACAGGCAGGCATGATTATCGATAGGCTTGGTCGGTGTCGACTCATCCAACCACTTTTGCAGCCACTCAAGAGAGACAAATTCATAGGGCTCTGAGGAAGAAAGTAGGGAAAGAGCTATGTATTTTTACAGCTTTTTGACTAAGTGATACATTCATTTTCCTCAAAAGACAATGCAAACTCTGTCCAAAATTAGCAGAATCAGAAGAATCATTGTTCGGGGAAGATGTCTGATGAGTATGACACAGAGCTCCATTTAACTACTCCTCTTCTGAGCTCAAGATGCTGTGTAAGATGCAGTGCCTGACAGGGGCGAGTCTGCACAGCGCCCTAGGAGATCGGCTGGTATTATTAACCACATTCTACAAAAGAGGTATCCACAGAGAGAAGTGTCTTGCTTGATAGCACAGCAGAGCTTTGATCAGGACATGTGATTGTTGACTATAAGCCACGCTCCACGCTGGCTAGCAAATCGCATAACCTCATCCCTTACTATGTTTATTCTATAAGTGATTTGCATAAACCCTTTCATCAATACATAATATACGTCTGAAAATTACAAGAAGCCTGACTGAATTCTAAGTTAGAAATGAACCTCATCAGCTGTAACTGCCCTTTTATAAGCTTGTTTCGACCACTGAACTTTACCTCATCTTAGATGATACAGATATGTTGATAAAAGGGGATTTACCTATCCCAATCCATATCATGATCTATTCATTATATTATGTGTTTCAAGAAAATAAGCGATTTTTCACAAATTCCAGGATGAAATTATCAATTTTGAAGTTGCAAAAATTAAGACAAATCCAAATACCTCAACATGAGTTTTAATTGGGATAAACAGAATCCCTGAGTTCCATGAAAGCCAAAATTAAAGACAAAGGGCCAGCTTTGATTACTTACAAAGATCTCCAGACAGTCCCAGCATAAAACATAGAAGAAAACATACAGAGGTTGAATTTATATATTTGTATTATGTACTACTTCTGATGAGATCTGAGGGATAGACAATTCAACTCAAAGCCCATGCTGATCAATCTTATACTTCCCTGAGAGTTACAAATTTAGAAAACTCTCATCTTAAGTTTAGTATAAAACATTTCAATGTTTACCAAAATAAAATTTGAAATTATGGATCCCTTATTTGTGCTAACACTGTACATCATCAACTGAGAGCCTTCTGACTGCTAAGCTCCGATGCAGCCACAGGAAGAGCTCATGACTACAGTTGAGAGCAAGGTCTAATCCAAGTTCTGCCACCAAGACACTGAACTTGAGCAAGTCACTTTAACTCTCTATGCTTCAGATCTTTTATTTGTAAAATGAAGGTAATAATACCTGCCTTCTACCTACCTCACAGGGATGTTGTTGAATGTAAAAGATAAGATATGTGAAGCATTTTGAGCTTTTTGGAAGAAAAGAGATATAGAAAAGTTAATTATACATTCACACAATATATAAAAGAGGAGACCTTAAGATTCAGTACAGGTAACATGGGCTGTGGCACTTCACAATACATAATGATATGGTTAATTAAATTTAACAAAACTCTCAAATGTATTTGCCACTTATCAAGTTTAACCTGGCAGGGACTGAGTACCCTGGGTATCTTAAGAATGCAAAGATACATGATCCCTCCCTACAAAAGCAAAATCAAAGTCTTAGCATATCTGACCTTTTCCAAACATAGTCACATCAATTAAATTTCTAGTAATCTGAAGGCTATCAAAGGAGGGAAAACAGGGTCAACACCAAGAATAATTCACCAGGTGTTCTTATTTTCCCCACATCTGGGAAAGGGTAAGTAGAGGGCAATACCTGCTATTGCTCACTGAAAAAATAAGCTGTAAGAATCTTGCCCCTTACAAGAAATGTAGGGAAACTAAAAGAGCAAAAGGCATTCTTTGCCAGGGCATGTCTGCTGGATTCAAAGCCCAGGGAGACTATAACCCTGGCCCATACAGTAACAACGGGACCCAAAGGCAGCTAGTTCAAGATAACATTTTCCAATCCCTTACTAGAGTTTTAAAGAAAACTTCCAAGTGAAGCTTATTTTTTTTTTGGCTTTTGAATAGTTTAATATGAATGAGATGTACTATATAGAGAAATCCCATGTGGTTTTATAGTAAGAAGAGAAAGGAAGAGAGCAGACCGAGTCTCCAGTCCTGATGGAATTCCACATTCAGCCAGGCGTCCAGAGTTACTGCGCTGGAACACCCATGGAAGGAAGAATGAGTGGGTCACAGAAGTCTTTCTAGCCTTCCATGTCCCATCTCCAATGCTATAAAGAATTGTATCAATCTCTGCCAGAGCTTCCCTAAGAATCACGGTCTAGTATGTCTCAATAGGTAAGGCATAGTCGCTTATGGAAAGCTGCTACACTGCAGATGTTTCTGCACTAGAGAAAGACTCCTGGCAGGTTCTTAAAGATGTTCTCTACTTTTGTGATTTGTAAACTACCCAAGCATCACCTTCCAAAGGCACGGATAAACCAACTTACCAAACGGGGTTGAGCACTCCCTTTAGTTATCAATTTGGAGACAAAAACTATAATATCTCAGCATTTGAAAAAACCGGCAAAGCAACTGTTAAAATATTTACCAAAGAGAAATGTACATTTTGGTTCAAAGTTATATATAATTTTTTAATGCCTGGATTTTTAACACAAGGAATTCTATTTTGGAAAGTTACAAAGTCTAGAAAAATTGAGTCATCAAAAATATTTTAAAATACTGCATCTACAGATAATTTGATTATTTCAATTTATTGATAAATAAAAGAGCCAAACAGGTTCGTGTTCCCAGTGAGGCTTATATTTTAGGATAAGAGACTCTTTTTTAAATATGTTCACAAAGGTTTAGAAAATGCAAAACATAAGACTGAGTGGCAATACAAAACCATGGTGTTTAGCTGTGGGATTTTACATTTTAGGACAACATGGACTTTCAACTATGTAAGTTTAATGCAAAAACTTAAGAAAAAACTATAAAGCTCATAATTGGTAAAAGTACTGATAGCAGAGCTATATTCCAACAAC